>NW_028249294.1:0-326000 GCF_964263255.1 Lissotriton vulgaris
CAAATGGTATTTAATTAACTTCCCGGGGTGAAGAAACCCTTTTTGAGAACTCAGAGTGAGTAAATTGGCCATTTTCATGCACTTTTAACCATTCCATAAATCTTGTGTTTTGGGCCCCTGGAAGCATGGAAATCACTTTAAACATGCTAATTTTAGCTCTAACACTGATGATCCACCTACAAATGTGAACTGACGTTCAAAAATAAAACATTTGAAAACGGACCATTTTCCACATTTCTGAAGCATGACGTAATGGGGGGGTGTTATCTCTTTTGTCGAAAATCAGCCGTTTTTGCTCGAACATTAAATGCCTCCAAATGGTATTTAATTAACTTCCCGAGCCCCTGGAAGCATGAAAATCACTTTAAACATGCTAATTTTAGCTCTAACACTGATGATCCACCTACAAATGTAAACTGACGTTCAAAAATAAAACATTTGAAAACGGACCATTTTCCACATTTCTGAAGCATGACGTAATGGGGGGGTGTTATCTCTTTTGTCGAAAATCAGCCGTTTTTGCTCGAACATTAAATGCCTCCAAATGGTATTTAATTAACTTCCCGAGCCCCTGGAAGCATGAAAATCACTTTAAACATGCTAATTTTAGCTCTAACACTGATGATCCACCTACAAATGTAAACTGACGTTCAAAAATAAAACATTTGAAAACGGACCATTTTCCACATTTCTGAAGCATGACGTAATGGGGGGGTGTTATCTCTTTTGTCGAAAATCAGCCGTTTTTGCTCGAACATTAAATGCCTCCAAATGGTATTTAATTAACTTCCTGGGGTGAAGAAACCCTTTTTGAGAACTCAGAGTGAGTAAATTGGCCATTTTCATGCACTTTTAACCATTCCATAAATCTTGTGTTTTGGGCCCCTGGAAGCATGAAAATCACTTTAAACATGCTAGTTTTAGCTCTAACACTGATGATCCACCTACAAATGTGAACTGACGTTCAAAAATAAAACATTTGAAAACGGACCATTTTCCACATTTCTGAAGCATGACGTAATGGGGGGGTGTTATCTCTTTTGTCGAAAATCAGCCGTTTTTGCTCGAACATTAAATGCCTCCAAATGGTATTTAATTAACTTCCCGAGCCCCTGGAAGCATGAAAATCACTTTAAACATGCTAATTTTAGCTCTAACACTGATGATCCACCTACAAATGTGAACTGACGTTCAAAAATAAAACATTTGAAAACGGACCATTTTCCACATTTCTGAAGCATGACGTAATGGGGGGGTCTTATCTCTTTTGTCGAAAATCAGCCGTTTTTGCTCGAACATTAAATGCCTCCAAATGGTATTTAATTAACTTCCCGGGGTGAAGAAACCCTTTTTGAGAACTCAGAGTGAGTAAATTGGCCATTTTCATGCACTTTTAACCATTCCATAAATCTTGTGTTTTGGGCCCCTGGAAGCATGAAAATCACTTTAAACATGCTAATTTTAGCTCTAACACTGATGATCCACCTACAAATGTGAACCTACGTTCAAAAATAAAACATTTGAAAACGGACCATTTTCCACATTTCTGAAGCATGACGTAATGGGGGGGTGTTATCTCTTTTGTCGAAAATCCGCCGTTTTAGCTTGAACATTAAATGCCTCCAAATGGTATTTAATTAACTTCCCGAGCCCCTGGAAGCATGAAAATCACTTTAAACATGCTTATTTTAGCTCTAACACTGATGATCCACCTACAAATGTGAACTGACGTTCAAAAATAAAACATTTGAAAACGGACCATTTTCCACATTTCTGAAGCATGATGTAATGGGGGGGTGTTATCTCTTTTGTCGAAAATCAGCCGTTTTTGCTCGAACATTAAATGCCTCCAAATGGTATTTAATTAACTTCCCGGGGTGAAGAAACCCTTTTTGAGAACTCAGAGTGAGTAAATTGGCCATTTTCATGCACTTTTAACCATTCCATAAATCTTGTGTTTTGGGCCCCTGGAAGCATGAAAATCACTTTAAACATGCAAATTTTAGCTCTAACACTGATGATCCACCTACAAATGTGAACTGACGTTCAAAAATAAAACATTTGAAAACGGACCATTTTCCACATTTCTGAAGCATGACGTAATGGGGGGGTGTTATCTCTTTTGTCGAAAATCAGCCGTTTTTGCTCGAACATTAAATGCCTCCAAATGGTATTTAATTAACTTCCCGGGGTGAAGAAACCCTTTTTGAGAACTCAGAGTGAGTAAATTGGCCATTTTCATGCACTTTTAACCATTCCATAAATCTTGTGTTTTGGGCCCCTGGAAGCATGAAAATCACTTTAAACATGCTAATTTTAGCTCTAACACTGATGATCCACCTACAAATGTGAACTGACGTTCAAAAATAAAACATTTGAAAACGGACCATTTTCCACATTTCTGAAGCATGACGTAATGGGGGGGTGTTATCTCTTTTGTCGAAAATCAGCCGTTTTTGCTCGAACATTAAATGCCTCCAAATGGTATTTAATTAACTTCCCGAGCCCCTGGAAGCATGAAAATCACTTTAAACATGCTAATTTTAGCTCTAACACTGATGATCCACCTACAAATGTGAACTGACGTTCAAAAATAAAACATTTGAAAACGGACCATTTTCCACATTTCTGAAGCATGACGTAATGGGGGGGTGTTATCTCTTTTGTCGAAAATCAGCCGTTTTTGCTCGAACATTAAATGCCTCCAAATGGTATTTAATTAACTTTCCGGGGTGAAGAAACCCCTTTTGAGAACTCAGAGTGAGTAAATTGGCCATTTTCATGCACTTTTAACCATTCCATAAATCTTGTGTTTTGGGCCCCTGGAAGCATGAAAATCACTTTAAACATGCTAATTTTAGCTCTAACACTGATGATCCACCTACAAATGTGAACTGACGTTCAAAAATAAAACATTTGAAAACGGACTATTTTCCACATTTCTGAAGCATGACGTAATGGGGGGGTGTTATCTCTTTTGTCGAAAATCAGCCGTTTTTGCTCGAACATTAAATGCCTCCAAATGGTATTTAATTAACTTCCCGAGCCCCTGGAAGCATGAAAATCACTTTAAACATGCTAATTTTAGCTCTAACACTGATGATCCACCTACAAATGTGAACTGACGTTCAAAAATAAAACATTTGAAAACGGACCATTTTCCACATTTCTGAAGCATGACGTAATGGGGGGGTCTTATCTCTTTTGTCGAAAATCAGCCGTTTTTGCTCGAACATTAAATGCCTCCAAATGGTATTTAATTAACTTCCCGGGGTGAAGAAACCCTTTTTGAGAACTCAGAGTGAGTAAATTGGCCATTTTCATGCACTTTTAACCATTCCATAAATCTTGTGTTTTGGGCCCCTGGAAGCATGAAAATCACTTTAAACATGCTAATTTTAGCTCTAACACTGATGATCCACCTACAAATGTGAACTGACGTTCAAAAATAAAACATTTGAAAACGGACCATTTTCCACATTTCTGAACCATGACGTAATTGGGGGGTGTTATCTCTTTTGTCGAAAATCTGCCGTTTTTCTCGAACATTAAATGCCTCCAAATGGTATTTAATTAACTTCCCGAGCCCCTGGAAGCATGAAAATCACTTTAAACATGCTAATTTTAGCTCTAACACTGATAATCCACCTACAAATGTGAACTGACGTTCAAAAATAAAACATTTGAAAACGGACCATTTTCCACATTTCTGAAGCATGACGTAATGGGGGGGTGTTATCTCTTTTGTCGAAAATCAGCCGTTTTTGCTCGAACATTAAATGCCTCCAAATGGTATTTAATTAACTTTCCGGGGTGAAGAAACCCCTTTTGAGAACTCAGAGTGAGTAAATTGGCCATTTTCATGCACTTTTAACCATTCCATAAATCTTGTGTTTTGGGCCCCTGGAAGCATGAAAATCACTTTAAAGATGCTAATTTTAGCTCTAACACTGATGATCCACCTACAAATGTGAACTGACGTTCAAAAATAAAACATTTGAAAACGGACCATTTTCCACATTTCTGAAGCATGACGTAATGGGGGGGTGTTATCTCTTTTGTCGAAAATCAGCCGTTTTTGCTCGAACATTAAATGCCTCCAAATGGTATTTAATTAACTTCCCGAGCCCCTGGAAGCATGAAAATCACTTTAAACATGCTAATTTTAGCTCTAACACTGATGATCCACCTACAAATGTGAACTGACGTTCAAAAATAAAACATTTGAAAACGGACCATTTTCCACATTTCTGAAGCATGACGTAATGGGGGGTGTTATCTCTTTTGTCGAAAATCAGCCGTTTTTGCTCGAACATTAAATGCCTCCAAATGGTATTTAATTAACTTCCCGGGGTGAAGAAACCCTTTTTGAGAACTCAGAGTGAGTAAATTGGCCATTTTCATGCACTTTTAACCATTCCATAAATCTTGTGTTTTGGGCCCCTGGAAGCATGAAAATCACTTTAAACATGCTAATTTTAGCTCTAACACTGATGATCCACCTACAAATGTGAACTGACGTTCAAAAATAAAACATTTGAAAACGGACCATTTTCCACATTTCTGAAGCATGACGTAATGGGGGGGGTGTTATCTCTTTTGTCGAAAATCAGCCGTTTTTGCTCGAACATTAAATGCCTCCAAATGGTATTTAATTAACTTCCCGAGCCCCTGGAAGCATGAAAATCACTTTAAACATGCTAATTTTAGCTCTAACACTGATGATCCACCTACAAATGTGAACTGACGTTCAAAAATAAAACATTTGAAAACGGACCATATTCCACATTTCTGAAGCATGACGTAATGGGGGGGTGTTATCTCTTTTGTCGAAAATCAGCCGTTTTTGCTCGAACATTAAATGCCTCCAAATGGTATTTAATTAACTTCCCGAGCCCCTGGAAGCATGAAAATCACTTTAAACATGCTAATGTTAGCTCTAACACTGATGATCCACCTACAAATGTGAACTGACGTTCAAAAATAAAACATTTGAAAACTGACCATTTTCCACATTTCTGAAGCATGACGTAATGGGGGGGTGTTATCTCTTTTGTCGAAAATCAGCCGTTTTTGCTCGAACATTAAATGCCTCCAAATGGTATTTAATTAACTTCCCGAGCCCCTGGAAGCATGAAAATCACTTTAAACATGCTAATTTTAGCTCTAACACTGATGATCCACCTACAAATGTGAACTGACGTTCAAAAATAAAACATTTGAAAACGGACCATTTTCCACATTTCTGAAGCATGACGTAATGGGGGGGTGTTATCTCTTTTGTCGAAAATCAGCCGTTTTTGCTCGAACATTAAATGCCTCCAAATGGTATTTAATTAACTTCCCGGGGTGAAGAAACCCTTTTTGAGAACTCAGAGTGAGTAAATTGGCCATTTTCATGCACTTTTAACCATTCCATAAATCTTGTGTTTTGGGCCCCTGGAAGCATGAAAATCACTTTAAACATGCTAATTTTAGCTCTAACACTGATGATCCACCTACAAATGTGAACTGACGTTCAAAAATAAAACATTTGAAAACTGACCATTTTCCACATTTCTGAAGCATGACGTAATGGGGGGGTGTTATCTCTTTTGTCGAAAATCAGCCGTTTTTGCTCGAACATTAAATGCCTCCAAATGGTATTTAATTAACTTCCCGAGCCCCTGGAAGCATGAAAATCACTTTAAACATGCTAATTTTAGCTCTAACACTGATGATCCACCTACAAATGTGAACTGACGTTCAAAAATAAAACATTTGAAAACGGACCATTTTCCACATTTCTGAAGCATGACGTAATGGGGGGGTGTTATCTCTTTTGTCGAAAATCAGCCGTTTTTGCTCGAACATTAAATGCCTCCAAATGGTATTTAATTAATTTCCCGGGGTGAAGAAACCCTTTTTGAGAACTCAGAGTGAGTAAATTGGCCATTTTCATGCACTTTTAACCATTCCATAAATCTTGTGTTTTGGGCCCCTGGAAGCATGAAAATCACTTTAAACATGCTAATTTTAGCTCTAACACTGATGATCCACCTACAAATGTGAACTGACGTTCAAAAATAAAACATTTGAAAACTGACCATTTTCCACATTTCTGAAGCATGACGTAATGGGGGGGGGGTGTTATCTCTTTTGTCGAAAATCAGCCGTTTTTGCTCGAACATTAAATGCCTCCAAATGGTATTTAATTAACTTCCCGAGCCCCTGGAAGCATGAAAATCACTTTAAACATGCTAATTTTAGCTCTAACACTGATGATCCACCTACAAATGTGAACTGACGTTCAAAAATAAAACATTTGAAAACGGACCATTTTCCACATTTCTGAAGCATGACGTAATGGGGGGGTGTTATCTCTTTTGTCGAAAATCAGCCGTTTTTGCTCGAACATTAAATGCCTCCAAATGGTATTTAATTAACTTCCCGGGGTGAAGAAACCCTTTTTGAGAACTCAGAGTGAGTAAATTGGCCATTTTCATGCACTTTTAACCATTCCATAAATCTTGTGTTTTGGGCCCCTGGAAGCATGAAAATCACTTTAAACATGCTAATTTTAGCTCTAACACTGATGATCCACCTACAAATGTGAACTGACGTTCAAAAATAAAACATTTGAAAACGGACCATTTTCCACATTTCTGAAGCATGACGTAATGGGGGGGTGTTATCTCTTTTGTCGAAAATCAGCCGTTTTTGCTCGAACATTAAATGCCTCCAAATGGTATTTATTTCACTTCCCGGGGGGAAGAAACCCTTTTTGAGAACTCAGAGTGAGTAAATTGGCCATTTTCATGCACTTTTAACCATTCCATTAATCTTGTGTTTTGGGCCCCTGGAAGCATGAAAATCACTTTAAACATGCTAATTTTAGCTCTAACACTGATGATCCACCTACAAATGTGAACTGACGTTCAAAAATAAAACATTTGAAAACGGACCATTTTCCACATTTCTGAAGCATGACGTAATGGGGGGGTGTTATCTCTTTTGTCGAAAATCAGCCGTTTTTGCTCGAACATTAAATGCCTCCAAATGGTATTTAATTAACTTCCCGAGCCCCTGGAAGCATGAAAATCACTTTAAACATGCTAATTTTAGCTCTAACACTGATGATCCACCTACAAATGTGAACTGACGTTCAAAAATAAAACATTTGAAAACGGACCATTTTCCACATTTCTGAAGCATGACGTAATGGGGGGGTGTTATCTCTTTTGTCGAAAATCAGACGTTTTTGCTCGAACATTAAATGCCTCCAAATGGTATTTAATTAACTTCCCGAGCCCCTGGAAGCATGAAAATCACTTTAAACATGCTAATTTTAGCTCTAACACTGATGATCCACCTACAAATGTGAACTGACGTTCAAAAATAAAACATTTGAAAACGGACCATTTTCCACATTTCTGAAGCATGACGTAATGGGGGGGTGTTATCTCTTTTGTTGAAAATCAGCCGTTTTTGCTCGAACATTAAATGCCTCCAAATGGTATTTAATTAACTTCCCGGGGTGAAGAAACCCTTTTTGAGAACTCAGAGTGAGTAAATTGGCCATTTTCATGCACTTTTAACCATTCCATAAATCTTGTGTTTTGGGCCCCTGGAAGCATGAAAATCACTTTAAACATGCTAATTTTAGCTCTAACACTGATGATCCACCTACAAATGTGAACTGATGTTCAAAAATAAAACATTTGAAAACGGACCATTTTCCACATTTCTGAAGCATGACGTAATGGGGGGGGGTGTTATCTCTTTTGTCGAAAATCAGCCGTTTTTGCTCGAACATTAAATGCCTCCAAATGGTATTTAATTAACTTCCCGAGCCCCTGGAAGCATGAAAATCACTTTAAACATGCTAATTTTAGCTCTAACACTGATGATCCACCTACAAATGTGAACTGACGTTCAAAAATAAAACATTTGAAAACGGACCATTTTCCACATTTCTGAAGCATGACGTAATGGGGGGGTGTTATCTCTTTTGTCGAAAATCAGCCGTTTTTGCTCGAACATTAAATGCCTCCAAATGGTATTTAATTAACTTCCCGAGCCCCTGGAAGCATGAAAATCACTTTAAACATGCTAATTTTAGCTCTAACACTGATGATCCACCTACAAATGTGAACTGACGTTCAAAAATAAAACATTTGAAAACGGACCATTTTCCACATTTCTGAAGCATGACGTAATGGGGGGGGTGTTATCTCTTTTGTCGAAAATCAGCCGTTTTTGCTCGAACATTAAATGCCTCCAAATGGTATTTAATTAACTTCCCGGGGTGAAGAAACCCTTTTTGAGAACTCAGAGTGAGTAAATTGGCCATTTTCATGCACTTTTAACCATTCCATAAATCTTGTGTTTTGGGCCCCTGGAAGCATGAAAATCACTTTAAACATGCTAATTTTAGCTCTAACACTGATGATCCACCTACAAATGTGAACTGACGTTCAAAAATAAAACATTTGAAAACGGACCATTTTCCACATTTCTGAAGCATGACGTAATGGGGGGGGGTGTTATCTCTTTTGTCGAAAATCAGCCGTTTTTGCTCAAACATTAAATGCCTCCAAATGGTATTTAATTAAGTTCCCGGGGTGAAGAAACCCTTTTTGAGAACTCAGAGTGAGTAAATTGGCCATTTTCATGCACTTTTAACCATTCCATAAATCTTGTGTTTTGGGCCCCAGGAAGCATGAAAATCACTTTAAACATGCTAATTTTAGCTCTAACACTGATGATCCACCTACAAATGTGAACTGACGTTCAAAAATAAAACATTTGAAAACGGACCATTTTCCACATTTCTGAAGCATGACGTAATGGGGGGGTGTTATCTCTTTTGTCGAAAATCAGCCGTTTTTGCTCGAACATTAAATGCCTCCAAATGGTATTTAATTAACTTCCCGAGCCCCTGGAAGCATGAAAATCACTTTAAACATGCTAATTTTAGCTCTAACACTGATGATCCACCTACAAATGTGAACTGACGTTCAAAAATAAAACATTTGAAAACGGACCATTTTCCACATTTCTGAAGCATGACGTAATGGGGGGGTGTTATCTCTTTTGTCGAAAATCAGCCGTTTTTGCTCGAACATTAAATGCCTCCAAATGGTATTTAATTAACTTCCCGGGGTGAAGAAACCCTTTTTGAGAACTCAGAGTGAGTAAATTGGCCATTTTCATGCACTTTTAACCATTCCATAAATCTTGTGTTTTGGGCCCCTGGAAGCATGAAAATCACTTTAAACATGCTAATTTTAGCTCTAACACTGATGATCCACCTACAAATGTGAACTGACGTTCAAAAATAAAACATTTGAAAACGGACCATTTTCCACATTTCTGAAGCATGACGTAATGGGGGGGTGTTATCTCTTTTGTCGAAAATCAGCCGTTTTTGCTCGAACATTAAATGCCTCCAAATGGTATTTAATTAACTTCCCGAGCCCCTGGAAGCATGAAAATCACTTTAAACATGCTAATTTTAGCTCTAACACTGATGATCCACCTACAAATGTGAACTGACGTTCAAAAATAAAACATTTGAAAACGGACCATTTCCCACATTTCTGAAGCATGACGTAATGGGGGGGTGTTATCTCTTTTGTCGAAAATCAGCCGTTTTTGCTCGAACATTAAATGCCTCCAAATGGTATTTAATTAACTTCCCGGGGTGAAGAAACCCTTTTTGAGAACTCAGAGTGAGTAAATTGGCCATTTTCATGCACTTTTAACCATTCCATAAATCTTGTGTTTTGGGCCCCTGGAAGCATGAAAATCACTTTAAACATGCTAATTTTAGCTCTAACACTGATGATCCAACTACAAATGTGAACTGACGTTCAAAAATAAAACATTTGAAAACGGACCATTTTCCACATTTCTGAAGCATGACGTAATGGGGGGGTGTTATCTCTTTTGTCGAAAATCAGCCGTTTTTGCTCGAACATTAAATGCCTCCAAATGGTATTTAATTAACTTCCCGAGCCCCTGGAAGCATGAAAATCACTTTAAACATGCTAATTTTAGCTCTAACACTGATGATCCACCTACAAATGTAAACTGACGTTCAAAAATAAAACATTTGAAAACGGACCATTTTCCACATTTCTGAAGCATGACGTAATGGGGGGGTGTTATCTCTTTTGTCGAAAATCAGCCGTTCTTGCTCGAACATTAAATGCCTCCAAATGGTATTTAATTAACTTCCCGGGGTGAAGAAACCCTTTTTGAGAACTCAGAGTGAGTAAATTGGCCATTTTCATGCACTTTTAACCATTCCATAAATCTTGTGTTTTGGGCCCCTGGAAGCATGAAAATCACTTTAAACATGCTAATTTTAGCTCTAACACTGATGATCCACCTACAAATGTGAACTGACGTTCAAAAATAAAACATTTGAAAACGGACCATTTTCCACATTTCTGAAGCATGACGTAATGGGGGGGTGTTATCTCTTTTGTCGAAAATCAGCCGTTTTTGCTCGAACATTAAATGCCTCCAAATGGTATTTAATTAACTTCCCGGGGTGAAGAAACCCTTTTTGAGAACTCAGAGTGAGTAAATCGGCCATTTTCATGCACTTTTAACCATTCCATAAATCTTGTGTTTTGGGCCCCTGGAAGCATGAAAATCACTTTAAACATGCTAATTTTAGCTCTAACACTGATGATCCACCTACAAATGTGAACTGACGTTCAAAAATAAAACATTTGAAAACGGACCATTTTCCACATTTCTGAAGCATGACGTAATGGGGGGGTGTTATCTCTTTTGTCGAAAATCAGCCGTTTTTGCTCGAACATTAAATGCCTCCAAATGGTATTTAATTAACTTCCCGAGCCCCTGGAAGCATGAAAATCACTTTAAACATGCTAATTTTAGCTCTAACACTGATGATCCACCTACAAATGTGAACTGACGTTCAAAAATAAAACATTTGAAAACGGACCATTTTCCACATTTCTGAAGCATGACGTAATGGGGGGGTGTTATCTCTTTTGTCGAAAATCAGCCGTTTTTGCTCGAACATTAAATGCCTCCAAATGGTATTTAATTAACTTCCCGAGCCCCTGGAAGCATGAAAATCACTTTAAACATGCTAATTTTAGCTCTAACACTGATGATCCACCTACAAATGTGAACTGACGTTCAAAAATAAAACATTTGAAAACGGACCATTTTCCACATTTCTGAAGCATGACGTAATGGGGGGTGTTATCTCTTTTGTCGAAAATCAGCCGTTTTTGTTCGAACATTAAATGCCTCCAAATGGTATTTAATTAACTTCCCGAGCCCCTGGAAGCATGAAAATCACTTTAAACATGCTAATTTTAGCTCTAACACTGATGATCCACCTACAAATGTGAACTGACATTCAAAAATAAAACATTTGAAAACGGACCATTTTCCACATTTCTGAAGCATGACGTAATGGGGGGGTGTTATCTCTTTTGTCAAAAATCAGCCGTTTTTGCTCGAACATTAAATGCCTCCAAATGGTATTTAATTAACTTCCCGGGGTGAAGAAACCCTTTTTGAGAACTCAGAGTGAGTAAATTGGCCATTTTCATGCACTTTTAACCATTCCATGAATCTTGTGTTTTGGGCCCCTGGAAGCATGAAAATCACTTTAAACATGCTAATTTTAGCTCTAACACTGATGATCCACCTACAAATGTGAACTGACGTTCAAAAATAAAACATTTGAAAACGGACCATTTTCCACATTTCTGAAGCATGACGTAATGGGGGGGTGTTATCTCTTTTGTCGAAAATCAGACGTTTTTGCTCGAACATTAAATGCCTCCAAATGGTATTTAATTAACTTCCCGAGCCCCTGGAAGCATGAAAATCACTTTAAACATGCTAATTTTAGCTCTAACACTGATGATCCACCTACAAATGTGAACTGACGTTCAAAAATAAAACATTTGAAAACGGACCATTTTCCACATTTCTGAAGCATGACGTAATGGGGGGGTGTTATCTCTTTTGTCGAAAATCAGCCGTTTTTGCTCGAACATTAAATGCCTCCAAATGGTATTTAATTAACTTCCCGGGGTGAAGAAACCCTTTTTGAGAACTCAGAGTGAGTAAATTGGCCATTTTTATGCACTTTTAACCATTCCATAAATCTTGTGTTTTGGGCCCCTGGAAGCATGAAAATCACTTTAAACATGCTAATTTTAGCTCTAACACTGATGATCCACCTACAAATGTGAACTGACGTTCAAAAATAAAACATTTGAAAACGGACCATTTTCCACATTTCTGAAGCATGACGTAATGGGGGGGTGTTATCTCTTTTGTCGAAAATCAGCCGTTTTTGCTCGAACATTAAATGCCTCCAAATGGTATTTAATTAACTTCCCGAGCCCCTGGAAGCATGAAAATCACTTTAAACATGCTAATTTTAGCTCTAACACTGATGATCCACCTACAAATGTGAACTGACGTTCAAAAATAAAACATTTGAAAACGGACCATTTTCCACATTTCTGAAGCATGACGTAATGGGGGGGTGTTATCTCTTTTGTCGAAAATCAGACGTTTTTGCTCGAACATTAAATGCCTCCAAATGGTATTTAATTAACTTCCCGAGCCCCTGGAAGCATGAAAATCACTTTAAACATGCTAATTTTAGCTCTAACACTGATGATCCACCTACAAATGTGAACTGACGTTCAAAAATAAAACATTTGAAAACGGACCATTTTCCACATTTCTGAAGCATGACGTAATGGGGGGGTGTTATCTCTTTTGTCGAAAATCAGCCGTTTTTGCTCGAACATTAAATGCCTCCAAATGGTATTTAATTAACTTCCCGGGGTGAAGAAACCCTTTTTGAGAACTCAGAGTGAGTAAATTGGCCATTTTCATGCACTTTTAACCATTCCATAAATCTTGTGTTTTGGGCCCCTGGAAGCATGAAAATCACTTTAAACATGCTAATTTTAGCTCTAACACTGATGATCCACCTACAAATGTGAACTGACGTTCAAAAATAAAACATTTGAAAACGGACCATTTTCCACATTTCTGAAGCATGACGTAATGGGGGGGGTGTTATCTCTTTTGTCGAAAATCAGCCGTTTTTGCTCGAACATTAAATGCCTCCAAATGGTATTTAATTAACTTCCCGAGCCCCTGGAAGCATGAAAATCACTTTAAACATGCTAATTTTAGCTCTAACACTGATGATCCACCTACAAATGTGAACTGACGTTCAAAAATAAAACATTTGAAAACGGACCATTTTCCACATTTCTGAAGCATGACGTAATGGGGGGGTGTTATCTCTTTTGTCGAAAATCAGCCGTTTTTGCTCGAACATTAAATGCCTCCAAATGGTATTTAATTAACTTCCCGGGGTGAAGAAACCCTTTTTGAGAACTCAGAGTGAGTAAATTGGCCATTTTCATGCACTTTTAACCATTCCATAAATCTTGTGTTTTGGGCCCCTGGAAGCATGAAAATCACTTTAAACATGCTAATTTTAGCTCTAACACTGATGATCCACCTACAAATGTGAACTGACGTTCAAAAATAAAACATTTGAAAACGGACCATTTTCCACATTTCTGAAGCATGACGTAATGGGGGGGTGTTATCTCTTTTGTCGAAAATCAGCCGTTTTTGCTCGAACATTAAATGCCTCCAAATGGTATTTAATTAACTTCCCGAGCCCCTGGAAGCATGAAAATCACTTTAAACATGCTAATTTTAGCTCTAACACTGATGATCCACCTACAAATGTGAACTGACGTTCAAAAATAAAACATTTGAAAACGGACCATTTTCCACATTTCTGAAGCATGACGTAATGGGGGGGTGTTATCTCTTTTGTCGAAAATCAGCCGTTTTTGCTCGAACATTAAATGCCTCCAAATGGTATTTAATTAACTTCCCGGGGTGAAGAAACCCTTTTTGAGAACTCAGAGTGAGTAAATTGGCCATTTTCATGCACTTTTAACCATTCCATAAATCTTGTGTTTTGGGCCCCTGGAAGCATGAAAATCACTTTAAACATGCTAATTTTAGCTCTAACACTGATGATCCACCTACAAATGTGAACTGACGTTCAAAAATAAAACATTTGAAAACGGACCATTTTCCACATTTCTGAAGCATGACGTAATGGGGGGGTGTTATCTCTTTTGTCGAAAATCAGCCGTTCTTGCTCGAACATTAAATGCCTCCAAATGGTATTTAATTAACTTCCCGGGGTGAAGAAACCCTTTTTGAGAACTCAGAGTGAGTAAATTGGCCATTTTCATGCACTTTTAACCATTCCATAAATCTTGTGTTTTGGGCCCCTGGAAGCATGAAAATCACTTTAAACATGCTAATTTTAGCTCTAACACTGATGATCCACCTACAAATGTGAACTGACGTTCAAAAATAAAACATTTGAAAACGGACCATTTTCCACATTTCTGAAGCATGACGTAATGGGGGGGTGTTATCTCTTTTGTCGAAAATCAGCCGTTTTTGCTCGAACATTAAATGCCTCCAAATGGTATTTAATTAACTTCCCGGGGTGAAGAAACCCTTTTTGAGAACTCAGAGTGAGTAAATCGGCCATTTTCATGCACTTTTAACCATTCCATAAATCTTGTGTTTTGGGCCCCTGGAAGCATGAAAATCACTTTAAACATGCTAATTTTAGCTCTAACACTGATGATCCACCTACAAATGTGAACTGACGTTCAAAAATAAAACATTTGAAAACGGACCATTTTCCACATTTCTGAAGCATGACGTAATGGGGGGGTGTTATCTCTTTTGTCGAAAATCAGCCGTTTTTGCTCGAACATTAAATGCCTCCAAATGGTATTTAATTAACTTCCCGAGCCCCTGGAAGCATGAAAATCACTTTAAACATGCTAATTTTAGCTCTAACACTGATGATCCACCTACAAATGTGAACTGACGTTCAAAAATAAAACATTTGAAAACGGACCATTTTCCACATTTCTGAAGCATGACGTAATGGGGGGGTGTTATCTCTTTTGTCGAAAATCAGCCGTTTTTGCTCGAACATTAAATGCCTCCAAATGGTATTTAATTAACTTCCCGAGCCCCTGGAAGCATGAAAATCACTTTAAACATGCTAATTTTAGCTCTAACACTGATGATCCACCTACAAATGTGAACTGACGTTCAAAAATAAAACATTTGAAAACGGACCATTTTCCACATTTCTGAAGCATGACGTAATGGGGGGTGTTATCTCTTTTGTCGAAAATCAGCCGTTTTTGTTCGAACATTAAATGCCTCCAAATGGTATTTAATTAACTTCCCGAGCCCCTGGAAGCATGAAAATCACTTTAAACATGCTAATTTTAGCTCTAACACTGATGATCCACCTACAAATGTGAACTGACGTTCAAAAATAAAACATTTGAAAACGGACCATTTTCCACATTTCTGAAGCATGACGTAATGGGGGGGTGTTATCTCTTTTGTCAAAAATCAGCCGTTTTTGCTCGAACATTAAATGCCTCCAAATGGTATTTAATTAACTTCCCGGGGTGAAGAAACCCTTTTTGAGAACTCAGAGTGAGTAAATTGGCCATTTTCATGCACTTTTAACCATTCCATGAATCTTGTGTTTTGGGCCCCTGGAAGCATGAAAATCACTTTAAACATGCTAATTTTAGCTCTAACACTGATGATCCACCTACAAATGTGAACTGACGTTCAAAAATAAAACATTTGAAAACGGACCATTTTCCACATTTCTGAAGCATGACGTAATGGGGGGGTGTTATCTCTTTTGTCGAAAATCAGACGTTTTTGCTCGAACATTAAATGCCTCCAAATGGTATTTAATTAACTTCCCGAGCCCCTGGAAGCATGAAAATCACTTTAAACATGCTAATTTTAGCTCTAACACTGATGATCCACCTACAAATGTGAACTGACGTTCAAAAATAAAACATTTGAAAACGGACCATTTTCCACATTTCTGAAGCATGACGTAATGGGGGGGTGTTATCTCTTTTGTCGAAAATCAGCCGTTTTTGCTCGAACATTAAATGCCTCCAAATGGTATTTAATTAACTTCCCGGGGTGAAGAAACCCTTTTTGAGAACTCAGAGTGAGTAAATTGGCCATTTTTATGCACTTTTAACCATTCCATAAATCTTGTGTTTTGGGCCCCTGGAAGCATGAAAATCACTTTAAACATGCTAATTTTAGCTCTAACACTGATGATCCACCTACAAATGTGAACTGACGTTCAAAAATAAAACATTTGAAAACGGACCATTTTCCACATTTCTGAAGCATGACGTAATGGGGGGGTGTTATCTCTTTTGTCGAAAATCAGCCGTTTTTGCTCGAACATTAAATGCCTCCAAATGGTATTTAATTAACTTCCCGAGCCCCTGGAAGCATGAAAATCACTTTAAACATGCTAATTTTAGCTCTAACACTGATGATCCACCTACAAATGTGAACTGACGTTCAAAAATAAAACATTTGAAAACGGACCATTTTCCACATTTCTGAAGCATGACGTAATGGGGGGGTGTTATCTCTTTTGTCGAAAATCAGACGTTTTTGCTCGAACATTAAATGCCTCCAAATGGTATTTAATTAACTTCCCGAGCCCCTGGAAGCATGAAAATCACTTTAAACATGCTAATTTTAGCTCTAACACTGATGATCCACCTACAAATGTGAACTGACGTTCAAAAATAAAACATTTGAAAACGGACCATTTTCCACATTTCTGAAGCATGACGTAATGGGGGGGTGTTATCTCTTTTGTCGAAAATCAGCCGTTTTTGCTCGAACATTAAATGCCTCCAAATGGTATTTAATTAACTTCCCGGGGTGAAGAAACCCTTTTTGAGAACTCAGAGTGAGTAAATTGGCCATTTTCATGCACTTTTAACCATTCCATAAATCTTGTGTTTTGGGCCCCTGGAAGCATGAAAATCACTTTAAACATGCTAATTTTAGCTCTAACACTGATGATCCACCTACAAATGTGAACTGACGTTCAAAAATAAAACATTTGAAAACGGACCATTTTCCACATTTCTGAAGCATGACGTAATGGGGGGGTGTTATCTCTTTTGTCGAAAATCAGCCGTTTTTGCTCGAACATTAAATGCCTCCAAATGGTATTTAATTAACTTCCCGAGCCCCTGGAAGCATGAAAATCACTTTAAACATGCTAATTTTAGCTCTAACACTGATGATCCACCTACAAATGTGAACTGACGTTCAAAAATAAAACATTTGAAAACGGACCATTTTCCACATTTCTGAAGCATGACGTAATGGGGGGGTGTTATCTCTTTTGTCGAAAATCAGCCGTTTTTGCTCGAACATTAAATGCCTCCAAATGGTATTTAATTAACTTCCCGGGGTGAAGAAACCCTTTTTGAGAACTCAGAGTGAGTAAATTGGCCATTTTCATGCACTTTTAACCATTCCATAAATCTTGTGTTTTGGGCCCCTGGAAGCATGAAAATCACTTTAAACATGCTAATTTTAGCTCTAACACTGATGATCCACCTACAAATGTGAACTGACGTTCAAAAATAAAACATTTGAAAACGGACCATTTTCCACATTTCTGAAGCATGACGTAATGGGGGGGTGTTATCTCTTTTGTCGAAAATCAGCCGTTTTTGCTCGAACATTAAATGCCTCCAAATGGTATTTAATTAACTTCCCGAGCCCCTGGAAGCATGAAAATCACTTTAAACATGCTAATTTTAGCTCTAACACTGATGATCCACCTACAAATGTGAACTGACGTTCAAAAATAAAACATTTGAAAACGGACCATTTTCCACATTTCTGAAGCATGACGTAATGGGGGGGTGTTATCTCTTTTGTCGAAAATCAGCCGTTTTTGCTCGAACATTAAATGCCTCCAAATGGTATTTAATTAACTTCCCGGGGTGAAGAAACCCTTTTTGAGAACTCAGAGTGAGTAAATTGGCCATTTTCATGCACTTTTAACCATTCCATAAATCTTGTGTTTTGGGCCCCTGGAAGCATGAAAATCACTTTAAACATGCTAATTTTAGCTCTAACACTGATGATCCACCTACAAATGTGAACTGACGTTCAAAAATAAAACATTTGAAAACGGACCATTTTCCACATTTCTGAAGCATGACGTAATGGGGGGGTGTTATCTCTTTTGTCGAAAATCAGCCGTTTTTGCTCGAACATTAAATGCCTCCACATGGTATTTAATTAAGTTCCCGGGGTGAAGAAACCCTTTTTGAGAACTCAGAGTGAGTAAATTGGCCATTTTCATGCACTTTTAACCATTCCATAAATCTTGTGTTTTGGGCCCCTGGAAGCATGAAAATCACTTTAAACATGCTAATTTTAGCTCTAACACTGATGATCCACCTACAAATGTGAACTGACGTTCAAAAATAAAACATTTGAAAACGGACCATTTTCCACATTTCTGAAGCATGACGTAATGGGGGGGTGTTATCTCTTTTGTCGAAAATCAGCCGTTTTTGCTCGAACATTAAATGCCTCCAAATGGTATTTAATTAACTTCCCGAGCCCCTGGAAGCATGAAAATCACTTTAAACATGCTAATTTTAGCTCTAACACTGATGATCCACCTACAAATGTGAACTGACGTTCAAAAATAAAACATTTGAAAACGGACCATTTTCCACATTTCTGAAGCATGACGTAATGGGGGGGTGTTATCTCTTTTGTCGAAAATCAGCCGTTTTTGCTCGAACATTAAATGCCTCCAAATGGTATTTAATTAACTTCCCGGGGTGAAGAAACCCTTTTTGAGAACTCAGAGTGAGTAAATTGGCCATTTTCATGCACTTTTAACCATTCCATAAATCTTGTGTTTTGGGCCCCTGGAAGCATGAAAATCACTTTAAACATGCTAATTTTAGCTCTAACACTGATGATCCACCTACAAATGTGAACTGACGTTCAAAAATAAAACATTTGAAAACGGACCATTTTCCACATTTCTGAAGCATGACGTAATGGGGGGGTGTTATCTCTTTTGTCGAAAATCAGCCGTTTTTGCTCGAACATTAAATGCCTCCAAATGGTATTTAATTAACTTCCCGGGGTGAAGAAACCCTTTTTGAGAACTCAGAGTGAGTAAATTGGCCATTTTCATGCACTTTTAACCATTCCATAAATCTTGTGTTTTGGGCCCCTGGAAGCATGAAAATCACTTTAAACATGCTAATTTTATCTCTAACACTGATGATCCACCTACAAATGTGAACTGACGTTCAAAAATAAAACATTTGAAAACGGACCATTTTCCACATTTCTGAAGCATGACGTAATGGGGGGGTGTTATCTCTTTTGTCGAAAATCAGCCGTTTTTGCTCGAACATTAAATGCCTCCAAATGGTATTTAATTAAGTTCCCGGGGTGAAGAAACCCTTTTTGAGAACTCAGAGTGAGTAAATTGGCCATTTTCATGCACTTTTAACCATTCCATAAATCTTGTGTTTTGGGCCCCTGGAAGCATGAAAATCACTTTAAACATGCTAATTTTAGCTCTAACACTGATGATCCACCTACAAATGTGAACTGACGTTCAAAAATAAAACATTTGAAAACGGACCATTTTCCACATTTCTGAAGCATGACGTAATGGGGGGGTGTTATCTCTTTTGTCGAAAATCAGCCGTTTTTGCTCGAACATTAAATGCCTCCAAATGGTATTTAATTAACTTCCCGAGGCCCTGGAAGCATGAAAATCACTTTAAACATGCTAATTTTAGCTCTAACACTGATGATCCACCTACAAATGTGAACTGACGTTCAAAAATAAAACATTTGAAAACGGACCATTTTCCACATTTCTGAAGCATGACGTAATGGGGGGGTGTTATCTCTTTTGTCGAAAATCAGCCGTTTTTGCTCGAACATTAAATGCCTCCAAATGGTATTTAATTAACTTCCCGAGCCCCTGGAAGCATGAAAATCACTTTAAACATGCTAATTTTAGCTCTAACACTGATGATCCACCTACAAATGTGAACTGACGTTCAAAAATAAAACATTTGAAAACGGACCATTTTCCACATTTCTGAAGCATGACGTAATGGGGGGGTGTTATCTCTTTTGTCGAAAATCAGCCGTTTTTGCTCGAACATTAAATGCCTCCAAATGGTATTTAATTAACTTCCCGGGGTGAAGAAACCCTTTTTGAGAACTCAGAGTGAGTAAATTGGCCATTTTCATGCACTTTTAACCATTCCATAAATCTTGTGTTTTGGGCCCCTGGAAGCATGAAAATCACTTTAAACATGCTAATTTTAGCTCTAACACTGATGATCCACCTACAAATGTGAACTGACGTTCAAAAATAAAACATTTGAAAACGGACCATTTTCCACATTTCTGAAGCATGACGTAATGGGGGGGTGTTATCTCTTTTGTCGAAAATCAGCCGTTTTTGCTCGAACATTAAATGCCTCCAAATGGTATTTAATTAACTTCCCGGGGTGAAGAAACCCTTTTTGAGAACTCAGAGTGAGTAAATTGGCCATTTTCATGCACTTTTAACCATTCCATAAATCTCGTGTTTTGGGCCCCTGGAAGCATGAAAATCACTTTAAACATGCTAATTTTATCTCTAACACTGATGATCCACCTACAAATGTGAACTGACGTTCAAAAATAAAACATTTGAAAACGGACCATTTTCCACATTTCTGAAGCATGACGTAATGGGGGGGTGTTATCTCTTTTGTCGAAAATCAGCCGTTTTTGCTCGAACATTAAATGCCTCCAAATGGTATTTAATTAAGTTCCCGGGGTGAAGAAACCCTTTTTGAGAACTCAGAGTGAGTAAATTGGCCATTTTCATGCACTTTTAACCATTCCATAAATCTTGTGTTTTGGGCCCCTGGAAGCATGAAAATCACTTTAAACATGCTAATTTTAGCTCTAACACTGATGATCCACCTACAAATGTGAACTGACGTTCAAAAATAAAACATTTGAAAACGGACCATTTTCCACATTTCTGAAGCATGACGTAATGGGGGGGTGTTATCTCTTTTGTTGAAAATCAGCCGTTTTTGCTCGAACATTAAATGCCTCCAAATGGTATTTAATTAACTTCCCGGGGTGAAGAAACCCTTTTTGAGAACTCAGAGTGAGTAAATTGGCCATTTTCATGCACTTTTAACCATTCCATAAATCTTGTGTTTTGGGCCCCTGGAAGCATGAAAATCACTTTAAATATGCTAATTTTAGCTCTAACACTGATGATCCACCTACAAATGTGAACTGACGTTCAAAAATAAAACATTTGAAAACGGACCATTTTCCACATTTCTGAAGCATGACGTAATGGGGGGGTGTTATCTCTTTTGTCGAAAATTAGCCGTTTTTGCTCGAACATTAAATGCCTCCAAATGGTATTTAATTAACTTCCCGAGCCCCTGGAAGCATGAAAATCACTTTAAACATGCTAATTTTAGCTCTAACACTGATGATCCACCTACAAATGTGAACTGACGTTCAAAAATAAAACATTTGAAAACGGACCATTTTCCACATTTCTGAAGCATGACGTAATGGGGGGGTGTTATCTCTTTTGTCGAAAATCAGCCGTTTTTGCTCGAACATTAAATGCCTCCAAATGGTATTTAATTAACTTCCCGAGCCCCTGGAAGCATGAAAATCACTTTAAACATGCTAATTTTAGCTCTAACACTGATGATCCACCTACAAATGTGAACTGACGTTCAAAAATAAAACATTTGAAAACGGACCATTTTCCACATTTCTGAAGCATGACGTAATGGGGGGGTGTTATCTCTTTTGTCGAAAATCAGCCGTTTTTGCTCGAACATTAAATGCCTCCAAATGGTATTTAATTAACTTCCCGGGGTGAAGAAACCCTTTTTGAGAACTCAGAGTGAGTAAATTGGCCATTTTCATGCACTTTTAACCATTCCATAAATCTTGTGTTTTGGGCCCCTGGAAGCATGAAAATCACTTTAAACATGCTAATTTTAGCTCTAACACTGATGATCCACCTACAAATGTGAACTGACGTTCAAAAATAAAACATTTGAAAACGGACCATTTTCCACATTTCTGAAGCATGACGTAATGGGGGGGGGTGTTATCTCTTTTGTCGAAAATCAGCCGTTTTTGCTCGAACATTAAATGCCTCCAAATGGTATTTAATTAAGTTCCCGGGGTGAAGAAACCCTTTTTGAGAACTCAGAGTGAGTAAATTGGCCATTTTCATGCACTTTTAACCATTCCATAAATCTTGTGTTTTGGGCCCCTGGAAGCATGAAAATCACTTTAAACATGCTAATTTTAGCTCTAACACTGATGATCCACCTACAAATGTGAACTGACGTTCAAAAATAAAACATTTGAAAACGGACCATTTTCCACATTTCTGAAGCATGACGTAATGGGGGGGTGTTATCTCTTTTGTCGAAAATCAGCCGTTTTTGCTCGAACATTAAATGCCTCCAAATGGTATTTAATTAACTTCCCGAGCCCCTGGAAGCATGAAAATCACTTTAAACATGCTAATTTTAGCTCTAACACTGATGATCCACCTACAAATGTGAACTGACGTTCAAAAATAAAACATTTGAAAACGGACCATTTTCCACATTTCTGAAGCATGACGTAATGGGGGGGTGTTATCTCTTTTGTCGAAAATCAGCCGTTTTTGCTCGAACATTAAATGCCTCCAAATGGTATTTAATTAACTTCCCGAGCCCCTGGAAGCATGAAAATCACTTTAAACATGCTAATTTTAGCTCTAACACTGATGATCCACCTACAAATGTGAACTGACGTTCAAAAATAAACATTTGAAAACGGACCATTTTCCACATTTCCGAAGCATGACGTAATGGGGGGGTGTTATCTCTTTTGTCGAAAATCAGCCGTTTTTGCTCGAACATTAAATGCCTCCAAATGGTATTTAATTAACTTCCCGGGGTGAAGAAACCCTTTTTGAGAACTCAGAGTGAGTAAATTGGCCATTTTCATGCACTTTTAACCATTCCATAAATCTTGTGTTTTGGGCCCCTGGAAGCATGAAAATCACTTTAAACATGCTAATTTTAGCTCTAACACTGATGATCCACCTACAAATGTGAACTGACGTTCAAAAATAAAACATTTGAAAACGGACCATTTTCCACATTTCTGAAGCATGACGTAATGGGGGGGTGTTATCTCTTTTGTCGAAAATCAGCCGTTTTTGCTCGAACATTAAATGCCTCCAAATGGTATTTAATTAACTTCCCGAGCCCCTGGAAGCATGAAAATCACTTTAAACATGCTAATTTTAGCTCTAACACTGATGATCCACCTACAAATGTAAACTGACGTTCAAAAATAAAACATTTGAAAACGGACCATTTTCCACATTTCTGAAGCATGACGTAATGGGGGGGTGTTATCTCTTTTGTCGAAAATCAGCCGTTTTTGCTCGAACATTAAATGCCTCCACATGGTATTTAATTAAGTTCCCGGGGTGAAGAAACCCTTTTTGAGAACTCAGAGTGAGTAAATTGGCCATTTTCATGCACTTTTAACCATTCCATAAATCTTGTGTTTTGGGCCCCTGGAAGCATGAAAATCACTTTAAACATGCTAATTTTAGCTCTAACACTGATGATCCACCTACAAATGTGAACTGACGTTCAAAAATAAAACATTTGAAAACGGACCATTTTCCACATTTCTGAAGCATGACGTAATGGGGGGGTGTTATCTCTTTTGTCGAAAATCAGCCGTTTTTGCTCGAACATTAAATGCCTCCAAATGGTATTTAATTAACTTCCCGAGCCCCTGGAAGCATGAAAATCACTTTAAACATGCTAATTTTAGCTCTAACACTGATGATCCACCTACAAATGTGAACTGACGTTCAAAAATAAAACATTTGAAAACGGACCATTTTCCACATTTCTGAAGCATGACGTAATGGGGGGGTGTTATCTCTTTTGTCGAAAATCAGCCGTTTTTGCTCGAACATTAAATGCCTCCAAATGGTATTTAATTAACTTCCCGGGGTGAAGAAACCCTTTTTGAGAACTCAGAGTGAGTAAATTGGCCATTTTCATGCACTTTTAACCATTCCATAAATCTTGTGTTTTGGGCCCCTGGAAGCATGAAAATCACTTTAAACATGCTAATTTTAGCTCTAACACTGATGATCCACCTACAAATGTGAACTGACGTTCAAAAATAAAACATTTGAAAACGGACCATTTTCCACATTTCTGAAGCATGACGTAATGGGGGGGTGTTATCTCTTTTGTCGAAAATCAGCCGTTTTTGCTCGAACATTAAATGCCTCCAAATGGTATTTAATTAACTTCCCGGGGTGAAGAAACCCTTTTTGAGAACTCAGAGTGAGTAAATTGGCCATTTTCATGCACTTTTAACCATTCCATAAATCTTGTGTTTTGGGCCCCTGGAAGCATGAAAATCACTTTAAACATGCTAATTTTATCTCTAACACTGATGATCCACCTACAAATGTGAACTGACGTTCAAAAATAAAACATTTGAAAACGGACCATTTTCCACATTTCTGAAGCATGACGTAATGGGGGGGTGTTATCTCTTTTGTCGAAAATCAGCCGTTTTTGCTCGAACATTAAATGCCTCCAAATGGTATTTAATTAAGTTCCCGGGGTGAAGAAACCCTTTTTGAGAACTCAGAGTGAGTAAATTGGCCATTTTCATGCACTTTTAACCATTCCATAAATCTTGTGTTTTGGGCCCCTGGAAGCATGAAAATCACTTTAAACATGCTAATTTTAGCTCTAACACTGATGATCCACCTACAAATGTGAACTGACGTTCAAAAATAAAACATTTGAAAACGGACCATTTTCCACATTTCTGAAGCATGACGTAATGGGGGGGTGTTATCTCTTTTGTCGAAAATCAGCCGTTTTTGCTCGAACATTAAATGCCTCCAAATGGTATTTAATTAACTTCCCGAGGCCCTGGAAGCATGAAAATCACTTTAAACATGCTAATTTTAGCTCTAACACTGATGATCCACCTACAAATGTGAACTGACGTTCAAAAATAAAACATTTGAAAACGGACCATTTTCCACATTTCTGAAGCATGACGTAATGGGGGGGTGTTATCTCTTTTGTCGAAAATCAGCCGTTTTTGCTCGAACATTAAATGCCTCCAAATGGTATTTAATTAACTTCCCGAGCCCCTGGAAGCATGAAAATCACTTTAAACATGCTAATTTTAGCTCTAACACTGATGATCCACCTACAAATGTGAACTGACGTTCAAAAATAAAACATTTGAAAACGGACCATTTTCCACATTTCTGAAGCATGACGTAATGGGGGGGTGTTATCTCTTTTGTCGAAAATCAGCCGTTTTTGCTCGAACATTAAATGCCTCCAAATGGTATTTAATTAACTTCCCGGGGTGAAGAAACCCTTTTTGAGAACTCAGAGTGAGTAAATTGGCCATTTTCATGCACTTTTAACCATTCCATAAATCTTGTGTTTTGGGCCCCTGGAAGCATGAAAATCACTTTAAACATGCTAATTTTAGCTCTAACACTGATGATCCACCTACAAATGTGAACTGACGTTCAAAAATAAAACATTTGAAAACGGACCATTTTCCACATTTCTGAAGCATGACGTAATGGGGGGGTGTTATCTCTTTTGTCGAAAATCAGCCGTTTTTGCTCGAACATTAAATGCCTCCAAATGGTATTTAATTAACTTCCCGGGGTGAAGAAACCCTTTTTGAGAACTCAGAGTGAGTAAATTGGCCATTTTCATGCACTTTTAACCATTCCATAAATCTCGTGTTTTGGGCCCCTGGAAGCATGAAAATCACTTTAAACATGCTAATTTTATCTCTAACACTGATGATCCACCTACAAATGTGAACTGACGTTCAAAAATAAAACATTTGAAAACGGACCATTTTCCACATTTCTGAAGCATGACGTAATGGGGGGGTGTTATCTCTTTTGTCGAAAATCAGCCGTTTTTGCTCGAACATTAAATGCCTCCAAATGGTATTTAATTAAGTTCCCGGGGTGAAGAAACCCTTTTTGAGAACTCAGAGTGAGTAAATTGGCCATTTTCATGCACTTTTAACCATTCCATAAATCTTGTGTTTTGGGCCCCTGGAAGCATGAAAATCACTTTAAACATGCTAATTTTAGCTCTAACACTGATGATCCACCTACAAATGTGAACTGACGTTCAAAAATAAAACATTTGAAAACGGACCATTTTCCACATTTCTGAAGCATGACGTAATGGGGGGGTGTTATCTCTTTTGTTGAAAATCAGCCGTTTTTGCTCGAACATTAAATGCCTCCAAATGGTATTTAATTAACTTCCCGGGGTGAAGAAACCCTTTTTGAGAACTCAGAGTGAGTAAATTGGCCATTTTCATGCACTTTTAACCATTCCATAAATCTTGTGTTTTGGGCCCCTGGAAGCATGAAAATCACTTTAAACATGCTAATTTTAGCTCTAACACTGATGATCCACCTACAAATGTGAACTGACGTTCAAAAATAAAACATTTGAAAACGGACCATTTTCCACATTTCTGAAGCATGACGTAATGGGGGGGTGTTATCTCTTTTGTCGAAAATTAGCCGTTTTTGCTCGAACATTAAATGCCTCCAAATGGTATTTAATTAACTTCCCGAGCCCCTGGAAGCATGAAAATCACTTTAAACATGCTAATTTTAGCTCTAACACTGATGATCCACCTACAAATGTGAACTGACGTTCAAAAATAAAACATTTGAAAACGGACCATTTTCCACATTTCTGAAGCATGACGTAATGGGGGGGTGTTATCTCTTTTGTCGAAAATCAGCCGTTTTTGCTCGAACATTAAATGCCTCCAAATGGTATTTAATTAACTTCCCGAGCCCCTGGAAGCATGAAAATCACTTTAAACATGCTAATTTTAGCTCTAACACTGATGATCCACCTACAAATGTGAACTGACGTTCAAAAATAAAACATTTGAAAACGGACCATTTTCCACATTTCTGAAGCATGACGTAATGGGGGGGTGTTATCTCTTTTGTCGAAAATCAGCCGTTTTTGCTCGAACATTAAATGCCTCCAAATGGTATTTAATTAACTTCCCGGGGTGAAGAAACCCTTTTTGAGAACTCAGAGTGAGTAAATTGGCCATTTTCATGCACTTTTAACCATTCCATAAATCTTGTGTTTTGGGCCCCTGGAAGCATGAAAATCACTTTAAACATGCTAATTTTAGCTCTAACACTGATGATCCACCTACAAATGTGAACTGACGTTCAAAAATAAAACATTTGAAAACGGACCATTTTCCACATTTCTGAAGCATGACGTAATGGGGGGGGGTGTTATCTCTTTTGTCGAAAATCAGCCGTTTTTGCTCGAACATTAAATGCCTCCAAATGGTATTTAATTAAGTTCCCGGGGTGAAGAAACCCTTTTTGAGAACTCAGAGTGAGTAAATTGGCCATTTTCATGCACTTTTAACCATTCCATAAATCTTGTGTTTTGGGCCCCTGGAAGCATGAAAATCACTTTAAACATGCTAATTTTAGCTCTAACACTGATGATCCACCTACAAATGTGAACTGACGTTCAAAAATAAAACATTTGAAAACGGACCATTTTCCACATTTCTGAAGCATGACGTAATGGGGGGGTGTTATCTCTTTTGTCGAAAATCAGCCGTTTTTGCTCGAACATTAAATGCCTCCAAATGGTATTTAATTAACTTCCCGAGCCCCTGGAAGCATGAAAATCACTTTAAACATGCTAATTTTAGCTCTAACACTGATGATCCACCTACAAATGTGAACTGACGTTCAAAAATAAAACATTTGAAAACGGACCATTTTCCACATTTCTGAAGCATGACGTAATGGGGGGGTGTTATCTCTTTTGTCGAAAATCAGCCGTTTTTGCTCGAACATTAAATGCCTCCAAATGGTATTTAATTAACTTCCCGAGCCCCTGGAAGCATGAAAATCACTTTAAACATGCTAATTTTAGCTCTAACACTGATGATCCACCTACAAATGTGAACTGACGTTCAAAAATAAACATTTGAAAACGGACCATTTTCCACATTTCCGAAGCATGACGTAATGGGGGGGTGTTATCTCTTTTGTCGAAAATCAGCCGTTTTTGCTCGAACATTAAATGCCTCCAAATGGTATTTAATTAACTTCCCGGGGTGAAGAAACCCTTTTTGAGAACTCAGAGTGAGTAAATTGGCCATTTTCATGCACTTTTAACCATTCCATAAATCTTGTGTTTTGGGCCCCTGGAAGCATGAAAATCACTTTAAACATGCTAATTTTAGCTCTAACACTGATGATCCACCTACAAATGTGAACTGACGTTCAAAAATAAAACATTTGAAAACGGACCATTTTCCACATTTCTGAAGCATGACGTAATGGGGGGGTGTTATCTCTTTTGTCGAAAATCAGCCGTTTTTGCTCGAACATTAAATGCCTCCAAATGGTATTTAATTAACTTCCCGAGCCCCTGGAAGCATGAAAATCACTTTAAACATGCTAATTTTAGCTCTAACACTGATGATCCACCTACAAATGTAAACTGACGTTCAAAAATAAAACATTTGAAAACGGACCATTTTCCACATTTCTGAAGCATGACGTAATGGGGGGGTGTTATCTCTTTTGTCGAAAATCAGCCGTTTTTGCTCGAACATTAAATGCCTCCAAATGGTATTTAATTAACTTCCCGGGGTGAAGAAACCCTTTTTGAGAACTCAGAGTGAGTAAATTGGCCATTTTCATGCACTTTTAACCATTCCATAAATCTTGTGTTTTGGGCCCCTGGAAGCATGAAAATCACTTTAAACATGCTAATTTTAGCTCTAACACTGATGATCCACCTACAAATGTGAACTGACGTTCAAAAATAAAACATTTGAAAACGGACCATTTTCCACATTTCTGAAGCATGACGTAATGGGGGGGTGTTATCTCTTTTGTCGAAAATCAGCCGTTTTTGCTCGAACATTAAATGCCTCCAAATGGTATTTAATTAACTTCCCGAGCCCCTGGAAGCATGAAAATCACTTTAAACATGCTAATTTTAGCTCTAACACTGATGATCCACCTACAAATGTGAACTGACGTTCAAAAATAAAACATTTGAAAACGGACCATTTTCCACATTTCTGAAGCATGACGTAATGGGGGGGTGTTATCTCTTTTGTCGAAAATCAGCCGTTTTTGCTCGAACATTAAATGCCTCCAAATGGTATTTAATTAACTTCCCGGGGTGAAGAAACCCTTTTTGAGAACTCAGAGTGAGTAAATTGGCCATTTTCATGCACTTTTAACCATTCCATAAATCTTGTGTTTTGGGCCCCTGGAAGCATGAAAATCACTTTAAACATGCTAATTTTAGCTCTAACACAGATGATCCACCTACAAATGTGAACTGACGTTCAAAAATAAAACATTTGAAAACGGACCATTTTCCACATTTCTGAAGCATGACGTGATGGCGGGGTGTTATCTCTTTTGTCGAAAATCAGCCGTTTTAGCTCGAACATTAAATGCCTCCAAATGGTATTTAATTAACTTCCCGAGCCCCTGGAAGCATGAAAATCACTTTAAACATGCTTATTTTAGCTCTAACACTGATGATCCACCTACAAATGTGAACTGACGTTCAAAAATAAAACATTTGAAAATGGACCATTTTCCACATTTCTGAAGCATGACGTAATGGGGGGGGTGTTATCTCTTTTGTCGAAAATCAGCCGTTTTTGCTCGAACATTAAATGCCTCCAAATGGTATTTAATTAACTTCCCGGGGTGAAGAAACCCTTTTTGAGAACTCAGAGTGAGTAAATTGGCCATTTTCATGCACTTTTAACCATTCCATAAATCTTGTGTTTTGGGCCCCTGGAAGCATGAAAATCACTTTAAACATGCAAATTTTAGCTCTAACACTGATGATCCACCTACAAATGTGAACTGACGTTCAAAAATAAAACATTTGAAAACGGACCATTTTCCACATTTCTGAAGCATGACGTAATGGGGGGGTGTTATCTCTTTTGTCGAAAATCAGCCGTTTTTGCTCGAACATTAAATGCCTCCAAATGGTATTTAATTAACTTCCCGAGCCCCTGGAAGCATGAAAATCACTTTAAACATGCTAATTTTAGCTCTAACACTGATGATCCACCTACAAATGAGTGTGAGCAGTGAGCTTGGGTCCCTTTAGCGCCACCAGTGTTCCTTCATCCTGCGGGGTTCCCCAGGGATCTTCTCTGTCCCCCCTCCTTTTTAATTTATACCTTCAACCTCTCCTTCACTCCCTAGGTAGGTGGGACGTCACAGTGTTCAATTACGCGGACGATTTACAAATTATTTTCCCCCTCACCTCCCCTGACGCTGTCACCAACTTCCAGGCGGTCATGACACACATCCAACACTGGATGAACCAAAATCAATTAAAGCTCAATCCTGGCAAAACTGAGCTTCTCCTCCCTGGGAGAAGTGCCCCCCATTGGGGCCCTCAGTACTGGCCAACTGAGCTTGGGTCACCTCCCTCTCCCGCTTGCTGCGTAAAGAGTCTCGGGGTCATTATTGACTCTGAGCTCACTCTCAAGGCCCAGGTGAGTGCTGTAACATCCTCCTGTATGTTCCAGCTATACAGGATACGGAAAGTTGCCCATCTTCTGACTTCCGAAGCCCTGCTACAAGTCTTAATAGCTTTGGTGATGTCCCGTTTGGACTTCTCTAACGCCCTATACCATGGCCTCCCCAAATCCCAGCTGGCTAGGCTACAGATCATCCAGAACCAGGCTGCCAGACTGGCATTTAAAATCCCTAGATGGCAGTCGGCCAAACCTCTGTTACATCAACTACACTGGCTACCAGTCAGTGAAAGAATAGCCTTCAAGGTCTGTTGCCTGGTCTTCAAAGCCTTAACTGGTCCCTTCCCTGCTTTCCTGAAGTCCCTGATCACCCCTTACCGTCCTCCCCGCACCTTGAGGTCCACCCACCTTCAGCTTCTAGTTATCCCCCGGTTTAAACTCACTAAATCTGGCGGCCGCAGCTTCTCTCACCTGGCTCCCAAGCTATGGAATTCTCTTCCACTGTCACTCAAGACCTCTTGCTCCCTCCTATCTTTTAGGAAATCTTTAAAAACACTGCTCTTTTCACATCCCCACTAAACTCCTCTTGCTCAACCTCAGTGTCCTATCAGCGCCAGGAAACTCATGGTGACAGTGCCCTCAATAAATTTCCCTTAACATTAACATTAACATTAACATTAACAAATGTGAACTGACGTTCAAAAATAAAACATTTGAAAACGGACCATTTTCCACATTTCGGAAGCATGACGTAATGGGGGGGTGTTATCTCTTTTGTCGAAAATCAGCCGTTTTTGCTCGAACATTAAATGCCTCCAAATGGTATTTAATTAACTTCCCGGGGTGAAGAAACCCTTTTTGAGAACTCTGAGTGAGTAAATTGGCCATTTTCATGCACTTTTAACCATTCCATAAATCTTGTGTTTTGGGCCCCTGGAAGCATGAAAATCACTTTAAACATGCTAATTTTAGCTCTAACACTGATGATCCACCTACAAATGTGAACTGACGTTCAAAAATAAAACATTTGAAAACGGACCATTTTCCACATTTCTGAAGCATGACGTAATGGGCGGGTGTTATCTCTTTTGTCGAAAATCAGCCGTTTTTGCTCGAACATTAAATGCCTCCAAATGGTATTTAATTAACTTCCCGAGCCCCTGGAAGCATGAAAATCACTTTAAACATGCTAATTTTAGCCCTAACACTGATGATCCACCTACAAATGTGAACTGACGTTCAAAAATAAAACATTTGAAAACGGACCATTTTCCACATTTCTGAAGCATGACGTAATGGGGGGGTGTTATCTCTTTTGTCGAAAATCAGCCGTTTTTGCTCGAACATTAAATGCCTCCAAATGGTATTTAATTAACTTCCCGAGCCCCTGGAAGCATGAAAATCACTTTAAACATGCTAATTTTAGCTCTAACACTGATGATCCACCTACAAATGTGAACTGACGTTCAAAAATAAAACATTTGAAAACGGACCATTTTCCACATTTCTGAAGCATGACGTAATGGGGGGGTGATATCTCTTTTGTCGAAAATCAGCCGTTTTTGTTCGAACATTAAATGCCTCCAAATTGTATTTAATTAACTTCCCGAGCCCCTGGAAGCATGAAAATCACTTTAAACATGCTAATTTTAGCTCTAACACTGATGATCCACCTACAAATGTGAACTGACGTTCAAAAATAAAACATTTGAAAACGGACCATTTTCCACATTTCTGAAGCATGACGTAATGGGGGGGTGTTATCTCTTTTGTCAAAAATCAGCCGTTTTTGCTCGAACATTAAATGCCTCCAAATGGTATTTAATTAACTTCCCGGGGTGAAGAAACCCTTTTTGAGAACTCAGAGTGAGTAAATTGGCCATTTTCATGCACTTTTAACCATTCCATGAATCTTGTGTTTTGGGCCCCTGGAAGCATGAAAATCACTTTAAACATGCTAATTTTAGCTCTAACACTGATGATCCACCTACAAATGTGAACTGACGTTCAAAAATAAAACATTTGAAAACGGACCATTTTCCACATTTCTGAAGCATGACGTAATGGGGGGGTGTTATCTCTTTTGTCGAAAATCAGACGTTTTTGCTCGAACATTAAATGCCTCCAAATGGTATTTAATTAACTTCCCGAGCCCCTGGAAGCATGAAAATCACTTTAAACATGCTAATTTTAGCTCTAACACTGATGATCCACCTACAAATGTGAACTGACGTTCAAAAATAAAACATTTGAAAACGGACCATTTTCCACATTTCTGAAGCATGACGTAATGGGGGGGTGTTATCTCTTTTGTCGAAAATCAGCCGTTTTTGCTCGAACATTAAATGCCTCCAAATGGTATTTAATTAACTTCCCGGGGTGAAGAAACCCTTTTTGAGAACTCAGAGTGAGTAAATTGGCCATTTTTATGCACTTTTAACCATTCCATAAATCTTGTGTTTTGGGCCCCTGGAAGCATGAAAATCACTTTAAACATGCTAATTTTAGCTCTAACACTGATGATCCACCTACAAATGTGAACTGACGTTCAAAAATAAAACATTTGAAAACGGACCATTTTCCACATTTCTGAAGCATGACGTAATGGGGGGGTGTTATCTCTTTTGTCGAAAATCAGCCGTTTTTGCTCGAACATTAAATGCCTCCAAATGGTATTTAATTAACTTCCCGAGCCCCTGGAAGCATGAAAATCACTTTAAACATGCTAATTTTAGCTCTAACACTGATGATCCACCTACAAATGTGAACTGACGTTCAAAAATAAAACATTTGAAAACGGACCATTTTCCACATTTCTGAAGCATGACGTAATGGGGGGGTGTTATCTCTTTTGTCGAAAATCAGCCGTTTTTGCTCGAACATTAAATGCCTCCAAATGGTATTTAATTAACTTCCCGAGCCCCTGGAAGCATGAAAATCACTTTAAACATGCTAATTTTAGCTCTAACACTGATGATCCACCTACAAATGTGAACTGACGTTCAAAAATAAAACATTTGAAAACGGACCATTTTCCACATTTCTGAAGCATGACGTAATGGGGGGGTGTTATCTCTTTTGTCGAAAATCAGCCGTTTTTGCTCGAACATTAAATGCCTCCAAATGGTATTTAATTAACTTCCCGGGGTGAAGAAACCCTTTTTGAGAACTCAGAGTGAGTAAATTGGCCATTTTCATGCACTTTTAACCATTCCATAAATCTTGTGTTTTGGGCCCCTGGAAGCATGAAAATCACTTTAAACATGCTAATTTTAGCTCTAACACTGATGATCCACCTACAAATGTGAACTGACGTTCAAAAATAAAACATTTGAAAACGGACCATTTTCCACATTTCTGAAGCATGACGTAATGGGGGGGTGTTATCTCTTTTGTCGAAAATCAGCCGTTTTTGCTCGAACATTAAATGCCTCCAAATGGTATTTAATTAAGTTCCCGGGGTGAAGAAACCCTTTTTGAGAACTTAGAGTGAGTAAATTGGCCATTTTCATGCACTTTTAACCATTCCATAAATCTTGTGTTTTGGGCCCCTGGAAGCATGAAAATCACTTTAAACATGCTAATTTTAGCTCTAACACTGATGATCCACCTACAAATGTGAACTGACGTTCAAAAATAAAACATTTGAAAACGGACCATTTTCCACATTTCTGAAGCATGACGTAATGGGGGGGTGTTATCTCTTTTGTCGAAAATCAGCCGTTTTTGCTCGAACATTAAATGCCTCCAAATGGTATTTAATTATCTTCCCGAGCCCCTGGAAGCATGAAAATCACTTTAAACATGCTAATTTTAGCTCTAACACTGATGATCCACCTACAAATGTGAACTGACGTTCAAAAATAAAACATTTGAAAACGGACCATTTTCCACATTTCTGAAGCATGACGTAATGGGGGGGTGTTATCTCTTTTGTCGAAAATCAGCCGTTTTTGCTCGAACATTAAATGCCTCCAAATGGTATTTAATTAACTTCCCGGGGTGAAGAAACCCTTTTTGAGAACTCAGAGTGAGTAAATTGGCCATTTTCATGCACTTTTAACCATTCCATAAATCTTGTGTTTTGGGCCCCTGGAAGCATGAAAATCACTTTAAACATGCTAATTTTAGCTCTAACACTGATGATCCACCTACAAATGTGAACTGACGTTCAAAAATAAAACATTTGAAAACGGACCATTTTCCACATTTCTGAAGCATGACGTAATGGGGGGGTGTTATCTCTTTTGTCGAAAATCAGCCGTTTTTGCTCGAACATTAAATGCCTCCAAATGGTATTTAATTAACTTCCCGAGCCCCTGGAAGCATGAAAATCACTTTAAACATGCTAATTTTAGCTCTAACACTGATGATCCACCTACAAATGTGAACTGACGTTCAAAAATAAAACATTTGAAAACGGACCATTTTCCACATTTCTGAAGCATGACGTAATGGGGGGGTGTTATCTCTTTTGTCGAAAATCAGCCGTTTTTGCTCGAACATTAAATGCCTCCAAATGGTATTTAATTAACTTCCCGGGGTGAAGAAACCCTTTTTGAGAACTCAGAGTGAGTAAATTGGCCATTTTCATGCACTTTTAACCATTCCATAAATCTTGTGTTTTGGGCCCCTGGAAGCATGAAAATCACTTTAAACATGCTAATTTTAGCTCTAACACTGATGATCCACCTACAAATGTGAACTGACGTTCAAAAATAAAACATTTGAAAACGGACCATTTTCCACATTTCTGAAGCATGACGTAATGGGGGGGTGTTATCTCTTTTGTCGAAAATCAGCCGTTTTTGCTCGAACATTAAATGCCTCCAAATGGTATTTAATTAAGTTCCCGGGGTGAAGAAACCCTTTTTGAGAACTCAGAGTGAGTAAATTGGCCATTTTCATGCACTTTTAACCATTCCATAAATCTTGTGTTTTGGGCCCCTGGAAGCATGAAAATCACTTTAAACATGCTAATTTTAGCTCTAACACTGATGATCCACCTACAAATGTGAACTGACGTTCAAAAATAAAACATTTGAAAACGGACCATTTTCCACATTTCTGAAGCATGACGTAATGGGGGGGTGTTATCTCTTTTGTCGAAAATCAGCCGTTTTTGCTCGAACATTAAATGCCTCCAAATGGTATTTAATTAACTTCCCGAGCCCCTGGAAGCATGAAAATCACTTTAAACATGCTAATTTTAGCTCTAACACTGATGATCCACCTACAAATGTGAACTGACGTTCAAAAATAAAACATTTGAAAACGGACCATTTTCCACATTTCTGAAGCATGACGTAATGGGGGGGTGTTATCTCTTTTGTCGAAAATCAGCCGTTTTTGCTCGAACATTAAATGCCTCCAAATGGTATTTAATTAACTTCCCGGGGTGAAGAAACCCTTTTTGAGAACTCAGAGTGAGTAAATTGGCCATTTTCATGCACTTTTAACCATTCCATAAATCTTGTGTTTTGGGCCCCTGGAAGCATGAAAATCACTTTAAACATGCTAATTTTAGCTCTAACACTGATGATCCACCTACAAATGTGAACTGACGTTCAAAAATAAAACATTTGAAAACGGACCATTTTCCACATTTCTGAAGCATGACGTAATGGGGGGGTGTTATCTCTTTTGTCGAAAATCAGCCGTTTTTGCTCGAACATTAAATGCCTCCAAATGGTATTTAATTAACTTCCCGAGCCCCTGGAAGCATGAAAATCACTTTAAACATGCTAATTTTAGCTCTAACACTGATGATCCACCTACAAATGTGAACTGACATTCAAAAATAAAACATTTGAAAACGGACCATTTTCCACATTTCTGAAGCATGACGTAATGGGGGGGTGTTATCTCTTTTGTCGAAAATCAGCCGTTTTTGCTCGAACATTAAATGCCTCCAAATGGTATTTAATTAACTTCCCGGGGTGAAGAAACCCTTTTTGAGAACTCAGAGTGAGTAAATTGGCCATTTTCATGCACTTTTAACCATTCCATAAATCTTGTGTTTTGGGCCCCTGGAAGCATGAAAATCACTTTAAACATGCTAATTTTAGCTCTAACACTGATGATCCACCTACAAATGTGAACTGACGTTCAAAAATAAAACATTTGAAAACGGACCATTTTCCACATTTCTGAAGCATGACGTAATGGGGGGGTGTTATCTCTTTTGTCGAAAATCAGCCGTTTTTGCTCGAACATTAAATGCCTCCAAATGGTATTTAATTAACTTCCCGAGCCCCTGGAAGCATGAAAATCACTTTAAACATGCTAATTTTAGCTCTAACACTGATGATCCACCTACAAATGTAAACTGACGTTCAAAAATAAAACATTTGAAAACGGACCATTTTCCACATTTCTGAAGCATGACGTAATGGGGGGGTGTTATCTCTTTTGTCGAAAATCAGCCGTTTTTGCTCGAACATTAAATGCCTCCAAATGGTATTTAATTAACTTCCCGGGGTGAAGAAACCCTTTTTGAGAACTCAGAGTGAGTAAATTGGCCATTTTCATGCACTTTTAACCATTCCATAAATCTTGTGTTTTGGGCCACTGGAAGCATGAAAATCACTTTAAACATGCTAATTTTAGCTCTAACACTGATGATCCACCTACAAATGTGAACTGACGTTCAAAAATAAAACATTTGAAAACGGACCATTTTCCACATTTCTGAAGCATGACGTAATGGGGGGGTGTTATCTCTTTTGTCGAAAATCAGCCGTTTTTGCTCGAACATTAAATGCCTCCAAATGGTATTTAATTAACTTCCCGAGCCCCTGGAAGCATGAAAATCACTTTAAACATGCTAATTTTAGCTCTAACACTGATGATCCACCTACAAATGTGAACTGACGTTCAAAAATAAAACATTTGAAAACGGACCATTTTCCACATTTCTGAAGCATGACGTAATGGGGGGGTGTTATCTCTTTTGTCGAAAATCAGCCGTTTTTGCTCGAACATTAAATGCCTCCAAATGGTATTTAATTAACTTCCCGGGGTGAAGAAACCCTTTTTGAGAACTCAGAGTGAGTAAATTGGCCATTTTCATGCACTTTTAACCATTCCATAAATCTTGTGTTTTGGGCCCCTGGAAGCATGAAAATCACTTTAAACATGCTAATTTTAGCTCTAACACTGATGATCCACCTACAAATGTGAACTGACGTTCAAAAATAAAACATTTGAAAACGGACCATTTTCCACATTTCTGAAGCATGACGTAATGGGGGGGTGTTATCTCTTTTGTCGAAAATCAGCCGTTTTAGCTCGAACATTAAATGCCTCCAAATGGTATTTAATTAACTTCCCGAGCCCCTGGAAGCATGAAAATCACTTTAAACATGCTTATTTTAGCTCTAACACTGATGATCCACCTACAAATGTGAACTGACGTTCAAAAATAAAACATTTGAAAACGGACCATTTTCCACATTTCTGAAGCATGACGTAATGGGGGGGTGTTATCTCTTTTGTCGAAAATCAGCCGTTTTTGCTCGAACATTAAATGCCTCCAAATGGTATTTAATTAACTTCCCGGGGTGAAGAAACCCTTTTTGAGAACTCAGAGTGAGTAAATTGGCCATTTTCATGCACTTTTAACCATTCCATGAATCTTGTGTTTTGGGCCCCTGGAAGCATGAAAATCACTTTAAACATGCTAATTTTAGCTCTAACACTGATGATCCACCTACAAATGTGAACTGACGTTCAAAAATAAAACATTTGAAAACGGACCATTTTCCACATTTCTGAAGCATGACGTAATGGGGGGTGTTATTTCTTTTGTCGAAAATCAGACGTTTTTGCTCGAACATTAAATGCCTCCAAATGGTATTTAATTAACTTCCCGAGCCCCTGGAAGCATGAAAATCACTTTAAACATGCTAATTTTAGCTCTAACACTGATGATCCACCTACAAATGTGAACTGACGTTCAAAAATAAAACATTTGAAAACGGACCATTTTCCACATTTCTGAAGCATGACGTAATGGGGGGGTGTTATCTCTTTTGTCGAAAATCAGCCGTTTTTGCTCGAACATTAAATGCCTCCAAATGGTATTTAATTAACTTCCCGGGGTGAAGAAACCCTTTTTGAGAACTCAGAGTGAGTAAATTGGCCATTTTCATGCACTTTTAACCATTCCATAAATCTTGTGTTTTGGGCCCCTGGAAGCATGAAAATCACTTTAAACATGCTAATTTTAGCTCTAACACTGATGATCCACCTACAAATGTGAACTGACGTTCAAAAATAAAACATTTGAAAACGGACCATTTTCCACATTTCTGAAGCATGACGTAATGGGGGGGTGTTATCTCTTTTGTCGAAAATCAGCCGTTTTTGCTCGAACATTAAATGCCTCCAAATGGTATTTAATTAACTTCCCGAGCCCCTGGAAGTATGAAAATCACTTTAAACATGCTAATTTTAGCTCTAACACTGATGATCCACCTACAAATGTGAACTGACGTTCAAAAATAAAACATTTGAAAACGGACCATTTTCCACATTTCTGAAGCATGACGTAATGGGGGGGTGTTATCTCTTTTGTCGAAAATCAGCCGTTTTTGCTCGAACATTAAATGCCTCCAAATGGTATTTAATTAACTTCCCGAGCCCCTGGAAGCATGAAAATCACTTTAAACATGCTAATTTTAGCTCTAACACTGATGATCCACCTACAAATGTGAACTGACGTTCAAAAATAAAACATTTGAAAACGGACCATTTTCCACATTTCTGAAGCATGACGTAATGGGGGGGTGTTATCTCTTTTGTCAAAAATCAGCCGTTTTTGCTCGAACATTAAATGCCTCCAAATGGTATTTAATTAACTTCCCGGGGTGAAGAAACCCTTTTTGAGAACTCAGAGTGAGTAAATTGGCCATTTTCATGCACTTTTAACCATTCCATGAATCTTGTGTTTTGGGCCCCTGGAAGCATGAAAATCACTTTAAACATGCTAATTTTAGCTCTAACACTGATGATCCACCTACAAATGTGAACTGACGTTCAAAAATAAAACATTTGAAAACGGACCATTTTCCACATTTCTGAAGCATGACGTAATGGGGGGGTGTTATCTCTTTTGTCGAAAATCAGACGTTTTTGCTCGAACATTAAATGCCTCCAAATGGTATTTAATTAACTTCCCGAGCCCCTGGAAGCATGAAAATCACTTTAAACATGCTAATTTTAGCTCTAACACTGATGATCCACCTACAAATGTGAACTGACGTTCAAAAATAAAACATTTGAAAACGGACCATTTTCCACATTTCTGAAGCATGACGTAATGGGGGGGTGTTATCTCTTTTGTCGAAAATCAGCCGTTTTTGCTCGAACATTAAATGCCTCCAAATGGTATTTAATTAACTTCCCGGGGTGAAGAAACCCTTTTTGAGAACTCAGAGTGAGTAAATTGGCCATTTTTATGCACTTTTAACCATTCCATAAATCTTGTGTTTTGGGCCCCTGGAAGCATGAAAATCACTTTAAACATGCTAATTTTAGCTCTAACACTGATGATCCACCTACAAATGTGAACTGACGTTCAAAAATAAAACATTTGAAAACGGACCATTTTCCACATTTCTGAAGCATGACGTAATGGGGGGGTGTTATCTCTTTTGTCGAAAATCAGCCGTTTTTGCTCGAACATTAAATGCCTCCAAATGGTATTTAATTAACTTCCCGAGCCCCTGGAAGCATGAAAATCACTTTAAACATGCTAATTTTAGCTCTAACACTGATGATCCACCTACAAATGTGAACTGACGTTCAAAAATAAAACATTTGAAAACGGACCATTTTCCACATTTCTGAAGCATGACGTAATGGGGGGGTGTTATCTCTTTTGTCGAAAATCAGCCGTTTTTGCTCGAACATTAAATGCCTCCAAATGGTATTTAATTAACTTCCCGAGCCCCTGGAAGCATGAAAATCACTTTAAACATGCTAATTTTAGCTCTAACACTGATGATCCACCTACAAATGTGAACTGACGTTCAAAAATAAAACATTTGAAAACGGACCATTTTCCACATTTCTGAAGCATGACGTAATGGGGGGGTGTTATCTCTTTTGTCGAAAATCAGCCGTTTTTGCTCGAACATTAAATGCCTCCAAATGGTATTTAATTAACTTCCCGGGGTGAAGAAACCCTTTTTGAGAACTCAGAGTGAGTAAATTGGCCATTTTCATGCACTTTTAACCATTCCATAAATCTTGTGTTTTGGGCCCCTGGAAGCATGAAAATCACTTTAAACATGCTAATTTTAGCTCTAACACTGATGATCCACCTACAAATGTGAACTGACGTTCAAAAATAAAACATTTGAAAACGGACCATTTTCCACATTTCTGAAGCATGACGTAATGGGGGGGTGTTATCTCTTTTGTCGAAAATCAGCCGTTTTTGCTCGAACATTAAATGCCTCCAAATGGTATTTAATTAAGTTCCCGGGGTGAAGAAACCCTTTTTGAGAACTTAGAGTGAGTAAATTGGCCATTTTCATGCACTTTTAACCATTCCATAAATCTTGTGTTTTGGGCCCCTGGAAGCATGAAAATCACTTTAAACATGCTAATTTTAGCTCTAACACTGATGATCCACCTACAAATGTGAACTGACGTTCAAAAATAAAACATTTGAAAACGGACCATTTTCCACATTTCTGAAGCATGACGTAATGGGGGGGTGTTATCTCTTTTGTCGAAAATCAGCCGTTTTTGCTCGAACATTAAATGCCTCCAAATGGTATTTAATTATCTTCCCGAGCCCCTGGAAGCATGAAAATCACTTTAAACATGCAAATTTTAGCTCTAACACTGATGATCCACCTACAAATGTGAACTGACGTTCAAAAATAAAACATTTGAAAACGGACCATTTTCCACATTTCTGAAGCATGACGTAATGGGGGGGTGTTATCTCTTTTGTCGAAAATCAGCCGTTTTTGCTCGAACATTAAATGCCTCCAAATGGTATTTAATTAACTTCCCGGGGTGAAGAAACCCTTTTTGAGAACTCAGAGTGAGTAAATTGGCCATTTTCATGCACTTTTAACCATTCCATAAATCTTGTGTTTTGGGCCCCTGGAAGCATGAAAATCACTTTAAACATGCTAATTTTAGCTCTAACACTGATGATCCACCTACAAATGTGAACTGACGTTCAAAAATAAAACATTTGAAAACGGACCATTTTCCACATTTCTGAAGCATGACGTAATGGGGGGGTGTTATCTCTTTTGTCGAAAATCAGCCGTTTTTGCTCGAACATTAAATGCCTCCAAATGGTATTTAATTAACTTCCCGAGCCCCTGGAAGCATGAAAATCACTTTAAACATGCTAATTTTAGCTCTAACACTGATGATCCACCTACAAATGTGAACTGACGTTCAAAAATAAAACATTTGAAAACGGACCATTTTCCACATTTCTGAAGCATGACGTAATGGGGGGGTGTTATCTCTTTTGTCGAAAATCAGCCGTTTTTGCTCGAACATTAAATGCCTCCAAATGGTATTTAATTAACTTCCCGGGGTGAAGAAACCCTTTTTGAGAACTCAGAGTGAGTAAATTGGCCATTTTCATGCACTTTTAACCATTCCATAAATCTTGTGTTTTGGGCCCCTGGAAGCATGAAAATCACTTTAAACATGCTAATTTTAGCTCTAACACTGATGATCCACCTACAAATGTGAACTGACGTTCAAAAATAAAACATTTGAAAACGGACCATTTTCCACATTTCTGAAGCATGACGTAATGGGGGGGTGTTATCTCTTTTGTCGAAAATCAGCCGTTTGTGCTCGAACATTAAATGCCTCCAAATGGTATTTAATTAAGTTCCCGGGGTGAAGAAACCCTTTTTGAGAACTCAGAGTGAGTAAATTGGCCATTTTCATGCACTTTTAACCATTCCATAAATCTTGTGTTTTGGGCCCCTGGAAGCATGAAAATCACTTTAAACATGCTAATTTTAGCTCTAACACTGATGATCCACCTACAAATGTGAACTGACGTTCAAAAATAAAACATTTGAAAACGGACCATTTTCCACATTTCTGAAGCATGACGTAATGGGGGGGTGTTATCTCTTTTGTCGAAAATCAGCCGTTTTTGCTCGAACATTAAATGCCTCCAAATGGTATTTAATTAACTTCCCGAGCCCCTGGAAGCATGAAAATCACTTTAAACATGCTAATTTTAGCTCTAACACTGATGATCCACCTACAAATGTGAACTGACGTTCAAAAATAAAACATTTGAAAACGGACCATTTTCCACATTTCTGAAGCATGACGTAATGGGGGGGTGTTATCTCTTTTGTCGAAAATCAGCCGTTTTTGCTCGAACATTAAATGCCTCCAAATGGTATTTAATTAACTTCCCGGGGTGAAGAAACCCTTTTTGAGAACTCAGAGTGAGTAAATTGGCCATTTTCATGCACTTTTAACCATTCCATAAATCTTGTGTTTTGGGCCCCTGGAAGCATGAAAATCACTTTAAACATGCTAATTTTAGCTCTAACACTGATGATCCACCTACAAATGTGAACTGACGTTCAAAAATAAAACATTTGAAAACGGACCATTTTCCACATTTCTGAAGCATGACGTAATGGGGGGGTGTTATCTCTTTTGTCGAAAATCAGCCGTTTTTGCTCGAACATTAAATGCCTCCAAATGGTATTTAATTAACTTCCCGAGCCCCTGGAAGCATGAAAATCACTTTAAACATGCTAATTTTAGCTCTAACACTGATGATCCACCTACAAATGTGAACTGACATTCAAAAATAAAACATTTGAAAACGGACCATTTTCCACATTTCTGAAGCATGACGTAATGGGGGGGTGTTATCTCTTTTGTCGAAAATCAGCCGTTTTTGCTCGAACATTAAATGCCTCCAAATGGTATTTAATTAACTTCCCGGGGTGAAGAAACCCTTTTTGAGAACTCAGAGTGAGTAAATTGGCCATTTTCATGCACTTTTAACCATTCCATAAATCTTGTGTTTTGGGCCCCTGGAAGCATGAAAATCACTTTAAACATGCTAATTTTAGCTCTAACACTGATGATCCACCTACAAATGTGAACTGACGTTCAAAAATAAAACATTTGAAAACGGACCATTTTCCACATTTCTGAAGCATGACGTAATGGGGGGGTGTTATCTCTTTTGTCGAAAATCAGCCGTTTTTGCTCGAACATTAAATGCCTCCAAATGGTATTTAATTAACTTCCCGAGCCCCTGGAAGCATGAAAATCACTTTAAACATGCTAATTTTAGCTCTAACACTGATGATCCACCTACAAATGTAAACTGACGTTCAAAAATAAAACATTTGAAAACGGACCATTTTCCACATTTCTGAAGCATGACGTAATGGGGGGGTGTTATCTCTTTTGTCGAAAATCAGCCGTTTTTGCTCGAACATTAAATGCCTCCAAATGGTATTTAATTAACTTCCCGGGGTGAAGAAACCCTTTTTGAGAACTCAGAGTGAGTAAATTGGCCATTTTCATGCACTTTTAACCATTCCATAAATCTTGTGTTTTGGGCCCCTGGAAGCATGAAAATCACTTTAAACATGCTAATTTTAGCTCTAACACTGATGATCCACCTACAAATGTGAACTGACGTTCAAAAATAAAACATTTGAAAACGGACCATTTTCCACATTTCTGAAGCATGACGTAATGGGGGGGTGTTATCTCTTTTGTCGAAAATCAGCCGTTTTTGCTCGAACATTAAATGCCTCCAAATGGTATTTAATTAACTTCCCGAGCCCCTGGAAGCATGAAAATCACTTTAAACATGCTAATTTTAGCTCTAACACTGATGATCCACCTACAAATGTGAACTGACGTTCAAAAATAAAACATTTGAAAACGGACCATTTTCCACATTTCTGAAGCATGACGTAATGGGGGGGTGTTATCTCTTTTGTCGAAAATCAGCCGTTTTTGCTCGAACATTAAATGCCTCCAAATGGTATTTAATTAACTTCCCGGGGTGAAGAAACCCTTTTTGAGAACTCAGAGTGAGTAAATTGGCCATTTTCATGCACTTTTAACCATTCCATAAATCTTGTGTTTTGGGCCCCTGGAAGCATGAAAATCACTTTAAACATGCTAATTTTAGCTCTAACACTGATGATCCACCTACAAATGTGAACTGACGTTCAAAAATAAAACATTTGAAAACGGACCATTTTCCACATTTCTGAAGCATGACGTAATGGGGGGGTGTTATCTCTTTTGTCGAAAATCAGCCGTTTTAGCTCGAACATTAAATGCCTCCAAATGGTATTTAATTAACTTCCCGAGCCCCTGGAAGCATGAAAATCACTTTAAACATGCTTATTTTAGCTCTAACACTGATGATCCACCTACAAATGTGAACTGACGTTCAAAAATAAAACATTTGAAAACGGACCATTTTCCACATTTCTGAAGCATGACGTAATGGGGGGGTGTTATCTCTTTTGTCGAAAATCAGCCGTTTTTGCTCGAACATTAAATGCCTCCAAATGGTATTTAATTAACTTCCCGGGGTGAAGAAACCCTTTTTGAGAACTCAGAGTGAGTAAATTGGCCATTTTCATGCACTTTTAACCATTCCATGAATCTTGTGTTTTGGGCCCCTGGAAGCATGAAAATCACTTTAAACATGCTAATTTTAGCTCTAACACTGATGATCCACCTACAAATGTGAACTGACGTTCAAAAATAAAACATTTGAAAACGGACCATTTTCCACATTTCTGAAGCATGACGTAATGGGGGGTGTTATTTCTTTTGTCGAAAATCAGACGTTTTTGCTCGAACATTAAATGCCTCCAAATGGTATTTAATTAACTTCCCGAGCCCCTGGAAGCATGAAAATCACTTTAAACATGCTAATTTTAGCTCTAACACTGATGATCCACCTACAAATGTGAACTGACGTTCAAAAATAAAACATTTGAAAACGGACCATTTTCCACATTTCTGAAGCATGACGTAATGGGGGGGTGTTATCTCTTTTGTCGAAAATCAGCCGTTTTTGGTCGAACATTAAATGCCTCCAAATGGTATTTAATTAACTTCCCGGGGTGAAGAAACCCTTTTTGAGAACTCAGAGTGAGTAAATTGGCCATTTTCATGCACTTTTAACCATTCCATAAATCTTGTGTTTTGGGCCCCTGGAAGCATGAAAATCACTTTAAACATGCTAATTTTAGCTCTAACACTGATGATCCACCTACAAATGTGAACTGACGTTCAAAAATAAAACATTTGAAAACGGACCATTTTCCACATTTCTGAAGCATGACGTAATGGGGGGGTGTTATCTCTTTTGTCGAAAATCAGCCGTTTTTGCTCGAACATTAAATGCCTCCAAATGGTATTTAATTAACTTCCCGAGCCCCTGGAAGTATGAAAATCACTTTAAACATGCTAATTTTAGCTCTAACACTGATGATCCACCTACAAATGTGAACTGACGTTCAAAAATAAAACATTTGAAAACGGACCATTTTCCACATTTCTGAAGCATGACGTAATGGGGGGGTGTTATCTCTTTTGTCGAAAATCAGCCGTTTTTGCTCGAACATTAAATGCCTCCAAATGGTATTTAATTAACTTCCCGAGCCCCTGGAAGCATGAAAATCACTTTAAACATGCTAATTTTAGCTCTAACACTGATGATCCACCTACAAATGTGAACTGACGTTCAAAAATAAAACATTTGAAAACGGACCATTTTCCACATTTCTGAAGCATGACGTAATGGGGGGGTGTTATCTCTTTTGTCGAAAATCAGCCGTTTTTGCTCGAACATTAAATGCCTCCAAATGGTATTTAATTAACTTCCCGGGGTGAAGAAACCCTTTTTGAGAACTCAGAGTGAGTAAATTGGCCATTTTCATGCACTTTTAACCATTCCATAAATCTTGTGTTTTGGGCCCCTGGAAGCATGAAAATCACTTTAAACATGCTAATTTTAGCTCTAACACTGATGATCCACCTACAAATGTGAACTGACGTTCAAAAATAAAACATTTGAAAACGGACCATTTTACACATTTCTGAAGCATGACGTAATGGGGGGGTGTTATCTCTTTTGTCGAAAATCAGCCGTTTTTGCTCGAACATTAAATGCCTCCAAATGGTATTTAATTAACTTCCCGGGGTGAAGAAACCCTTTTTGAGAACTCAGAGTGAGTAAATTGGCCATTTTCATGCACTTTTAACCATTCCATAAATCTTGTGTTTTGGGCCCCTGGAAGCATGAAAATCACTTTAAACATGCTAATTTTAGCTCTAACACTGATGATCCACCTACAAATGTGAACTGACGTTCAAAAATAAAACATTTGAAAACGGACCATTTTCCACATTTCTGAAGCATGACGTAATGGGGGGGTGTTATCTCTTTTGTCGAAAATCAGCCGTTTTTGCTCGAACATTAAATGCCTCCAAATGGTATTTAATTAACTTCCCGAGCCCCTGGAAGCATGAAAATCACTTTAAACATGCTAATTTTAGCTCTAACACTGATGATCCACCTACAAATGTAAACTGACGTTCAAAAATAAAACATTTGAAAACGGACCATTTTCCACATTTCTGAAGCATGACGTAATGGGGGGGTGTTATCTCTTTTGTCGAAAATCAGCCGTTTTTGCTCGAACATTAAATGCCTCCAAATGGTATTTAATTAACTTCCCGGGGTGAAGAAACCCTTTTTGAGAACTCAGAGTGAGTAAATTGGCCATTTTCATGCACTTTTAACCATTCCATAAATCTTGTGTTTTGGGCCCCTGGAAGCATGAAAATCACTTTAAACATGCTAATTTTAGCTCTAACACTGATGATCCACCTACAAATGTGAACTGACGTTCAAAAATAAAACATTTGAAAACGGACCATTTTCCACATTTCTGAAGCATGACGTAATGGGGGGGTGTTATCTCTTTTGTCGAAAATCAGCCGTTTTTGCTCGAACATTAAATGCCTCCAAATGGTATTTAATTAACTTCCCGAGCCCCTGGAAGCATGAAAATCACTTTAAACATGCTAATTTTAGCTCTAACACTGATGATCCACCTACAAATGTGAACTGACGTTCAAAAATAAAACATTTGAAAACGGACCATTTTCCACATTTCTGAAGCATGACGTAATGGGGGGGTGTTATCTCTTTTGTCGAAAATCAGCCGTTTTTGCTCGAACATTAAATGCCTCCAAATGGTATTTAATTAACTTCCCGGGGTGAAGAAACCCTTTTTGAGAACTCAGAGTGAGTAAATTGGCCATTTTCATGCACTTTTAACCATTCCATAAATCTTGTGTTTTGGGCCCCTGGAAGCATGAAAATCACTTTAAACATGCTAATTTTAGCTCTAACACTGATGATCCACCTACAAATGTGAACTGACGTTCAAAAATAAAACATTTGAAAACGGACCATTTTCCACATTTCTGAAGCATGACGTAATGGGGGGGTGTTATCTCTTTTGTCGAAAATCAGCCGTTTTAGCTCGAACATTAAATGCCTCCAAATGGTATTTAATTAACTTCCCGAGCCCCTGGAAGCATGAAAATCACTTTAAACATGCTTATTTTAGCTCTAACACTGATGATCCACCTACAAATGTGAACTGACGTTCAAAAATAAAACATTTGAAAACGGACCATTTTCCACATTTCTGAAGCATGACGTAATGGGGGGGTGTTATCTCTTTTGTCGAAAATCAGCCGTTTTTGCTCGAACATTAAATGCCTCCAAATGGTATTTAATTAACTTCCCGGGGTGAAGAAACCCTTTTTGAGAACTCAGAGTGAGTAAATTGGCCATTTTCATGCACTTTTAACCATTCCATGAATCTTGTGTTTTGGGCCCCTGGAAGCATGAAAATCACTTTAAACATGCTAATTTTAGCTCTAACACTGATGATCCACCTACAAATGTGAACTGACGTTCAAAAATAAAACATTTGAAAACGGACCATTTTCCACATTTCTGAAGCATGACGTAATGGGGGGTGTTATTTCTTTTGTCGAAAATCAGACGTTTTTGCTCGAACATTAAATGCCTCCAAATGGTATTTAATTAACTTCCCGAGCCCCTGGAAGCATGAAAATCACTTTAAACATGCTAATTTTAGCTCTAACACTGATGATCCACCTACAAATGTGAACTGACGTTCAAAAATAAAACATTTGAAAACGGACCATTTTCCACATTTCTGAAGCATGACGTAATGGGGGGGTGTTATCTCTTTTGTCGAAAATCAGCCGTTTTTGCTCGAACATTAAATGCCTCCAAATGGTATTTAATTAACTTCCCGGGGTGAAGAAACCCTTTTTGAGAACTCAGAGTGAGTAAATTGGCCATTTTCATGCACTTTTAACCATTCCATAAATCTTGTGTTTTGGGCCCCTGGAAGCATGAAAATCACTTTAAACATGCTAATTTTAGCTCTAACACTGATGATCCACCTACAAATGTGAACTGACGTTCAAAAATAAAACATTTGAAAACGGACCATTTTCCACATTTCTGAAGCATGACGTAATGGGGGGGTGTTATCTCTTTTGTCGAAAATCAGCCGTTTTTGCTCGAACATTAAATGCCTCCAAATGGTATTTAATTAACTTCCCGAGCCCCTGGAAGTATGAAAATCACTTTAAACATGCTAATTTTAGCTCTAACACTGATGATCCACCTACAAATGTGAACTGACGTTCAAAAATAAAACATTTGAAAACGGACCATTTTCCACATTTCTGAAGCATGACGTAATGGGGGGGTGTTATCTCTTTTGTCGAAAATCAGCCGTTTTTGCTCGAACATTAAATGCCTCCAAATGGTATTTAATTAACTTCCCGAGCCCCTGGAAGCATGAAAATCACTTTAAACATGCTAATTTTAGCTCTAACACTGATGATCCACCTACAAATGTGAACTGACGTTCAAAAATAAAACATTTGAAAACGGACCATTTTCCACATTTCTGAAGCATGACGTAATGGGGGGGTGTTATCTCTTTTGTCGAAAATCAGCCGTTTTTGCTCGAACATTAAATGCCTCCAAATGGTATTTAATTAACTTCCCGGGGTGAAGAAACCCTTTTTGAGAACTCAGAGTGAGTAAATTGGCCATTTTCATGCACTTTTAACCATTCCATAAATCTTGTGTTTTGGGCCCCTGGAAGCATGAAAATCACTTTAAACATGCTAATTTTAGCTCTAACACTGATGATCCACCTACAAATGTGAACTGACGTTCAAAAATAAAACATTTGAAAACGGACCATTTTACACATTTCTGAAGCATGACGTAATGGGGGGGTGTTATCTCTTTTGTCGAAAATCAGCCGTTTTTGCTCGAACATTAAATGCCTCCAAATGGTATTTAATTAAGTTCCCGGGGTGAAGAAACCCTTTTTGAGAACTCAGAGTGAGTAAATTGGCCATTTTCATGCACTTTTAACCATTCCATAAATCTTGCGTTTTGGGCCCCTGGAAGCATGAAAATCACTTTAAACATGCTAATTTTAGCTCTAACACTGATGATCCACCTACAAATGTGAACTGACGTTCAAAAATAAAACATTTGAAAACGGACCATTTTCCACATTTCTGAAGCATGACGTAATGGGGGGGTGTTATCTCTTTTGTCGAAAATCAGCCGTTTTTGCTCGAACATTAAATGCCTCCAAATGGTATTTAATTAACTTCCCGAGCCCCTGGAAGCATGAAAATCACTTTAAACATGCTAATTTTAGCTCTAACACTGATGATCCACCTACAAATGTGAACTGACGTTCAAAAATAAAACATTTGAAAACGGACCATTTTCCACATTTCTGAAGCATGACGTAATGGGGGGGTGTTATCTCTTTTGTCGAAAATCAGCCGTTTTTGCTCGAACATTAAATGCCTCCAAATGGTATTTAATTAACTTCCCGGGGTGAAGAAACCCTTTTTGAGAACTCAGAGTGAGTAAATTGGCCATTTTCATGCACTTTTAACCATTCCATAAATCTTGTGTTTTGGGCCCCTGGAAGCATGAAAATCACTTTAAACATGCTAATTTTAGCTCTAACACTGATGATCCACCTACAAATGTGAACTGACGTTCAAAAATAAAACATTTGAAAACGGACCATTTTCCACATTTCTGAAGCATGACGTAATGGGGGGGTGTTATCTCTTTTGTCGAAAATCAGCCGTTTTTGCTCGAACATTAAATGCCTCCAAATGGTATTTAATTAACTTCCCGAGCCCCTGGAAGCATGAAAATCACTTTAAACATGCTAATTTTAGCTCTAACACTGATGATCCACCTACAAATGTGAACTGACGTTCAAAAATAAAACATTTGAAAACGGACCATTTTCCACATTTCTGAAGCATGACGTAATGGAGGGGTGTTATCTCTTTTGTCGAAAATCAGCCGTTTTTGCTCGAACATTAAATGCCTCCAAATGGTATTTAATTAACTTCCCGGGGTGAAGAAACCCTTTTTGAGAACTCAGAGTGAGTAAATTGGCCATTTTCATGCACTTTTAACCATTCCATAAATCTTGTGTTTTGGGCCCCTGGAAGCATGAAAATCACTTTAAACATGCTAATTTTAGCTCTAACACTGATGATCCACCTACAAATGTGAACTGACGTTCAAAAATAAAACATTTGAAAACGGACCATTTTCCACATTTCTGAAGCATGACGTAATGGGGGGGTGTTATCTCTTTTGTCGAAAATCAGCCGTTTTTGCTCGAACATTAAATGCCTCCAAATGGTATTTAATTAACTTCCCGAGCCCCTGGAAGCATGAAAATCACTTTAAACATGCTCATTTTAGCTCTAACACTGATGATCCACCTACAAATGTAAACTGACGTTCAAAAATAAAACATTTGAAAACGGACCATTTTCCACATTTCTGAAGCATGACGTAATGGGGGGGTGTTATCTCTTTTGTCGAAAATCAGCCGTTTTTGCTCGAACATTAAATGCCTCCAAATGGTATTTAATTAACTTCCCGGGGTGAAGAAACCCTTTTTGAGAACTCAGAGTGAGTAAATTGGCCATTTTCATGCACTTTTAACCATTCCATAAATCTTGTGTTTTGGGCCCCTGCAAGCATGAAAATCACTTTAAACATGCTAATTTTAGCTCTAACACTGATGATCCACCTACAAATGTGAACTGACGTTCAAAAATAAAACATTTGAAAACGGACCATTTTCCACATTTCTGAAGCATGACGTAATGGGGGGGTGTTATCTCTTTTGTCGAAAATCAGCCGTTTTTGCTCGAACATTAAATGCCTCCAAATGGTATTTAATTAACTTCCCGAGCCCCTGGAAGCATGAAAATCACTTTAAACATGCTAATTTTAGCTCTAACACTGATGATCCACCTACAAATGTGAACTGACGTTCAAAAATAAAACATTTGAAAACGGACCATTTTCCACATTTCTGAAGCATGACGTAATGGGGGGGTGTTATCTCTTTTGTCGAAAATCAGCCGTTTTTGCTCGAACATTAAATGCCTCCAAATGGTATTTAATTAACTTCCCGGGGTGAAGAAACCCTTTTTGAGAACTCAGAGTGAGTAAATTGGCCATTTTCATGCACTTTTAACCATTCCATAAATCTTGTGTTTTGGGCCCCTGGAAGCATGAAAATCACTTTAAACATGCTAATTTTAGCTCTAACACTGATGATCCACCTACAAATGTGAACTGACGTTCAAAAATAAAACATTTGAAAACGGACCATTTTCCACATTTCTGATGCATGACGTGATGGGGGGGTGTTATCTCTTTTGTCGAAAATCAGCCGTTTTAGCTCGAACATTAAATGCCTCCTAATGGTATTTAATTAACTTCCCGAGCCCCTGGAAGCATGAAAATCACTTTAAACATGCTTATTTTAGCTCTAACACTGATGATCCACCTACAAATGTGAACTGACGTTCAAAAATAAAACATTTGAAAACGGACCATTTTCCACATTTCTGAAGCATGACGTAATGGGGGGGTGTTATCTCTTTTGTCGAAAATCAGCCGTTTTTGCTCGAACATTAAATGCCTCCAAATGGTATTTAATTAACTTCCCAGGGTGAAGAAACCCTTTTTGAGAACTCAGAGTGAGTAAATTGGCCATTTTCATGCACTTTTAACCATTCCATAAATCTAGTGTTTTGGGCCCCTGGAAGCATGAAAATCACTTTAAACATGCAAATTTTAGCTCTAACACTGATGATCCACCTACAAATGTGAACTGACGTTCAAAAATAAAACATTTGAAAACGGACCATTTTCCACATTTCTGAAGCATGACGTAATGGGGGGGTGTTATCTCTTTTGTCGAAAATCAGCCGTTTTTGCTCGAACATTAAATACCTCCAAATGGTATTTAATTAACTTCCCGGGGTGAAGAAACCCTTTTTGAGAACTCAGAGTGAGTAAATTGGCCATTTTCATGCACTTTTAACCATTCCATAAATCTTGTGTTTTGGGCCCCTGGAAGCATGAAAATCACTTTAAACATGCTAATTTTAGCTCTAACACTGATGATCCACCTACAAATGTGAACTGACGTTCAAAAATAAAACATTTGAAAACGGACCATTTTCCACATTTCTGAAGCATGACGTAATGGGGGGGTGTTATCTCTTTTGTCGAAAATCAGCCGTTTTTGCTCGAACATTAAATGCCTCCAAATGGTATTTAATTAACTTCCCGAGCCCCTGGAAGCATGAAAATCACTTTAAACATGCTAATTTTAGCTCTAACACTGATGATCCACCTACAAATGTGAACTGACGTTCAAAAATAAAACATTTGAAAACGGACCATTTTCCACATTTCTGAAGCATGACGTAATGGGGGGGTGTTATCTCTTTTGTCGAAAATCAGCCGTTTTTGCTCGAACATTAAATGCCTCCAAATGGTATTTAATTAACTTCCCGAGCCCCTGGAAGCATGAAAATCACTTTAAACATGCTAATTTTAGCTCTAACACTGATGATCCACCTACAAATGTGAACTGACGTTCAAAAATAAAACATTTGAAAACGGACCATTTTCCACATTTCTGAAGCATGACGTAATGGGGGGGTGTTATCTCTTTTGTCGAAAATCAGCCGTTTTTGTTCGAACATTAAATGCCTCCAAATGGTATTTAATTAACTTCCCGAGCCCCTGGAAGCATGAAAATCACTTTAAACATGCTAATTTTAGCTCTAACACTGATGATCCACCTACAAATGTGAACTGACGTTCAAAAATAAAACATTTGAAAACGGACCATTTTCCACATTTCTGAAGCATGACGTAATGGGGGGGTGTTATCTCTTTTGTCGAAAATCAGCCGTTTTTGCTCGAACATTAAATGCCTCCAAATGGTATTTAATTAACTTCCCGGGGTGAAGAAACCCTTTTTGAGAACTCAGAGTGAGTAAATTGGCCATTTTCATGCACTTTTAACCATTCCATGAATCTTGTGTTTTGGGCCCCTGGAAGCATGAAAATCACTTTAAACATGCTAATTTTAGCTCTAACACTGATGATCCACCTACAAATGTGAACTGACGTTCAAAAATAAAACATTTGAAAACGGACCATTTTCCACATTTCTGAAGCATGACGTAATGGGGGGGTGTTATCTCTTTTGTCGAAAATCAGCCGTTTTTGCTCGAACATTAAATGCCTCCAAATGGTATTTAATTAACTTCCCGGGGTGAAGAAACCCTTTTTGAGAACTCAGAGTGAGTAAATTGGCCATTTTCATGCACTTTTAACCATTCCATAAATCTTGTGTTTTGGGCCCCTGGAAGCATGAAAATCACTTTAAACATGCTAATTTTAGCTCTAACACTGATGATCCACCTACAAATGTGAACTGACGTTCAAAAATAAAACATTTGAAAACGGACCATTTTCCACATTTCTGAAGCATGACGTAATGGGGGGGTGTTATCTCTTTTGTCGAAAATCAGCCGTTTTTGCTCGAACATTAAATGCCTCCAAATGGTATTTAATTAACTTCCCGGGGTGAAGAAACCCTTTTTGAGAACTCAGAGTGAGTAAATTGGCCATTTTCATGCACTTTTAACCATTCCATAAATCTTGTGTTTTGGGCCCCTGGAAGCATGAAAATCACTTTAAACATGCTAATTTTAGCTCTAACACTGATGATCCACCTACAAATGTGAACTGACGTTCAAAAATAAAACATTTGAAAACGGACCATTTTCCACATTTCTGAAGCATGACGTAATGGGGGGGTGTTATCTCTTTTGTCGAAAATCAGCCGTTTTTGCTCGAACATTAAATGCCTCCAAATGGTATTTAATTAACTTCCCGAGCCCCTGGAAGCATGAAAATCACTTTAAACATGCTAATTTTAGCTCTAACACTGATGATCCACCTACAAATGTAAACTGACGTTCAAAAATAAAACATTTGAAAACGGACCATTTTCCACATTTCTGAAGCATGACGTAATGGGGGGGTGTTATCTCTTTTGTCGAAAATCAGCCGTTTTTGCTCGAACATTAAATGCCTCCAAATGGTATTTAATTAACTTCCCGGGGTGAAGAAACCCTTTTTGAGAACTCAGAGTGAGTAAATTGGCCATTTTCATGCACTTTTAACCATTCCATAAATCTTGTGTTTTGGGCCCCTGGAAGCATGAAAATCACTTTAAACATGCTAATTTTAGCTCTAACACTGATGATCCACCTACAAATGTGAACTGACGTTCAAAAATAAAACATTTGAAAACGGACCATTTTCCACATTTCTGAAGCATGACGTAATGGGGGGGTGTTATCTCTTTTGTCGAAAATCAGCCGTTTTTGCTCGAACATTAAATGCCTCCAAATGGTATTTAATTAACTTCCCGAGCCCCTGGAAGCATGAAAATCACTTTAAACATGCTAATTTTAGCTCTAACACTGATGATCCACCTACAAATGTGAACTGACGTTCAAAAATAAAACATTTGAAAACGGACCATTTTCCACATTTCTGAAGCATGACGTAATGGGGGGGTGTTATCTCTTTTGTCGAAAATCAGCCGTTTTTGCTCGAACATTAAATGCCTCCAAATGGTATTTAATTAACTTCCCGGGGTGAAGAAACCCTTTTTGAGAACTCAGAGTGAGTAAATTGGCCATTTTCATGCACTTTTAACCATTCCATAAATCTTGTGTTTTGGGCCCCTGGAAGCATGAAAATCACTTTAAACATGCTAATTTTAGCTCTAACACTGATGATCCACCTACAAATGTGAACTGACGTTCAAAAATAAAACATTTGAAAACGGACCATTTTCCACATTTCTGAAGCATGACGTAATGGGGGGGTGTTATCTCTTTTGTCGAAAATCAGCCGTTTTAGCTCGAACATTAAATGCCTCCAAATGGTATTTAATTAACTTCCCGAGCCCCTGGAAGCATGAAAATCACTTTAAACATGCTTATTTTAGCTCTAACACTGATGATCCACCTACAAATGTGAACTGACGTTCAAAAATAAAACATTTGAAAACGGACCATTTTCTACATTTCTGAAGCATGACGTAATGGGGGGGTGTTATCTCTTTTGTCGAAAATCAGCCGTTTTTGCTCGAACATTAAATGCCTCCAAATGGTATTTAATTAACTTCCCGGGGTGAAGAAACCCTTTTTGAGAACTCAGAGTGAGTAAATTGGCCATTTTCATGCACTTTTAACCATTCCATGAATCTTGTGTTTTGGGCCCCTGGAAGCATGAAAATCACTTTAAACATGCTAATTTTAGCTCTAACACTGATGATCCACCTACAAATGTGAACTGACGTTCAAAAATAAAACATTTGAAAACGGACCATTTTCCACATTTCTGAAGCATGACGTAATGGGGGGTGTTATTTCTTTTGTCGAAAATCAGACGTTTTTGCTCGAACATTAAATGCCTCCAAATGGTATTTAATTAACTTCCCGAGCCCCTGGAAGCATGAAAATCACTTTAAACATGCTAATTTTAGCTCTAACACTGATGATCCACCTACAAATGTGAACTGACGTTCAAAAATAAAACATTTGAAAACGGACCATTTTCCACATTTCTGAAGCATGACGTAATGGGGGGGTGTTATCTCTTTTGTCGAAAATCAGCCGTTTTTGCTCGAACATTAAATGCCTCCAAATGGTATTTAATTAACTTCCCGGGGTGAAGAAACCCTTTTTGAGAACTCAGAGTGAGTAAATTGGCCATTTTCATGCACTTTTAACCATTCCATAAATCTTGTGTTTTGGGCCCCTGGAAGCATGAAAATCACTTTAAACATGCTAATTTTAGCTCTAACACTGATGATCCACCTACAAATGTGAACTGACGTTCAAAAATAAAACATTTGAAAACGGACCATTTTCCACATTTCTGAAGCATGACGTAATGGGGGGGTGTTATCTCTTTTGTCGAAAATCAGCCGTTTTTGCTCGAACATTAAATGCCTCCAAATGGTATTTAATTAACTTCCCGAGCCCCTGGAAGTATGAAAATCACTTTAAACATGCTAATTTTAGCTCTAACACTGATGATCCACCTACAAATGTGAACTGACGTTCAAAAATAAAACATTTGAAAACGGACCATTTTCCACATTTCTGAAGCATGACGTAATGGGGGGGTGTTATCTCTTTTGTCGAAAATCAGCCGTTTTTGCTCGAACATTAAATGCCTCCAAATGGTATTTAATTAACTTCCCGAGCCCCTGGAAGCATGAAAATCACTTTAAACATGCTAATTTTAGCTCTAACACTGATGATCCACCTACAAATGTGAACTGACGTTCAAAAATAAAACATTTGAAAACGGACCATTTTCCACATTTCTGAAGCATGACGTAATGGGGGGGTGTTATCTCTTTTGTCGAAAATCAGCCGTTTTTGCTCGAACATTAAATGCCTCCAAATGGTATTTAATTAACTTCCCGGGGTGAAGAAACCCTTTTTGAGAACTCAGAGTGAGTAAATTGGCCATTTTCATGCACTTTTAACCATTCCATAAATCTTGTGTTTTGGGCCCCTGGAAGCATGAAAATCACTTTAAACATGCTAATTTTAGCTCTAACACTGATGATCCACCTACAAATGTGAACTGACGTTCAAAAATAAAACATTTGAAAACGGACCATTTTACACATTTCTGAAGCATGACGTAATGGGGGGGGTGTTATCTCTTTTGTCGAAAATCAGCCGTTTTTGCTCGAACATTAAATGCCTCCAAATGGTATTTAATTAAGTTCCCGGGGTGAAGAAACCCTTTTTGAGAACTCAGAGTGAGTAAATTGGCCATTTTCATGCACTTTTAACCATTCCATAAATCTTGTGTTTTGGGCCCCTGGAAGCATGAAAATCACTTTAAACATGCTAATTTTAGCTCTAACACTGATGATCCACCTACAAATGTGAACTGACGTTCAAAAATAAAACATTTGAAAACGGACCATTTTCCACATTTCTGAAGCATGACGTAATGGGGGGGTGTTATCTCTTTTGTCGAAAATCAGCCGTTTTTGCTCGAACATTAAATGCCTCCAAATGGTATTTAATTAACTTCCCGAGCCCCTGGAAGCATGAAAATCACTTTAAACATGCTAATTTTAGCTCTAACACTGATGATCCACCTACAAATGTGAACTGACGTTCAAAAATAAAACATTTGAAAACGGACCATTTTCCACATTTCTGAAGCATGACGTAATGGGGGGGTGTTATCTCTTTTGTCGAAAATCAGCCGTTTTTGCTCGAACATTAAATGCCTCCAAATGGTATTTAATTAACTTCCCGGGGTGAAGAAACCCTTTTTGAGAACTCAGAGTGAGTAAATTGGCCATTTTCATGCACTTTTAACCATTCCATAAATCTTGTGTTTTGGGCCCCTGGAAGCATGAAAATCACTTTAAACATGCTAATTTTAGCTCTAACACTGATGATCCACCTACAAATGTGAACTGACGTTCAAAAATAAAACATTTGAAAACGGACCATTTTCCACATTTCTGAAGCATGACGTAATGGGGGGGTGTTATCTCTTTTGTCGAAAATCAGCCGTTTTTGCTCGAACATTAAATGCCTCCAAATGGTATTTAATTAACTTCCCGAGCCCCTGGAAGCATGAAAATCACTTTAAACATGCTAATTTTAGCTCTAACACTGATGATCCACCTACAAATGTGAACTGACGTTCAAAAATAAAACATTTGAAAACGGACCATTTTCCACATTTCTGAAGCATGACGTAATGGGGGGGTGTTATCTCTTTTGTCGAAAATCAGCCGTTTTTGCTCGAACATTAAATGCCTCCAAATGGTATTTAATTAACTTCCCAGGGTGAAGAAACCCTTTTTGAGAACTCAGAGTGAGTAAATTGGCCATTTTCATGCACTTTTAACCATTCCATAAATCTTGTGTTTTGGGCCCCTGGAAGCATGAAAATCACTTTAAACATGCTAATTTTAGCTCTAACACTGATGATCCACCTACAAATGTGAACTGACGTTCAAAAATAAAACATTTGAAAACGGACCATTTTCCACATTTCTGAAGCATGACGTAATGGGGGGGTGTTATCTCTTTTGTCGAAAATCAGCCGTTTTTGCTCGAACATTAAATGCCTCCAAATGGTATTTAATTAACTTCCCGAGCCCCTGGAAGCATGAAAATCACTTTAAACATGCTCATTTTAGCTCTAACTCGGATGATCCACCTACAAATGTAAACTGACGTTCAAAAATAAAACATTTGAAAACGGACCATTTTCCACATTTCTGAAGCATGACGTAATGGGGGGGTGTTATCTCTTTTGTCGAAAATCAGCCGTTTTTGCTCGAACATTAAATGCCTCCAAATGGTATTTAATTAACTTCCCGGGGTGAAGAAACCCTTTTTGAGAACTCATAGTGAGTAAATTGGCCATTTTCATGCACTTTTAACCATTCCATAAATCTTGTGTTTTGGGCCCCTGCAAGCATGAAAATCACTTTAAACATGCTAATTTTAGCTCTAACACTGATGATCCACCTACAAATGTGAACTGACGTTCAAAAATAAAACATTTGAAAACGGACCATTTTCCACATTTCTGAAGCATGACGTAATGGGGGGGTGTTATCTCTTTTGTCGAAAATCAGCCGTTTTTGCTCGAACATTAAATGCCTCCAAATGGTATTTAATTAACTTCCCGAGCCCCTGGAAGCATGAAAATCACTTTAAACATGCTAATTTTAGCTCTAACACTGATGATCCACCTACAAATGTGAACTGACGTTCAAAAATAAAACATTTGAAAACGGACCATTTTACACATTTCTGAAGCATGACGTAATGGGGGGGGTGTTATCTCTTTTGTCGAAAATCAGCCGTTTTTGCTCGAACATTAAATGCCTCCAAATGGTATTTAATTAAGTTCCCGGGGTGAAGAAACCCTTTTTGAGAACTCAGAGTGAGTAAATTGGCCATTTTCATGCACTTTTAACCATTCCATAAATCTTGTGTTTTGGGCCCCTGGAAGCATGAAAATCACTTTAAACATGCTAATTTTAGCTCTAACACTGATGATCCACCTACAAATGTGAACTGACGTTCAAAAATAAAACATTTGAAAACGGACCATTTTCCACATTTCTGAAGCATGACGTAATGGGGGGGTGTTATCTCTTTTGTCGAAAATCAGCCGTTTTTGCTCGAACATTAAATGCCTCCAAATGGTATTTAATTAACTTCCCGAGCCCCTGGAAGCATGAAAATCACTTTAAACATGCTAATTTTAGCTCTAACACTGATGATCCACCTACAAATGTGAACTGACGTTCAAAAATAAAACATTTGAAAACGGACCATTTTCCACATTTCTGAAGCATGACGTAATGGGGGGGTGTTATCTCTTTTGTCGAAAATCAGCCGTTTTTGCTCGAACATTAAATGCCTCCAAATGGTATTTAATTAACTTCCCGGGGTGAAGAAACCCTTTTTGAGAACTCAGAGTGAGTAAATTGGCCATTTTCATGCACTTTTAACCATTCCATAAATCTTGTGTTTTGGGCCCCTGGAAGCATGAAAATCACTTTAAACATGCTAATTTTAGCTCTAACACTGATGATCCACCTACAAATGTGAACTGACGTTCAAAAATAAAACATTTGAAAACGGACCATTTTCCACATTTCTGAAGCATGACGTAATGGGGGGGTGTTATCTCTTTTGTCGAAAATCAGCCGTTTTTGCTCGAACATTAAATGCCTCCAAATGGTATTTAATTAACTTCCCGAGCCCCTGGAAGCATGAAAATCACTTTAAACATGCTAATTTTAGCTCTAACACTGATGATCCACCTACAAATGTGAACTGACGTTCAAAAATAAAACATTTGAAAACGGACCATTTTCCACATTTCTGAAGCATGACGTAATGGGGGGGTGTTATCTCTTTTGTCGAAAATCAGCCGTTTTTGCTCGAACATTAAATGCCTCCAAATGGTATTTAATTAACTTCCCAGGGTGAAGAAACCCTTTTTGAGAACTCAGAGTGAGTAAATTGGCCATTTTCATGCACTTTTAACCATTCCATAAATCTTGTGTTTTGGGCCCCTGGAAGCATGAAAATCACTTTAAACATGCTAATTTTAGCTCTAACACTGATGATCCACCTACAAATGTGAACTGACGTTCAAAAATAAAACATTTGAAAACGGACCATTTTCCACATTTCTGAAGCATGACGTAATGGGGGGGTGTTATCTCTTTTGTCGAAAATCAGCCGTTTTTGCTCGAACATTAAATGCCTCCAAATGGTATTTAATTAACTTCCCGAGCCCCTGGAAGCATGAAAATCACTTTAAACATGCTCATTTTAGCTCTAACACGGATGATCCACCTACAAATGTAAACTGACGTTCAAAAATAAAACATTTGAAAACGGACCATTTTCCACATTTCTGAAGCATGACGTAATGGGGGGGTGTTATCTCTTTTGTCGAAAATCAGCCGTTTTTGCTCGAACATTAAATGCCTCCAAATGGTATTTAATTAACTTCCCGGGGTGAAGAAACCCTTTTTGAGAACTCATAGTGAGTAAATTGGCCATTTTCATGCACTTTTAACCATTCCATAAATCTTGTGTTTTGGGCCCCTGCAAGCATGAAAATCACTTTAAACATGCTAATTTTAGCTCTAACACTGATGATCCACCTACAAATGTGAACTGACGTTCAAAAATAAAACATTTGAAAACGGACCATTTTCCACATTTCTGAAGCATGACGTAATGGGGGGGTGTTATCTCTTTTGTCGAAAATCAGCCGTTTTTGCTCGAACATTAAATGCCTCCAAATGGTATTTAATTAACTTCCCGAGCCCCTGGAAGCATGAAAATCACTTTAAACATGCTAATTTTAGCTCTAACACTGATGATCCACCTATAAATGTGAACTGACGTTCAAAAATAAAACATTTGAAAACGGACCATTTTCCACATTTCTGAAGCATGACGTAATGGGGGGGTGTTATCTCTTTTGTCGAAAATCAGCCGTTTTTGCTCGAACATTAAATGCCTCCAAATGGTATTTAATTAACTTCCCGGGGTGAAGAAACCCTTTTTGAGAACTCAGAGTGAGTAAATTGGCCATTTTCATGCACTTTTAACCATTCCATAAATCTTGTGTTTTGGGCCCCTGGAAGCATGAAAATCACTTTAAACATGCTAATTTTAGCTCTAACACTGATGATCCACCTACAAATGTGAACTGACGTTCAAAAATAAAACATTTGAAAACGGACCATTTTCCACATTTCTGATGCATGACGTGATGGGGGGGTGTTATCTCTTTTGTCGAAAATCAGCCGTTTTAGCTCGAACATTAAATGCCTCCTAATGGTATTTAATTAACTTCCCGAGCCCCTGGAAGCATGAAAATCACTTTAAACATGCTTATTTTAGCTCTAACACTGATGATCCACCTACAAATGTGAACTGACGTTCAAAAATAAAACATTTGAAAACGGACCATTTTCCACATTTCTGAAGCATGACGTAATGGGGGGGTGTTATCTCTTTTGTCGAAAATCAGCCGTTTTTGCTCGAACATTAAATGCCTCCAAATGGTATTTAATTAACTTCCCAGGGTGAAGAAACCCTTTTTGAGAACTCAGAGTGAGTAAATTGGCCATTTTCATGCACTTTTAACCATTCCATAAATCTAGTGTTTTGGGCCCCTGGAAGCATGAAAATCACTTTAAACATGCAAATTTTAGCTCTAACACTGATGATCCACCTACAAATGTGAACTGACGTTCAAAAATAAAACATTTGAAAACGGACCATTTTCCACATTTCTGAAGCATGACGTAATGGGGGGGTGTTATCTCTTTTGTCGAAAATCAGCCGTTTTTGCTCGAACATTAAATGCCTCCAAATGGTATTTAATTAACTTCCCGAGCCCCTGGAAGCATGAAAATCACTTTAAACATGCTCATTTTAGCTCTAACACGGATGATCCACCTACAAATGTAAACTGACGTTCAAAAATAAAACATTTGAAAACGGACCATTTTCCACATTTCTGAAGCATGACGTAATGGGGGGGTGTTATCTCTTTTGTCGAAAATCAGCCGTTTTTGCTCGAACATTAAATGCCTCCAAATGGTATTTAATTAACTTCCCGGGGTGAAGAAACCCTTTTTGAGAACTCATAGTGAGTAAATTGGCCATTTTCATGCACTTTTAACCATTCCATAAATCTTGTGTTTTGGGCCCCTGCAAGCATGAAAATCACTTTAAACATGCTAATTTTAGCTCTAACACTGATGATCCACCTACAAATGTGAACTGACGTTCAAAAATAAAACATTTGAAAACGGACCATTTTCCACATTTCTGAAGCATGACGTAATGGGGGGGTGTTATCTCTTTTGTCGAAAATCAGCCGTTTTTGCTCGAACATTAAATGCCTCCAAATGGTATTTAATTAACTTCCCGAGCCCCTGGAAGCATGAAAATCACTTTAAACATGCTAATTTTAGCTCTAACACTGATGATCCACCTACAAATGTGAACTGACGTTCAAAAATAAAACATTTGAAAACGGACCATTTTACACATTTCTGAAGCATGACGTAATGGGGGGGGTGTTATCTCTTTTGTCGAAAATCACCCGTTTTTGCTCGAACATTAAATGCCTCCAAATGGTATTTAATTAAGTTCCCGGGGTGAAGAAACCCTTTTTGAGAACTCAGAGTGAGTAAATTGGCCATTTTCATGCACTTTTAACCATTCCATAAATCTTGTGTTTTGGGCCCCTGGAAGCATGAAAATCACTTTAAACATGCTAATTTTAGCTCTAACACTGATGATCCACCTACAAATGTGAACTGACGTTCAAAAATAAAACATTTGAAAACGGACCATTTTCCACATTTCTGAAGCATGACGTAATGGGGGGGTGTTATCTCTTTTGTCGAAAATCAGCCGTTTTTGCTCGAACATTAAATGCCTCCAAATGGTATTTAATTAACTTCCCGAGCCCCTGGAAGCATGAAAATCACTTTAAACATGCTAATTTTAGCTCTAACACTGATGATCCACCTACAAATGTGAACTGACGTTCAAAAATAAAACATTTGAAAACGGACCATTTTCCACATTTCTGAAGCATGACGTAATGGGGGGGTGTTATCTCTTTTGTCGAAAATCAGCCGTTTTTGCTCGAACATTAAATGCCTCCAAATGGTATTTAATTAACTTCCCGGGGTGAAGAAACCCTTTTTGAGAACTCAGAGTGAGTAAATTGGCCATTTTCATGCACTTTTAACCATTCCATAAATCTTGTGTTTTGGGCCCCTGGAAGCATGAAAATCACTTTAAACATGCTAATTTTAGCTCTAACACTGATGATCCACCTACAAATGTGAACTGACGTTCAAAAATAAAACATTTGAAAACGGACCATTTTCCACATTTCTGAAGCATGACGTAATGGGGGGGTGTTATCTCTTTTGTCGAAAATCAGCCGTTTTTGCTCGAACATTAAATGCCTCCAAATGGTATTTAATTAACTTCCCGAGCCCCTGGAAGCATGAAAATCACTTTAAACATGCTAATTTTAGCTCTAACACTGATGATCCACCTACAAATGTGAACTGACGTTCAAAAATAAAACATTTGAAAACGGACCATTTTCCACATTTCTGAAGCATGACGTAATGGGGGGGTGTTATCTCTTTTGTCGAAAATCAGCCGTTTTTGCTCGAACATTAAATGCCTCCAAATGGTATTTAATTAACTTCCCAGGGTGAAGAAACCCTTTTTGAGAACTCAGAGTGAGTAAATTGGCCATTTTCATGCACTTTTAACCATTCCATAAATCTTGTGTTTTGGGCCCCTGGAAGCATGAAAATCACTTTAAACATGCTAATTTTAGCTCTAACACTGATGATCCACCTACAAATGTGAACTGACGTTCAAAAATAAAACATTTGAAAACGGACCATTTTCCACATTTCTGAAGCATGACGTAATGGGGGGGTGTTATCTCTTTTGTCGAAAATCAGCCGTTTTTGCTCGAACATTAAATGCCTCCAAATGGTATTTAATTAACTTCCCGAGCCCCTGGAAGCATGAAAATCACTTTAAACATGCTCATTTTAGCTCTAACACGGATGATCCACCTACAAATGTAAACTGACGTTCAAAAATAAAACATTTGAAAACGGACCATTTTCCACATTTCTGAAGCATGACGTAATGGGGGGGTGTTATCTCTTTTGTCGAAAATCAGCCGTTTTTGCTCGAACATTAAATGCCTCCAAATGGTATTTAATTAACTTCCCGGGGTGAAGAAACCCTTTTTGAGAACTCATAGTGAGTAAATTGGCCATTTTCATGCACTTTTAACCATTCCATAAATCTTGTGTTTTGGGCCCCTGCAAGCATGAAAATCACTTTAAACATGCTAATTTTAGCTCTAACACTGATGATCCACCTACAAATGTGAACTGACGTTCAAAAATAAAACATTTGAAAACGGACCATTTTCCACATTTCTGAAGCATGACGTAATGGGGGGGTGTTATCTCTTTTGTCGAAAATCAGCCGTTTTTGCTCGAACATTAAATGCCTCCAAATGGTATTTAATTAACTTCCCGAGCCCCTGGAAGCATGAAAATCACTTTAAACATGCTAATTTTAGCTCTAACACTGATGATCCACCTATAAATGTGAACTGACGTTCAAAAATAAAACATTTGAAAACGGACCATTTTCCACATTTCTGAAGCATGACGTAATGGGGGGGTGTTATCTCTTTTGTCGAAAATCAGCCGTTTTTGCTCGAACATTAAATGCCTCCAAATGGTATTTAATTAACTTCCCGGGGTGAAGAAACCCTTTTTGAGAACTCAGAGTGAGTAAATTGGCCATTTTCATGCACTTTTAACCATTCCATAAATCTTGTGTTTTGGGCCCCTGGAAGCATGAAAATCACTTTAAACATGCTAATTTTAGCTCTAACACTGATGATCCACCTACAAATGTGAACTGACGTTCAAAAATAAAACATTTGAAAACGGACCATTTTCCACATTTCTGATGCATGACGTGATGGGGGGGTGTTATCTCTTTTGTCGAAAATCAGCCGTTTTAGCTCGAACATTAAATGCCTCCTAATGGTATTTAATTAACTTCCCGAGCCCCTGGAAGCATGAAAATCACTTTAAACATGCTTATTTTAGCTCTAACACTGATGATCCACCTACAAATGTGAACTGACGTTCAAAAATAAAACATTTGAAAACGGACCATTTTCCACATTTCTGAAGCATGACGTAATGGGGGGGTGTTATCTCTTTTGTCGAAAATCAGCCGTTTTTGCTCGAACATTAAATGCCTCCAAATGGTATTTAATTAACTTCCCAGGGTGAAGAAACCCTTTTTGAGAACTCAGAGTGAGTAAATTGGCCATTTTCATGCACTTTTAACCATTCCATAAATCTAGTGTTTTGGGCCCCTGGAAGCATGAAAATCACTTTAAACATGCAAATTTTAGCTCTAACACTGATGATCCACCTACAAATGTGAACTGACGTTCAAAAATAAAACATTTGAAAACGGACCATTTTCCACATTTCTGAAGCATGACGTAATGGGGGGGTGTTATCTCTTTTGTCGAAAATCAGCCGTTTTTGCTCGAACATTAAATGCCTCCAAATGGTATTTAATTAACTTCCCGGGGTGAAGAAACCCTTTTTGAGAACTCAGAGTGAGTAAATTGGCCATTTTCATGCACTTTTAACCATTCCATAAATCTTGTGTTTTGGGCCCCTGGAAGCATGAAAATCACTTTAAACATGCTAATTTTAGCTCTAACACTGATGATCCACCTACAAATGTGAACTGGCGTTCAAAAATAAAACATTTGAAAACGGACCATTTTCCACATTTCTGAAGCATGACGTAATGGGGGGGTGTTATCTCTTTTGTCGAAAATCAGCCGTTTTTGCTCGAACATTAAATGCCTCCAAATGGTATTTAATTAACTTCCCGAGCCCCTGGAAGCATGAAAATCACTTTAAACATGCTAATTTTAGCTCTAACACTGATGATCCACCTACAAATGTGAACTGACGTTCAAAAATAAAACATTTGAAAACGGACCATTTTCCACATTTCTGAAGCATGACGTAATGGGGGGGTGTTATCTCTTTTGTCGAAAATCAGCCGTTTTTGCTCGAACATTAAATGCCTCCAAATGGTATTTAATTAACTTCCCGAGCCCCTGGAAGCATGAAAATCACTTTAAACATGCTAATTTTAGCTCTAACACTGATGATCCACCTACAAATGTGAACTGACGTTCAAAAATAAAACATTTGAAAACGGACCATTTTCCACATTTCTGAAGCATGACGTAATGGGGGGGTGTTATCTATTTTGTCGAAAATCAGCCGTTTTTGTTCGAACATTAAATGCCTCCAAATGGTATTTAATTAACTTCCCGAGCCCCTGGAAGCATGAAAATCACTTTAAACATGCTAATTTTAGCTCTAACACTGATGATCCACCTACAAATGTGAACTGACGTTCAAAAATAAAACATTTGAAAACGGACCATTTTCCACATTTCTGAAGCATGACGTAATGGGGGGGTGTTATCTCTTTTGTCGAAAATCAGCCGTTTTTGCTCGAACATTAAATGCCTCCAAATGGTATTTAATTAACTTCCCGAGCCCCTGGAAGCATGAAAATCACTTTAAACATGCTAATTTTAGCTCTAACACTGATGATCCACCTACAAATGTGAACTGACGTTCAAAAATAAAACATTTGAAAACGGACCATTTTCCACATTTCTGAAGCATGACGTAATGGGGGGTGTTATCTCTTTTGTCGAAAATCAGCCGTTTTTGCTCGAACATTAAATGCCTCCAAATGGTATTTAATTAACTTCCCGGGGTGAAGAAACCCTTTTTGAGAACTCAGAGTGAGTAAATTGGCCATTTTCATGCACTTTTAACCATTCCATAAATCTTGTGTTTTGGGCCCCTGGAAGCATGAAAATCACTTTAAACATGCTAATTTTAGCTCTAACACTGATGATCCACCTGCAAATGTGAACTGACGTTCAAAAATAAAACATTTGAAAACGGACCATTTTCCACATTTCTGAAGCATGACGTAATGGGGGGGTGTTATCTCTTTTGTCGAAAATCAGCCGTTTTTGCTCGAACATTAAATGCCTCCAAATGGTATTTAATTAAGTTCCCGGGGTGAAGAAACCCTTTTTGAGAACTCAGAGTGAGTAAATTGGCCATTTTCATGCACTTTTAACCATTCCATAAATCTTGTGTTTTGGGCCCCTGGAAGCATGAAAATCACTTTAAACATGCTAATTTTAGCTCTAACACTGATGATCCACCTACAAATGTGAACTGACGTTCAAAAATAAAACATTTGAAAACGGACCATTTTCCACATTTCTGAAGCATGACGTAATGGGGGGGTGTTATCTCTTTTGTCGAAAATCAGCCGTTTTTGCTCGAACATTAAATGCCTCCAAATGGTATTTAATTAACTTCCCGAGCCCCTGGAAGCATGAAAATCACTTTAAACATGCTAATTTTAGCTCTAACTCTGATGATCCACCTACAAATGTGAACTGACGTTCAAAAATAAAACATTTGAAAACGGACCATTTTCCACATTTCTGAAGCATGACGTAATGGGGGGGTGTTATCTCTTTTGTCGAAAATCAGCCGTTTTTGCTCGAACATTAAATGCCTCCAAATGGTATTTAATTAACTTCCCGGGGTGAAGAAACCCTTTTTGAGAACTCAGAGTGAGTAAATTGGCCATTTTCATGCACTTTTAACCATTCCATAAATCTTGTGTTTTGGGCCCCTGGAAGCATGAAAATCACTTTAAACATGCTAATTTTAGCTCTAACACTGATGATCCACCTACAAATGTGAACTGACGTTCAAAAATAAAACATTTGAAAACGGACCATTTTCCACATTTCTGAAGCATGACGTAATGGGGGGGTGTTATCTCTTTTGTCGAAAATCAGCCGTTTTTGCTCGAACATTAAATGCCTCCAAATGGTATTTAATTAACTTCCCGAGCCCCTGGAAGCATGAAAATCACTTTAAACATGCTAATTTTAGCTCTAACACTGATGATCCACCTACAAATGTGAACTGACGTTCAAAAATAAAACATTTGAAAACGGACCATTTTCCACATTTCTGAAGCATGACGTAATGGGGGGGTGTTATCTCTTTTGTCGAAAATCAGCCGTTTTTGCTCGAACATTAAATGCCTCCAAATGGTATTTAATTAACTTCCCGGGGTGAAGAAACCCTTTTTGAGAACTCAGAGTGAGTAAATTGGCCATTTTCATGCACTTTTAACCATTCCATAAATCTTGTGTTTTGGGCCCCTGGAAGCATGAAAATCACTTTAAACATGCTAATTTTAGCTCTAACACTGATGATCCACCTACAAATGTGAACTGACGTTCAAAAATAAAACATTTGAAAACGGACCATTTTCCACATTTCTGAAGCATGACGTAATGGGGGGGTGTTATCTCTTTTGTCGAAAATCAGCCGTTTTTGCTCGAACATTAAATGCCTCCAAATGGTATTTAATTAACTTCCCGGGGTGAAGAAACCCTTTTTGAGAACTCAGAGTGAGTAAATTGGCCATTTTCATGCACTTTTAACCATTCCATAAATCTTGTGTTTTGGGCCCCTGGAAGCATGAAAATCACTTTAAACATGCTAATTTTAGCTCTAACACTGATGATCCACCTACAAATGTGAACTGACGTTCAAAAATAAAACATTTGAAAACGGACCATTTTCCACATTTCTGAAGCATGACGTAATGGGGGGGTGTTATCTCTTTTGTCGAAAATCAGCCGTTTTTGCTCGAACATTAAATGCCTCCAAATGGTATTTAATTAAGTGCCCGGGGTGAAGAAACCCTTTTTGAGAACTCAGAGTGAGTAAATTGGCCATTTTCATGCACTTTTAACCATTCCATAAATCTTGTGTTTTGGGCCCCTGGAAGCATGAAAATCACTTTAAACATGCTAATTTTAGCTCTAACACTGATGATCCACCTACAAATGTGAACTGACGTTCAAAAATAAAACATTTGAAAACGGACCATTTTCCACATTTCTGAAGCATGACGTAATGGGGGGGGTGTTATCTCTTTTGTCGAAAATCAGCCGTTTTTGCTCGAACATTAAATGCCTCCAAATGGTATTTAATTAACTTCCCGAGCCCCTGGAAGCATGAAAATCACTTTAAACATGCTAATTTTAGCTCTAACACTGATGATCCACCTACAAATGTGAACTGACGTTCAAAAATAAAACATTTGAAAACGGACCATTTTCCACATTTCTGAAGCATGACGTAATGGGGGGGTGTTATCTCTTTTGTCGAAAATCAGCCGTTTTTGCTCGAACATTAAATGCCTCCAAATGGTATTTAATTAACTTCCCGAGCCCCTGGAAGCATGAAAATCACTTTAAACATGCTAATTTTAGCTCTAACACTGATGATCCACCTACAAATGTGAACTGACGTTCAAAAATAAAACATTTGAAAACGGACCATTTTCCACATTTCTGAAGCATGACGTAATGGGGGGGTGTTATCTCTTTTGTCGAAAATCAGCCGTTTTTGTTCGAACATTAAATGCCTCCAAATGGTATTTAATTAACTTCCCGAGCCCCTGGAAGCATGAAAATCACTTTAAACATGCTAATTTTAGCTCTAACACTGATGATCCACCTACAAATGTGAACTGACGTTCAAAAATAAAACATTTGAAAACGGACCATTTTCCACATTTCTGAAGCATGACGTAATGGGGGGGTGTTATCTCTTTTGTCGAAAATCAGCCGTTTTTGCTCGAACATTAAATGCCTCCAAATGGTATTTAATTAACTTCCCGGGGTGAAGAAACCCTTTTTGAGAACTCAGAGTGAGTAAATTGGCCATTTTCATGCACTTTTAACCATTCCATGAATCTTGTGTTTTGGGCCCCTGGAAGCATGAAAATCACTTTAAACATGCTAATTTTAGCTCTAACACTGATGATCCACCTACAAATGTGAACTGACGTTCAAAAATAAAACATTTGAAAACGGACCATTTTCCACATTTCTGAAGCATGACGTAATGGGGGGGTGTTATCTCTTTTGTCGAAAATCAGACGTTTTTGCTCGAACATTAAATGCCTCCAAATGGTATTTAATTAACTTCCCGAGCCCCTGGAAGCATGAAAATCACTTTAAACATGCTAATTTTAGCTCTAACACTGATGATCCACCTACAAATGTGAACTGACGTTCAAAAATAAAACATTTGAAAACGGACCATTTTCCACATTTCTGAAGCATGACGTAATGGGGGGGGTGTTATCTCTTTTGTCGAAAATCAGCCGTTTTTGCTCGAACATTAAATGCCTCCAAATGGTATTTAATTAACTTCCCGGGGTGAAGAAACCCTTTTTGAGAACTCAGAGTGAGTAAATTGGCCATTTTCATGCACTATTAACCATTCCATAAATCTTGTGTTTTGGGCCCCTGGAAGCATGAAAATCACTTTAAACATGCTAATTTTAGCTCTAACACTGATGATCCACCTACAAATGTGAACTGACGTTCAAAAATAAAACATTTGAAAACGGACCATTTTCCACATTTCTGAAGCATGACGTAATGGGGGGGTGTTATCTCTTTTGTCGAAAATCAGCCGTTTTTGCTCGAACATTAAATGCCTCCAAATGGTATTTAATTAACTTCCCGAGCCCCTGGAAGCATGAAAATCACTTTAAACATGCTAATTTTAGCTCTAACACTGATGATCCACCTACAAATGTGAACTGACGTTCAAAAATAAAACATTTGAAAACGGACCATTTTCCACATTTCTGAAGCATGACGTAATGGGGGGGTGTTATCTCTTTTGTCGAAAATCAGCCGTTTTTGCTCGAACATTAAATGCCTCCAAATGGTATTTAATTAACTTCCCGGGGTGAAGAAACCCTTTTTGAGTACTCAGAGTGAGTAAATTGGCCATTTTCATGCACTTTTAACCATTCCATAAATCTTGTGTTTTGGGCCCCTGGAAGCATGAAAATCACTTTAAACATGCTAATTTTAGCTCTAACACTGATGATCCACCTACAAATGTGAACTGACGTTCAAAAATAAAACATTTGAAAACGGACCATTTTCCACATTTCTGAAGCATGACGTAATGGGGGGGTGTTATCTCTTTTGTCGAAAATCAGCCGTTTTTGCTCGAACATTAAATGCCTCCAAATGGTATTTAATTAACTTCCCGAGCCCCTGGAAGCATGAAAATCACTTTAAACATGCTAATTTTAGCTCTAACACTGATGATCCACCTACAAATGTGAACTGACGTTCAAAAATAAAACATTTGAAAACGGACCATTTTCCACATTTCTGAAGCATGACGTAATGGGGGGGTGTTATCTCTTTTGTCGAAAATCAGCCGTTTTTGCTCGAACATTAAATGCCTCCAAATGGTATTTAATTAACTTCCCGAGCCCCTGGAAGCATGAAAATCACTTTAAACATGCTAATTTTAGCTCTAACACTGATGATCCACCTACAAATGTGAACTGACGTTCAAAAATAAAACATTTGAAAACGGACCATTTTCCACATTTCTGAAGCATGACGTAATGGGGGGTGTTATCTCTTTTGTCGAAAATCAGCCGTTTTTGCTCGAACATTAAATGCCTCCAAATGGTATTTAATTAACTTCCCGGGGTGAAGAAACCCTTTTTGAGAACTCAGAGTGAGTAAATTGGCCATTTTCATGCACTTTTAACCATTCCATAAATCTTGTGTTTTGGGCCCCTGGAAGCATGAAAATCACTTTAAACATGCTAATTTTAGCTCTAACACTGATGATCCACCTGCAAATGTGAACTGACGTTCAAAAATAAAACATTTGAAAACGGACCATTTTCCACATTTCTGAAGCATGACGTAATGGGGGGGTGTTATCTCTTTTGTCGAAAATCAGCCGTTTTTGCTCGAACATTAAATGCCTCCAAATGGTATTTAATTAAGTTCCCGGGGTGAAGAAACCCTTTTTGAGAACTCAGAGTGAGTAAATTGGCCATTTTCATGCACTTTTAACCATTCCATAAATCTTGTGTTTTGGGCCCCTGGAAGCATGAAAATCACTTTAAACATGCTAATTTTAGCTCTAACACTGATGATCCACCTACAAATGTGAACTGACGTTCAAAAATAAAACATTTGAAAACGGACCATTTTCCACATTTCTGAAGCATGACGTAATGGGGGGGTGTTATCTCTTTTGTCGAAAATCAGCCGTTTTTGCTCGAACATTAAATGCCTCCAAATGGTATTTAATTAACTTCCCGAGCCCCTGGAAGCATGAAAATCACTTTAAACATGCTAATTTTAGCTCTAACTCTGATGATCCACCTACAAATGTGAACTGACGTTCAAAAATAAAACATTTGAAAACGGACCATTTTCCACATTTCTGAAGCATGACGTAATGGGGGGGTGTTATCTCTTTTGTCGAAAATCAGCCGTTTTTGCTCGAACATTAAATGCCTCCAAATGGTATTTAATTAACTTCCCGGGGTGAAGAAACCCTTTTTGAGAACTCAGAGTGAGTAAATTGGCCATTTTCATGCACTTTTAACCATTCCATAAATCTTGTGTTTTGGGCCCCTGGAAGCATGAAAATCACTTTAAACATGCTAATTTTAGCTCTAACACTGATGATCCACCTACAAATGTGAACTGACGTTCAAAAATAAAACATTTGAAAATGGACCATTTTCCACATTTCTGAAGCATGACGTAATGGGGGGGTGTTATCTCTTTTGTCGAAAATCAGCCGTTTTTGCTCGAACATTAAATGCCTCCAAATGGTATTTAATTAACTTCCCGAGCCCCTGGAAGCATGAAAATCACTTTAAACATGCTAATTTTAGCTCTAACACTGATGATCCACCTACAAATGTGAACTGACGTTCAAAAATAAAAACATTTGAAAACGGACCATTTTCCACATTTCTGAAGCATGACGTAATGGGGGGGTGTTATCTCTTTTGTCGAAAATCAGCCGTTTTTGCTCGAACATTAAATGCCTCCAAATGGTATTTAATTAACTTCCGGGGTGAAGAAACCCTTTTTGAGAACTCAGAGTGAGTAAATTGGCCATTTTCATGCACTTTTAACCATTCCATAAATCTTGTGTTTTGGCCCCTGGAAGCATGAAAATCACTTTAAACATGCTAATTTTAGCTCTAACACTGATGATCCACCTACAAATGTGAACTGACGTTCAAAAATAAAACATTTGAAACGGACCATTTTCCACATTTCTGAAGCATGACGTAATGGGGGGGTGTTATCTCTTTTGTCGAAAATCAGCCGTTTTGCTCGAACATTAAATGCCTCCAAATGGTATTTAATTAACTTCCCGAGCCCCTGGAAGCATGAAAATCACTTTAAACATGCTAATTTTAGCTCTAACACTGATGATCCACCTACAAATGTGAACTGACGTTCAAAAATAAAACATTTGAAAACGGACCATTTTCCACATTTCTGAAGCATGACGTAATGGGGGGTGTTATCTCTTTTGTCGAAAATCAGCCGTTTTTGCTCGAACATTAAATGCCTCCAAATGGTATTTAATTAACTTCCCGGGGTGAAGAAACCCTTTTTGAGAACTCAGAGTGAGTAAATGGCCATTTTCATGCACTTTTAACCATTCCATAAATCTTGTGTTTTGGGCCCCTGGAAGCATGAAAATCACTTTAAACATGCTAATTTTAGCTCTAACACTGATGATCCACCTACAAATGTGAACTGACGTTCAAAAATAAAACATTTGAAAACGGACCATTTTCCACATTTCTGAAGCATGACGTAATGGGGGGTGTTATCTCTTTGTCGAAAATCAGCCGTTTTAGCTCTGAACATTAAATGCCTCCAAATGGTATTTAATTAACTTCCGAGCCCCTGGAAGCATGAAAATCACTTTAAACATGCTTATTTTAGCTCTAACACTGATGATCCACCTACAAATGTGAACTGACGTTCAAAAATAAAACATTTGAAAACGGACCATTTTCCACATTTTTGAAGCATGACGTAATGGGGGGGTGTTATCTCTTTTGTCGAAAATCAGCCGTTTTTGCTCGAACATTAAATGCCTCCAAATGGTATTTAATTAACTTCCCGGGGTGAAGAAACCCTTTTTGAGAACTCAGAGTGAGTAAATTGGCCATTTTCATGCACTTTTAACCATTCCATGAATCTTGTGTTTTGGGCCCCTGGAAGCATGAAAATCACTTTAAACATGCTAATTTTAGCTCTAACACTGATGATCCACCTACAAATGTGAACTGACGTTCAAAAATAAAACATTTGAAAACGGACCATTTTCCACATTTCTGAAGCATGACGTAATGGGGGGTGTTATTTCTTTTGTCGAAAATCAGACGTTTTTGCTCGAACATTAAATGCCTCCAAATGGTATTTAATTAACTTCCCGAGCCCCTGGAAGCATGAAAATCACTTTAAACATGCTAATTTTAGCTCTAACACTGATGATCCACCTACAAATGTGAACTGACGTTCAAAAATAAAACATTTGAAAACGGACCATTTTCCACATTTCTGAAGCATGACGTAATGGGGGGGTGTTATCTCTTTTGTCGAAAATCAGCCGTTTTTGCTCGAACATTAAATGCCTCCAAATGGTATTTAATTAACTTCCCGGGGTGAAGAAACCCTTTTTGAGAACTCAGAGTGAGTAAATTGGCCATTTTCATGCACTTTTAACCATTCCATAAATCTTGTGTTTTGGGCCCCTGGAAGCATGAAAATCACTTTAAACATGCTAATTTTAGCTCTAACACTGATGATCCACCTACAAATGTGAACTGACGTTCAAAAATAAAACATTTGAAAACGGACCATTTTCCACATTTCTGAAGCATGACGTAATGGGGGGGGGTGTTATCTCTTTTGTCGAAAATCAGCCGTTTTTGCTCGAACATTAAATGCCTCCAAATGGTATTTAATTAACTTCCCGAGCCCCTGGAAGTATGAAAATCACTTTAAACATGCTAATTTTAGCTCTAACACTGATGATCCACCTACAAATGTGAACTGACGTTCAAAAATAAAACATTTGAAAACGGACCATTTTCCACATTTCTGAAGCATGACGTAATGGGGGGGTGTTATCTCTTTTGTCGAAAATCAGCCGTTTTTGCTCGAACATTAAATGCCTCCAAATGGTATTTAATTAACTTCCCGAGCCCCTGGAAGCATGAAAATCACTTTAAACATGCTAATTTTAGCTCTAACACTGATGATCCACCTACAAATGTGAACTGACGTTCAAAAATAAAACATTTGAAAACGGACCATTTTCCACATTTCTGAAGCATGACGTAATGGGGGGGTGTTATCTCTTTTGTCGAAAATCAGCCGTTTTTGCTCGAACATTAAATGCCTCCAAATGGTATTTAATTAACTTCCCGGGGTGAAGAAACCCTTTTTGAGAACTCAGAGTGAGTAAATTGGCCATTTTCATGCACTTTTAACCATTCCATAAATCTTGTGTTTTGGGCCCCTGGAAGCATGAAAATCACTTTAAACATGCTAATTTTAGCTCTAACACTGATGATCCACCTACAAATGTGAACTGACGTTCAAAAATAAAACATTTGAAAACGGACCATTTTACACATTTCTGAAGCATGACGTAATGGGGGGGGTGTTATCTCTTTTGTCGAAAATCAGCCGTTTTTGCTCGAACATTAAATGCCTCCAAATGGTATTTAATTAAGTTCCCGGGGTGAAGAAACCCTTTTTGAGAACTCAGAGTGAGTAAATTGGCCATTTTCATGCACTTTTAACCATTCCATAAATCTTGCGTTTTGGGCCCCTGGAAGCATGAAAATCACTTTAAACATGCTAATTTTAGCTCTAACACTGATGATCCACCTACAAATGTGAACTGACGTTCAAAAATAAAACATTTGAAAACGGACCATTTTCCACATTTCTGAAGCATGACGTAATGGGGGGGTGTTATCTCTTTTGTCGAAAATCAGCCGTTTTTGCTCGAACATTAAATGCCTCCAAATGGTATTTAATTAACTTCCCGAGCCCCTGGAAGCATGAAAATCACTTTAAACATGCTAATTTTAGCTCTAACACTGATGATCCACCTACAAATGTGAACTGACGTTCAAAAATAAAACATTTGAAAACGGACCATTTTCCACATTTCTGAAGCATGACGTAATGGGGGGGTGTTATCTCTTTTGTCGAAAATCAGCCGTTTTTGCTCGAACATTAAATGCCTCCAAATGGTATTTAATTAACTTCCCGGGGTGAAGAAACCCTTTTTGAGAACTCAGAGTGAGTAAATTGGCCATTTTCATGCACTTTTAACCATTCCATAAATCTTGTGTTTTGGGCCCCTGGAAGCATGAAAATCACTTTAAACATGCTAATTTTAGCTCTAACACTGATGATCCACCTACAAATGTGAACTGACGTTCAAAAATAAAACATTTGAAAACGGACCATTTTCCACATTTCTGAAGCATGACGTAATGGGGGGGTGTTATCTCTTTTGTCGAAAATCAGCCGTTTTTGCTCGAACATTAAATGCCTCCAAATGGTATTTAATTAACTTCCCGAGCCCCTGGAAGCATGAAAATCACTTTAAACATGCTAATTTTAGCTCTAACACTGATGATCCACCTACAAATGTGAACTGACGTTCAAAAATAAAACATTTGAAAACGGACCATTTTCCACATTTCTGAAGCATGACGTAATGGGGGGGTGTTATCTCTTTTGTCGAAAATCAGCCGTTTTTGCTCGAACATTAAATGCCTCCAAATGGTATTTAATTAACTTCCCGGGGTGAAGAAACCCTTTTTGAGAACTCAGAGTGAGTAAATTGGCCATTTTCATGCACTTTTAACCATTCCATAAATCTTGTGTTTTGGGCCCCTGGAAGCATGAAAATCACTTTAAACATGCTAATTTTAGCTCTAACACTGATGATCCACCTACAAATGTGAACTGACGTTCAAAAATAAAACATTTGAAAACGGACCATTTTCCACATTTCTGAAGCATGACGTAATGGGGGGGGTGTTATCTCTTTTGTCGAAAATCAGCCGTTTTTGCTCGAACATTAAATGCCTCCAAATGGTATTTAATTAACTTCCCGAGCCCCTGGAAGCATGAAAATCACTTTAAACATGCTCATTTTAGCTCTAACACTGATGATCCACCTACAAATGTAAACTGACGTTCAAAAATAAAACATTTGAAAACGGACCATTTTCCACATTTCTGAAGCATGACGTAATGGGGGGGTGTTATCTCTTTTGTCGAAAATCAGCCGTTTTTGCTCGAACATTAAATGCCTCCAAATGGTATTTAATTAACTTCCCGGGGTGAAGAAACCCTTTTTGAGAACTCAGAGTGAGTAAATTGGCCATTTTCATGCACTTTTAACCATTCCATAAATCTTGTGTTTTGGGCCCCTGCAAGCATGAAAATCACTTTAAACATGCTAATTTTAGCTCTAACACTGATGATCCACCTACAAATGTGAACTGACGTTCAAAAATAAAACATTTGAAAACGGACCATTTTCCACATTTCTGAAGCATGACGTAATGGGGGGGTGTTATCTCTTTTGTCGAAAATCAGCCGTTTTTCCTCGAACATTAAATGCCTCCAAATGGTATTTAATTAACTTCCCGAGCCCCTGGAAGCATGAAAATCACTTTAAACATGCTAATTTTAGCTCTAACACTGATGATCCACCTACAAATGTGAACTGACGTTCAAAAATAAAACATTTGAAAACGGACCATTTTCCACATTTCTGAAGCATGACGTAATGGGGGGGTGTTATCTCTTTTGTCGAAAATCAGCCGTTTTTGCTCGAACATTAAATGCCTCCAAATGGTATTTAATTAACTTCCCGGGGTGAAGAAACCCTTTTTGAGAACTCAGAGTGAGTAAATTGGCCATTTTCATGCACTTTTAACCATTCCATAAATCTTGTGTTTTGGGCCCCTGGAAGCATGAAAATCACTTTAAACATGCTAATTTTAGCTCTAACACTGATGATCCACCTACAAATGTGAACTGACGTTCAAAAATAAAACATTTGAAAACGGACCATTTTCCACATTTCTGATGCATGACGTGATGGGGGGGTGTTATCTCTTTTGTCGAAAATCAGCCGTTTTAGCTCGAACATTAAATGCCTCCTAATGGTATTTAATTAACTTCCCGAGCCCCTGGAAGCATGAAAATCACTTTAAACATGCTTATTTTAGCTCTAACACTGATGATCCACCTACAAATGTGAACTGACGTTCAAAAATAAAACATTTGAAAACGGACCATTTTCCGCATTTCTGAAGCATGACGTAATGGGGGGGTGTTATCTCTTTTGTCGAAAATCAGCCGTTTTTGCTCGAACATTAAATGCCTCCAAATGGTATTTAATTAACTTCCCAGGGTGAAGAAACCCTTTTTGAGAACTCAGAGTGAGTAAATTGGCCATTTTCATGCACTTTTAACCATTCCATAAATCTAGTGTTTTGGGCCCCTGGAAGCATGAAAATCACTTTAAACATGCAAATTTTAGCTCTAACACTGATGATCCACCTACAAATGTGAACTGACGTTCAAAAATAAAACATTTGAAAACGGACCATTTTCCACATTTCTGAAGCATGACGTAATGGGGGGGTGTTATCTCTTTTGTCGAAAATCAGCCGTTTTTGCTCGAACATTAAATACCTCCAAATGGTATTTAATTAACTTCCCGGGGTGAAGAAACCCTTTTTGAGAACTCAGAGTGAGTAAATTGGCCATTTTCATGCACTTTTAACCATTCCATAAATCTTGTGTTTTGGGCCCCTGGAAGCATGAAAATCACTTTAAACATGCTAATTTTAGCTCTAACACTGATGATCCACCTACAAATGTGAACTGACGTTCAAAAATAAAACATTTGAAAACGGACCATTTTCCACATTTCTGAAGCATGACGTAATGGGGGGGTGTTATCTCTTTTGTCGAAAATCAGCCGTTTTTGCTCGAACATTAAATGCCTCCAAATGGTATTTAATTAACTTCCCGAGCCCCTGGAAGCATGAAAATCACTTTAAACATGCTAATTTTAGCTCTAACACTGATGATCCACCTACAAATGTGAACTGACGTTCAAAAATAAAACATTTGAAAACGGACCATTTTCCACATTTCTGAAGCATGACGTAATGGGGGGGTGTTATCTCTTTTGTCGAAAATCAGCCGTTTTTGCTCGAACATTAAATGCCTCCAAATGGTATTTAATTAACTTCCCGAGCCCCTGGAAGCATGAAAATCACTTTAAACATGCTAATTTTAGCTCTAACACTGATGATCCACCTACAAATGTGAACTGACGTTCAAAAATAAAACATTTGAAAACGGACCATTTTCCACATTTCTGAAGCATGACGTAATGGGGGGGTGTTATCTCTTTTGTCGTAAATCAGCCGTTTTTGTTCGAACATTAAATGCCTCCAAATGGTATTTAATTAACTTCCCGAGCCCCTGGAAGCATGAAAATCACTTTAAACATGCTAATTTTAGCTCTAACACTGATGATCCACCTACAAATGTGAACTGACGTTCAAAAATAAAACATTTGAAAACGGACCATTTTCCACATTTCTGAAGCATGACGTAATGGGGGGGTGTTATCTCTTTTGTCGAAAATCAGCCGTTTTTGCTCGAACATTAAATGCCTCCAAATGGTATTTAATTAACTTCCCGGGGTGAAGAAACCCTTTTTGAGAACTCAGAGTGAGTAAATTGGCCATTTTCATGCACTTTTAACCATTCCATGAATCTTGTGTTTTGGGCCCCTGGAAGCATGAAAATCACTTTAAACATGCTAATTTTAGCTCTAACACTGATGATCCACCTACAAATGTGAACTGACGTTCAAAAATAAAACATTTGAAAACGGACCATTTTCCACATTTCTGAAGCATGACGTAATGGGGGGGTGTTATCTCTTTTGTCGAAAATCAGCCGTTTTTGCTCGAACATTAAATGCCTCCAAATGGTATTTAATTAACTTCCCGGGGTGAAGAAACCCTTTTTGAGAACTCAGAGTGAGTAAATTGGCCATTTTCATGCACTTTTAACCATTCCATAAATCTTGTGTTTTGGGCCCCTGGAAGCATGAAAATCACTTTAAACATGCTAATTTTAGCTCTAACACTGATGATCCACCTACAAATGTGAACTGACGTTCAAAAATAAAACATTTGAAAACGGACCATTTTCCACATTTCTGAAGCATGACGTAATGGGGGGGTGTTATCTCTTTTGTCGAAAATCAGCCGTTTTTGCTCGAACATTAAATGCCTCCAAATGGTATTTAATTAACTTCCCGAGCCCCTGGAAGCATGAAAATCACTTTAAACATGCTAATTTTAGCTCTAACACTGATGATCCACCTACAAATGTGAACTGACGTTCAAAAATAAAACATTTGAAAACGGACCATTTTCCACATTTCTGAAGCATGACGTAATGGGGGGGTGTTATCTCTTTTGTCGAAAATCAGCCGTTTTTGCTCGAACATTAAATGCCTCCAAATGGTATTTAATTAACTTCCCGGGGTGAAGAAACCCTTTTTGAGAACTCAGAGTGAGTAAATTGGCCATTTTCATGCACTTTTAACCATTCCATAAATCTTGTGTTTTGGGCCCCTGGAAGCATGAAAATCACTTTAAACATGCTAATTTTAGCTCTAACACTGATGATCCACCTACAAATGTGAACTGACGTTCAAAAATAAAACATTTGAAAACGGACCATTTTCCACATTTCTGAAGCATGACGTAATGGGGGGGTGTTATCTCTTTTGTCGAAAATCAGCCGTTTTTGCTCGAACATTAAATGCCTCCAAATGGTATTTAATTAACTTCCCGAGCCCCTGGAAGCATGAAAATCACTTTAAACATGCTAATTTTAGCTCTAACACTGATGATCCACCTACAAATGTAAACTGACGTTCAAAAATAAAACATTTGAAAACGGACCATTTTCCACATTTCTGAAGCATGACGTAATGGGGGGGTGTTATCTCTTTTGTCGAAAATCAGCCGTTTTTGCTCGAACATTAAATGCCTCCAAATGGTATTTAATTAACTTCCCGGGGTGAAGAAACCCTTTTTGAGAACTCAGAGTGAGTAAATTGGCCATTTTCATGCACTTTTAACCATTCCATAAATCTTGTGTTTTGGGCCCCTGGAAGCATGAAAATCACTTTAAACATGCTAATTTTAGCTCTAACACTGATGATCCACCTACAAATGTGAACTGACGTTCAAAAATAAAACATTTGAAAACGGACCATTTTCCACATTTCTGAAGCATGACGTAATGGGGGGGTGTTATCTCTTTTGTCGAAAATCAGCCGTTTTTGCTCGAACATTAAATGCCTCCAAATGGTATTTAATTAACTTCCCGAGCCCCTGGAAGCATGAAAATCACTTTAAACATGCTAATTTTAGCTCTAACACTGATGATCCACCTACAAATGTGAACTGACGTTCAAAAATAAAACATTTGAAAACGGACCATTTTCCACATTTCTGAAGCATGACGTAATGGGGGGGTGTTATCTCTTTTGTCGAAAATCAGCCGTTTTTGCTCGAACATTAAATGCCTCCAAATGGTATTTAATTAACTTCCCGGGGTGAAGAAACCCTTTTTGAGAACTCAGAGTGAGTAAATTGGCCATTTTCATGCACTTTTAACCATTCCATAAATCTTGTGTTTTGGGCCCCTGGAAGCATGAAAATCACTTTAAACATGCTAATTTTAGCTCTAACACTGATGATCCACCTACAAATGTGAACTGACGTTCAAAAATAAAACATTTGAAAACGGACCATTTTCCACATTTCTGAAGCATGACGTAATGGGGGGGTGTTATCTCTTTTGTCGAAAATCAGCCGTTTTAGCTCGAACATTAAATGCCTCCAAATGGTATTTAATTAACTTCCCGAGCCCCTGGAAGCATGAAAATCACTTTAAACATGCTTATTTTAGCTCTAACACTGATGATCCACCTACAAATGTGAACTGACGTTCAAAAATAAAACATTTGAAAACGGACCATTTTCTACATTTCTGAAGCATGACGTAATGGGGGGGTGTTATCTCTTTTGTCGAAAATCAGCCGTTTTTGCTCGAACATTAAATGCCTCCAAATGGTATTTAATTAACTTCCCGGGGTGAAGAAACCCTTTTTGAGAACTCAGAGTGAGTAAATTGGCCATTTTCATGCACTTTTAACCATTCCATGAATCTTGTGTTTTGGGCCCCTGGAAGCATGAAAATCACTTTAAACATGCTAATTTTAGCTCTAACACTGATGATCCACCTACAAATGTGAACTGACGTTCAAAAATAAAACATTTGAAAACGGACCATTTTCCACATTTCTGAAGCATGACGTAATGGGGGGTGTTATTTCTTTTGTCGAAAATCAGACGTTTTTGCTCGAACATTAAATGCCTCCAAATGGTATTTAATTAACTTCCCGAGCCCCTGGAAGCATGAAAATCACTTTAAACATGCTAATTTTAGCTCTAACACTGATGATCCACCTACAAATGTGAACTGACGTTCAAAAATAAAACATTTGAAAACGGACCATTTTCCACATTTCTGAAGCATGACGTAATGGGGGGGTGTTATCTCTTTTGTCGAAAATCAGCCGTTTTTGCTCGAACATTAAATGCCTCCAAATGGTATTTAATTAACTTCCCGAGCCCCTGGAAGTATGAAAATCACTTTAAACATGCTAATTTTAGCTCTAACACTGATGATCCACCTACAAATGTGAACTGACGTTCAAAAATAAAACATTTGAAAACGGACCATTTTCCACATTTCTGAAGCATGACGTAATGGGGGGGTGTTATCTCTTTTGTCGAAAATCAGCCGTTTTTGCTCGAACATTAAATGCCTCCAAATGGTATTTAATTAACTTCCCGAGCCCCTGGAAGCATGAAAATCACTTTAAACATGCTAATTTTAGCTCTAACACTGATGATCCACCTACAAATGTGAACTGACGTTCAAAAATAAAACATTTGAAAACGGACCATTTTCCACATTTCTGAAGCATGACGTAATGGGGGGGTGTTATCTCTTTTGTCGAAAATCAGCCGTTTTTGCTCGAACATTAAATGCCTCCAAATGGTATTTAATTAACTTCCCGGGGTGAAGAAACCCTTTTTGAGAACTCAGAGTGAGTAAATTGGCCATTTTCATGCACTTTTAACCATTCCATAAATCTTGTGTTTTGGGCCCCTGGAAGCATGAAAATCACTTTAAACATGCTAATTTTAGCTCTAACACTGATGATCCACCTACAAATGTGAACTGACGTTCAAAAATAAAACATTTGAAAACGGACCATTTTCCACATTTCTGAAGCATGACGTAATGGGGGGGTGTTATCTCTTTTGTCGAAAATCAGCCGTTTTTGCTCGAACATTAAATGCCTCCAAATGGTATTTAATTAACTTCCCGAGCCCCTGGAAGCATGAAAATCACTTTAAACATGCTAATTTTAGCTCTAACACTGATGATCCACCTACAAATGTGAACTGACGTTCAAAAATAAAACATTTGAAAACGGACCATTTTCCACATTTCTGAAGCATGACGTAATGGGGGGGTGTTATCTCTTTTGTCGAAAATCAGCCGTTTTTGCTCGAACATTAAATGCCTCCAAATGGTATTTAATTAACTTCCCGAGCCCCTGGAAGCATGAAAATCACTTTAAACATGCTAATTTTAGCTCTAACACTGATGATCCACCTACAAATGTAAACTGACGTTCAAAAATAAAACATTTGAAAACGGACCATTTTCCACATTTCTGAAGCATGACGTAATGGGGGGGTGTTATCTCTTTTGTCGAAAATCAGCCGTTTTTGCTCGAACATTAAATGCCTCCAAATGGTATTTAATTAACTTCCCGGGGTGAAGAAACCCTTTTTGAGAACTCAGAGTGAGTAAATTGGCCATTTTCATGCACTTTTAACCATTCCATAAATCTTGTGTTTTGGGCCCCTGGAAGCATGAAAATCACTTTAAACATGCTAATTTTAGCTCTAACACTGATGATCCACCTACAAATGTGAACTGACGTTCAAAAATAAAACATTTGAAAACGGACCATTTTCCACATTTCTGAAGCATGACGTAATGGGGGGGTGTTATCTCTTTTGTCGAAAATCAGCCGTTTTTGCTCGAACATTAAATGCCTCCAAATGGTATTTAATTAACTTCCCGAGCCCCTGGAAGCATGAAAATCACTTTAAACATGCTAATTTTAGCTCTAACACTGATGATCCACCTACAAATGTGAACTGACGTTCAAAAATAAAACATTTGAAAACGGACCATTTTCCACATTTCTGAAGCATGACGTAATGGGGGGGTGTTATCTCTTTTGTCGAAAATCAGCCGTTTTTGCTCGAACATTAAATGCCTCCAAATGGTATTTAATTAACTTCCCGGGGTGAAGAAACCCTTTTTGAGAACTCAGAGTGAGTAAATTGGCCATTTTCATGCACTTTTAACCATTCCATAAATCTTGTGTTTTGGGCCCCTGGAAGCATGAAAATCACTTTAAACATGCTAATTTTAGCTCTAACACTGATGATCCACCTACAAATGTGAACTGACGTTCAAAAATAAAACATTTGAAAACGGACCATTTTCCACATTTCTGAAGCATGACGTAATGGGGGGGTGTTATCTCTTTTGTCGAAAATCAGCCGTTTTAGCTCGAACATTAAATGCCTCCAAATGGTATTTAATTAACTTCCCGAGCCCCTGGAAGCATGAAAATCACTTTAAACATGCTTATTTTAGCTCTAACACTGATGATCCACCTACAAATGTGAACTGACGTTCAAAAATAAAACATTTGAAAACGGACCATTTTCTACATTTCTGAAGCATGACGTAATGGGGGGGTGTTATCTCTTTTGTCGAAAATCAGCCGTTTTTGCTCGAACATTAAATGCCTCCAAATGGTATTTAATTAACTTCCCGGGGTGAAGAAACCCTTTTTGAGAACTCAGAGTGAGTAAATTGGCCATTTTCATGCACTTTTAACCATTCCATGAATCTTGTGTTTTGGGCCCCTGGAAGCATGAAAATCACTTTAAACATGCTAATTTTAGCTCTAACACTGATGATCCACCTACAAATGTGAACTGACGTTCAAAAATAAAACATTTGAAAACGGACCATTTTCCACATTTCTGAAGCATGACGTAATGGGGGGTGTTATTTCTTTTGTCGAAAATCAGACGTTTTTGCTCGAACATTAAATGCCTCCAAATGGTATTTAATTAACTTCCCGAGCCCCTGGAAGCATGAAAATCACTTTAAACATGCTAATTTTAGCTCTAACACTGATGATCCACCTACAAATGTGAACTGACGTTCAAAAATAAAACATTTGAAAACGGACCATTTTCCACATTTCTGAAGCATGACGTAATGGGGGGGTGTTATCTCTTTTGTCGAAAATCAGCCGTTTTTGCTCGAACATTAAATGCCTCCAAATGGTATTTAATTAACTTCCCGAGCCCCTGGAAGTATGAAAATCACTTTAAACATGCTAATTTTAGCTCTAACACTGATGATCCACCTACAAATGTGAACTGACGTTCAAAAATAAAACATTTGAAAACGGACCATTTTCCACATTTCTGAAGCATGACGTAATGGGGGGGTGTTATCTCTTTTGTCGAAAATCAGCCGTTTTTGCTCGAACATTAAATGCCTCCAAATGGTATTTAATTAACTTCCCGAGCCCCTGGAAGCATGAAAATCACTTTAAACATGCTAATTTTAGCTCTAACACTGATGATCCACCTACAAATGTGAACTGACGTTCAAAAATAAAACATTTGAAAACGGACCATTTTCCACATTTCTGAAGCATGACGTAATGGGGGGGTGTTATCTCTTTTGTCGAAAATCAGCCGTTTTTGCTCGAACATTAAATGCCTCCAAATGGTATTTAATTAACTTCCCGGGGTGAAGAAACCCTTTTTGAGAACTCAGAGTGAGTAAATTGGCCATTTTCATGCACTTTTAACCATTCCATAAATCTTGTGTTTTGGGCCCCTGGAAGCATGAAAATCACTTTAAACATGCTAATTTTAGCTCTAACACTGATGATCCACGTACAAATGTGAACTGACGTTCAAAAATAAAACATTTGAAAACGGACCATTTTACACATTTCTGAAGCATGACGTAATGGGGGGGGTGTTATCTCTTTTGTCGAAAATCAGCCGTTTTTGCTCGAACATTAAATGCCTCCAAATGGTATTTAATTAAGTTCCCGGGGTGAAGAAACCCTTTTTGAGAACTCAGAGTGAGTAAATTGGCCATTTTCATGCACTTTTAACCATTCCATAAATCTTGTGTTTTGGGCCCCTGGAAGCATGAAAATCACTTTAAACATGCTAATTTTAGCTCTAACACTGATGATCCACCTACAAATGTGAACTGACGTTCAAAAATAAAACATTTGAAAACGGACCATTTTCCACATTTCTGAAGCATGACGTAATGGGGGGGTGTTATCTCTTTTGTCGAAAATCAGCCGTTTTTGCTCGAACATTAAATGCCTCCAAATGGTATTTAATTAACTTCCCGAGCCCCTGGAAGCATGAAAATCACTTTAAACATGCTAATTTTAGCTCTAACACTGATGATCCACCTACAACTGTGAACTGACGTTCAAAAATAAAACATTTGAAAACGGACCATTTTCCACATTTCTGAAGCATGACGTAATGGGGGGGTGTTATCTCTTTTGTCGAAAATCAGCCGTTTTTGCTCGAACATTAAATGCCTCCAAATGGTATTTAATTAACTTCCCGGGGTGAAGAAACCCTTTTTGAGAACTCAGAGTGAGTAAATTGGCCATTTTCATGCACTTTTAACCATTCCATAAATCTTGTGTTTTGGGCCCCTGGAAGCATGAAAATCACTTTAAACATGCTAATTTTAGCTCTAACACTGATGATCCACCTACAAATGTGAACTGACGTTCAAAAATAAAACATTTGAAAACGGACCATTTTCCACATTTCTGAAGCATGACGTAATGGGGGGGTGTTATCTCTTTTGTCGAAAATCAGCCGTTTTTGCTCGAACATTAAATGCCTCCAAATGGTATTTAATTAACTTCCCGGGGTGAAGAAACCCTTTTTGAGAACTCAGAGTGAGTAAATTGGCCATTTTCATGCACTTTTAACCATTCCATAAATCTTGTGTTTTGGGCCCCTGGAAGCATGAAAATCACTTTAAACATGCTAATTTTAGCTCTAACACTGATGATCCACCTACAAATGTGAACTGACGTTCAAAAATAAAACATTTGAAAACGGACCATTTTCCACATTTCTGAAGCATGACGTAATGGGGGGGTGTTATCTCTTTTGTCGAAAATCAGCCGTTTTTGCTCGAACATTAAATGCCTCCAAATGGTATTTAATTAACTTCCCGAGCCCCTGGAAGCATGAAAATCACTTTAAACATGCTCATTTTAGCTCTAACACTGATGATCCACCTACAAATGTAAACTGACGTTCAAAAATAAAACATTTGAAAACGGACCATTTTCCACATTTCTGAAGCATGACGTAATGGGGGGGTGTTATCTCTTTTGTCGAAAATCAGCCGTTTTTGCTCGAACATTAAATGCCTCCAAATGGTATTTAATTAACTTCCCGGGGTGAAGAAACCCTTTTTGAGAACTCATAGTGAGTAAATTGGCCATTTTCATGCACTTCTAACCATTCCATAAATCTTGTGTTTTGGGCCCCTGCAAGCATGAAAATCACTTTAAACATGCTAATTTTAGCTCTAACACTGATGATCCACCTACAAATGTGAACTGACGTTCAAAAATAAAACATTTGAAAACGGACCATTTTCCACATTTCTGAAGCATGACGTAATGGGGGGGTGTTATCTCTTTTGTCGAAAATCAGCCGTTTTTGCTCGAACATTAAATGCCTCCAAATGGTATTTAATTAACTTCCCGAGCCCCTGGAAGCATGAAAATCACTTTAAACATGCTAATTTTAGCTCTAACACTGATGATCCACCTACAAATGTGAACTGACGTTCAAAAATAAAACATTTGAAAACGGACCATTTTCCACATTTCTGAAGCATGACGTAATGGGGGGTGTTATCTCTTTTGTCGAAAATCAGCCGTTTTTGCTCGAACATTAAATGCCTCCAAATGGTATTTAATTAACTTCCCGAGCCCCTGGAAGCATGAAAATCACTTTAAACATGCTAATTTTAGCTCTAACACTGATGATCCACCTACAAATGTGAACTGACGTTCAAAAATAAAACATTTGAAAACGGACCATTTTCCACATTTCTGAAGCATGACGTAATGGGGGGGTGTTATCTCTTTTGTCGTAAATCAGCCGTTTTTGTTCGAACATTAAATGCCTCCAAATGGTATTTAATTAACTTCCCGAGCCCCTGGAAGCATGAAAATCACTTTAAACATGCTAATTTTAGCTCTAACACTGATGATCCACCTACAAATGTGAACTGACGTTCAAAAATAAAACATTTGAAAACGGACCATTTTCCACATTTCTGAAGCATGACGTAATGGGGGGGTGTTATCTCTTTTGTCGAAAATCAGCCGTTTTTGCTCGAACATTAAATGCCTCCAAATGGTATTTAATTAACTTCCCGGGGTGAAGAAACCCTTTTTGAGAACTCAGAGTGAGTAAATTGGCCATTTTCATGCACTTTTAACCATTCCATGAATCTTGTGTTTTGGGCCCCTGGAAGCATGAAAATCACTTTAAACATGCTAATTTTAGCTCTAACACTGATGATCCACCTACAAATGTGAACTGACGTTCAAAAATAAAACATTTGAAAACGGACCATTTTCCACATTTCTGAAGCATGACGTAATGGGGGGGTGTTATCTCTTTTGTCGAAAATCAGCCGTTTTTGCTCGAACATTAAATGCCTCCAAATGGTATTTAATTAACTTCCCGGGGTGAAGAAACCCTTTTTGAGAACTCAGAGTGAGTAAATTGGCCATTTTCATGCACTTTTAACCATTCCATAAATCTTGTGTTTTGGGCCCCTGGAAGCATGAAAATAACACTTTAAACATGCTAATTTTAGCTCTAACACTGATGATCCACCTACAAATGTGAACTGACGTTCAAAAATAAAACATTTGAAAACGGACCATTTTCCACATTTCTGAAGCATGACGTAATGGGGGGGTGTTATCTCTTTTGTCGAAAATCAGCCGTTTTTGCTCGAACATTAAATGCCTCCAAATGGTATTTAATTAACTTCCCGAGCCCCTGGAAGCATGAAAATCACTTTAAACATGCTAATTTTAGCTCTAACACTGATGATCCACCTACAAATGTGAACTGACGTTCAAAAATAAAACATTTGAAAACGGACCATTTTCCACATTTCTGAAGCATGACGTAATGGGGGGGTGTTATCTCTTTTGTCGAAAATCAGCCGTTTTTGCTCGAACATTAAATGCCTCCAAATGGTATTTAATTAACTTCCCGGGGTGAAGAAACCCTTTTTGAGAACTCAGAGTGAGTAAATTGGCCATTTTCATGCACTTTTAACCATTCCATAAATCTTGTGTTTTGGGCCCCTGGAAGCATGAAAATCACTTTAAACATGCTAATTTTAGCTCTAACACTGATGATCCACCTACAAATGTGAACTGACGTTCAAAAATAAAACATTTGAAAACGGACCATTTTCCACATTTCTGAAGCATGACGTAATGGGGGGGTGTTATCTCTTTTGTCGAAAATCAGCCGTTTTTGCTCGAACATTAAATGCCTCCAAATGGTATTTAATTAACTTCCCGAGCCCCTGGAAGCATGAAAATCACTTTAAACATGCTAATTTTAGCTCTAACACTGATGATCCACCTACAAATGTAAACTGACGTTCAAAAATAAAACATTTGAAAACGGACCATTTTCCACATTTCTGAAGCATGACGTAATGGGGGGGTGTTATCTCTTTTGTCGAAAATCAGCCGTTTTTGCTCGAACATTAAATGCCTCCAAATGGTATTTAATTAACTTCCCGGGGTGAAGAAACCCTTTTTGAGAACTCAGAGTGAGTAAATTGGCCATTTTCATGCACTTTTAACCATTCCATAAATCTTGTGTTTTGGGCCCCTGGAAGCATGAAAATCACTTTAAACATGCTAATTTTAGCTCTAACACTGATGATCCACCTACAAATGTGAACTGACGTTCAAAAATAAAACATTTGAAAACGGACCATTTTCCACATTTCTGAAGCATGACGTAATGGGGGGGTGTTATCTCTTTTGTCGAAAATCAGCCGTTTTTGCTCGAACATTAAATGCCTCCAAATGGTATTTAATTAACTTCCCGAGCCCCTGGAAGCATGAAAATCACTTTAAACATGCTAATTTTAGCTCTAACACTGATGATCCACCTACAAATGTGAACTGACGTTCAAAAATAAAACATTTGAAAACGGACCATTTTCCACATTTCTGAAGCATGACGTAATGGGGGGGTGTTATCTCTTTTGTCGAAAATCAGCCGTTTTTGCTCGAACATTAAATGCCTCCAAATGGTATTTAATTAACTTCCCGGGGTGAAGAAACCCTTTTTGAGAACTCAGAGTGAGTAAATTGGCCATTTTCATGCACTTTTAACCATTCCATAAATCTTGTGTTTTGGGCCCCTGGAAGCATGAAAATCACTTTAAACATGCTAATTTTAGCTCTAACACTGATGATCCACCTACAAATGTGAACTGACGTTCAAAAATAAAACATTTGAAAACGGACCATTTTCCACATTTCTGAAGCATGACGTAATGGGGGGGTGTTATCTCTTTTGTCGAAAATCAGCCGTTTTAGCTCGAACATTAAATGCCTCCAAATGGTATTTAATTAACTTCCCGAGCCCCTGGAAGCATAAAAATCACTTTAAACATGCTTATTTTAGCTCTAACACTGATGATCCACCTACAAATGTGAACTGACGTTCAAAAATAAAACATTTGAAAACGGACCATTTTCTACATTTCTGAAGCATGACGTAATGGGGGGGTGTTATCTCTTTTGTCGAAAATCAGCCGTTTTTGCTCGAACATTAAATGCCTCCAAATGGTATTTAATTAACTTCCCGGGGTGAAGAAACCCTTTTTGAGAACTCAGAGTGAGTAAATTGGCCATTTTCATGCACTTTTAACCATTCCATGAATCTTGTGTTTTGGGCCCCTGGAAGCATGAAAATCACTTTAAACATGCTAATTTTAGCTCTAACACTGATGATCCACCTACAAATGTGAACTGACGTTCAAAAATAAAACATTTGAAAACGGACCATTTTCCACATTTCTGAAGCATGACGTAATGGGGGGTGTTATTTCTTTTGTCGAAAATCAGACGTTTTTGCTCGAACATTAAATGCCTCCAAATGGTATTTAATTAACTTCCCGAGCCCCTGGAAGCATGAAAATCACTTTAAACATGCTAATTTTAGCTCTAACACTGATGATCCACCTACAAATGTGAACTGACGTTCAAAAATAAAACATTTGAAAACGGACCATTTTCCACATTTCTGAAGCATGACGTAATGGGGGGGTGTTATCTCTTTTGTCGAAAATCAGCCGTTTTTGCTCGAACATTAAATGCCTCCAAATGGTATTTAATTAACTTCCCGAGCCCCTGGAAGTATGAAAATCACTTTAAACATGCTAATTTTAGCTCTAACACTGATGATCCACCTACAAATGTGAACTGACGTTCAAAAATAAAACATTTGAAAACGGACCATTTTCCACATTTCTGAAGCATGACGTAATGGGGGGGTGTTATCTCTTTTGTCGAAAATCAGCCGTTTTTGCTCGAACATTAAATGCCTCCAAATGGTATTTAATTAACTTCCCGAGCCCCTGGAAGCATGAAAATCACTTTAAACATGCTAATTTTAGCTCTAACACTGATGATCCACCTACAAATGTGAACTGACGTTCAAAAATAAAACATTTGAAAACGGACCATTTTCCACATTTCTGAAGCATGACGTAATGGGGGGGTGTTATCTCTTTTGTCGAAAATCAGCCGTTTTTGCTCGAACATTAAATGCCTCCAAATGGTATTTAATTAACTTCCCGGGGTGAAGAAACCCTTTTTGAGAACTCAGAGTGAGTAAATTGGCCATTTTCATGCACTTTTAACCATTCCATAAATCTTGTGTTTTGGGCCCCTGGAAGCATGAAAATCACTTTAAACATGCTAATTTTAGCTCTAACACTGATGATCCACCTACAAATGTGAACTGACGTTCAAAAATAAAACATTTGAAAACGGACCATTTTCCACATTTCTGAAGCATGACGTAATGGGGGGGTGTTATCTCTTTTGTCGAAAATCAGCCGTTTTTGCTCGAACATTAAATGCCTCCAAATGGTATTTAATTAACTTCCCGAGCCCCTGGAAGCATGAAAATCACTTTAAACATGCTAATTTTAGCTCTAACACTGATGATCCACCTACAAATGTGAACTGACTTTCAAAAATAAAACATTTGAAAACGGACCATTTTCCACATTTCTGAAGCATGACGTAATGGGGGGGTGTTATCTCTTTTGTCGAAAATCAGCCGTTTTTGCTCGAACATTAAATGCCTCCAAATGGTATTTAATTAACTTCCCGGGGTGAAGAAACCCTTTTTGAGAACTCAGAGTGAGTAAATTGGCCATTTTCATGCACTTTTAACCATTCCATAAATCTTGTGTTTTGGGCCCCTGGAAGCATGAAAATCACTTTAAACATGCTAATTTTAGCTCTAACACTGATGATCCACCTACAAATGTGAACTGACGTTCAAAAATAAAACATTTGAAAACGGACCATTTTCCACATTTCTGAAGCATGACGTAATGGGGGGGTGTTATCTCTTTTGTCGAAAATCAGCCGTTTTTGCTCGAACATTAAATGCCTCCAAATGGTATTTAATTAACTTCCCGAGCCCCTGGAAGCATGAAAATCACTTTAAACATGCTAATTTTAGCTCTAACACTGATGATCCACCTACAAATGTAAACTGACGTTCAAAAATAAAACATTTGAAAACGGACCATTTTCCACATTTCTGAAGCATGACGTAATGGGGGGGTGTTATCTCTTTTGTCGAAAATCAGCCGTTTTTGCTCGAACATTAAATGCCTCCAAATGGTATTTAATTAACTTCCCGGGGTGAAGAAACCCTTTTTGAGAACTCAGAGTGAGTAAATTGGCCATTTTCATGCACTTTTAACCATTCCATAAATCTTGTGTTTTGGGCCCCTGGAAGCATGAAAATCACTTTAAACATGCTAATTTTAGCTCTAACACTGATGATCCACCTACAAATGTGAACTGACGTTCAAAAATAAAACATTTGAAAACGGACCATTTTCCACATTTCTGAAGCATGACGTAATGGGGGGGTGTTATCTCTTTTGTCGAAAATCAGCCGTTTTTGCTCGAACATTAAATGCCTCCAAATGGTATTTAATTAACTTCCCGAGCCCCTGGAAGCATGAAAATCACTTTAAACATGCTAATTTTAGCTCTAACACTGATGATCCACCTACAAATGTGAACTGACGTTCAAAAATAAAACATTTGAAAACGGACCATTTTCCACATTTCTGAAGCATGACGTAATGGGGGGGTGTTATCTCTTTTGTCGAAAATCAGCCGTTTTTGCTCGAACATTAAATGCCTCCAAATGGTATTTAATTAACTTCCCGGGGTGAAGAAACCCTTTTTGAGAACTCAGAGTGAGTAAATTGGCCATTTTCATGCACTTTTAACCATTCCATAAATCTTGTGTTTTGGGCCCCTGGAAGCATGAAAATCACTTTAAACATGCTAATTTTAGCTCTAACACTGATGATCCACCTACAAATGTGAACTGACGTTCAAAAATAAAACATTTGAAAACGGACCATTTTCCACATTTCTGAAGCATGACGTAATGGGGGGGTGTTATCTCTTTTGTCGAAAATCAGCCGTTTTAGCTCGAACATTAAATGCCTCCAAATGGTATTTAATTAACTTCCCGAGCCCCTGGAAGCATGAAAATCACTTTAAACATGCTTATTTTAGCTCTAACACTGATGATCCACCTACAAATGTGAACTGACGTTCAAAAATAAAACATTTGAAAACGGACCATTTTCTACATTTCTGAAGCATGACGTAATGGGGGGGTGTTATCTCTTTTGTCGAAAATCAGCCGTTTTTGCTCGAACATTAAATGCCTCCAAATGGTATTTAATTAACTTCCCGGGGTGAAGAAACCCTTTTTGAGAACTCAGAGTGAGTAAATTGGCCATTTTCATGCACTTTTAACCATTCCATGAATCTTGTGTTTTGGGCCCCTGGAAGCATGAAAATCACTTTAAACATGCTAATTTTAGCTCTAACACTGATGATCCACCTACAAATGTGAACTGACGTTCAAAAATAAAACATTTGAAAACGGACCATTTTCCACATTTCTGAAGCATGACGTAATGGGGGGTGTTATTTCTTTTGTCGAAAATCAGACGTTTTTGCTCGAACATTAAATGCCTCCAAATGGTATTTAATTAACTTCCCGAGCCCCTGGAAGCATGAAAATCACTTTAAACATGCTAATTTTAGCTCTAACACTGATGATCCACCTACAAATGTGAACTGACGTTCAAAAATAAAACATTTGAAAACGGACCATTTTCCACATTTCTGAAGCATGACGTAATGGGGGGGTGTTATCTCTTTTGTCGAAAATCAGCCGTTTTTGCTCGAACATTAAATGCCTCCAAATGGTATTTAATTAACTTCCCGAGCCCCTGGAAGTATGAAAATCACTTTAAACATGCTAATTTTAGCTCTAACACTGATGATCCACCTACAAATGTGAACTGACGTTCAAAAATAAAACATTTGAAAACGGACCATTTTCCACATTTCTGAAGCATGACGTAATGGGGGGGTGTTATCTCTTTTGTCGAAAATCAGCCGTTTTTGCTCGAACATTAAATGCCTCCAAATGGTATTTAATTAACTTCCCGAGCCCCTGGAAGCATGAAAATCACTTTAAACATGCTAATTTTAGCTCTAACACTGATGATCCACCTACAAATGTGAACTGACGTTCAAAAATAAAACATTTGAAAACGGACCATTTTCCACATTTCTGAAGCATGACGTAATGGGGGGGTGTTATCTCTTTTGTCGAAAATCAGCCGTTTTTGCTCGAACATTAAATGCCTCCAAATGGTATTTATTTAACTTCCCGGGGTGAAGAAACCCTTTTTGAGAACTCAGAGTGAGTAAATTGGCCATTTTCATGCACTTTTAACCATTCCATAAATCTTGTGTTTTGGGCCCCTGGAAGCATGAAAATCACTTTAAACATGCTAATTTTAGCTCTAACACTGATGATCCACCTACAAATGTGAACTGACGTTCAAAAATAAAACATTTGAAAACGGACCATTTTACACATTTCTGAAGCATGACGTAATGGGGGGGGTGTTATCTCTTTTGTCGAAAATCAGCCGTTTTTGCTCGAACATTAAATGCCTCCAAATGGTATTTAATTAAGTTCCCGGGGTGAAGAAACCCTTTTTGAGAACTCAGAGTGAGTAAATTGGCCATTTTCATGCACTTTTAACCATTCCATAAATCTTGTGTTTTGGGCCCCTGGAAGCATGAAAATCACTTTAAACATGCTAATTTTAGCTCTAACACTGATGATCCACCTACAAATGTGAACTGACGTTCAAAAATAAAACATTTGAAAACGGACCATTTTCCACATTTCTGAAGCATGACGTAATGGGGGGGTGTTATCTCTTTTGTCGAAAATCAGCCGTTTTTGCTCGAACATTAAATGCCTCCAAATGGTATTTAATTAACTTCCCGAGCCCCTGGAAGCATGAAAATCACTTTAAACATGCTAATTTTAGCTCTAACACTGATGATCCACCTACAACTGTGAACTGACGTTCAAAAATAAAACATTTGAAAACGGACCATTTTCCACATTTCTGAAGCATGACGTAATGGGGGGGTGTTATCTCTTTTGTCGAAAATCAGCCGTTTTTGCTCGAACATTAAATGCCTCCAAATGGTATTTAATTAACTTCCCGGGGTGAAGAAACCCTTTTTGAGAACTCAGAGTGAGTAAATTGGCCATTTTCATGCACTTTTAACCATTCCATAAATCTTGTGTTTTGGGCCCCTGGAAGCATGAAAATCACTTTAAACATGCTAATTTTAGCTCTAACACTGATGATCCACCTACAAATGTGAACTGACGTTCAAAAATAAAACATTTGAAAACGGACCATTTTCCACATTTCTGAAGCATGACGTAATGGGGGGGTGTTATCTCTTTTGTCGAAAATCAGCCGTTTTTGCTCGAACATTAAATGCCTCCAAATGGTATTTAATTAACTTCCCGAGCCCCTGGAAGCATGAAAATCACTTTAAACATGCTAATTTTAGCTCTAACACTGATGATCCACCTACAAATGTGAACTGACGTTCAAAAATAAAACATTTGAAAACGGACCATTTTCCACATTTCTGAAGCATGACGTAATGGGGGGGTGTTATCTCTTTTGTCGAAAATCAGCCGTTTTTGCTCGAACATTAAATGCCTCCAAATGGTATTTAATTAACTTCCCGGGGTGAAGAAACCCTTTTTGAGAACTCAGAGTGAGTAAATTGGCCATTTTCATGCACTTTTAACCATTCCATAAATCTTGTGTTTTGGGCCCCTGGAAGCATGAAAATCACTTTAAACATGCTAATTTTAGCTCTAACACTGATGATCCACCTACAAATGTGAACTGACGTTCAAAAATAAAACATTTGAAAACGGACCATTTTCCACATTTCTGAAGCATGACGTAATGGGGGGGTGTTATCTCTTTTGTCGAAAATCAGCCGTTTTTGCTCGAACATTAAATGCCTCCAAATGGTATTTAATTAACTTCCCGAGCCCCTGGAAGCATGAAAATCACTTTAAACATGCTCATTTTAGCTCTAACACTGATGATCCACCTACAAATGTAAACTGACGTTCAAAAATAAAACATTTGAAAACGGACCATTTTCCACATTTCTGAAGCATGACGTAATGGGGGGGTGTTATCTCTTTTGTCGAAAATCAGCCGTTTTTGCTCGAACATTAAATGCCTCCAAATGGTATTTAATTAACTTCCCGGGGTGAAGAAACCCTTTTTGAGAACTCATAGTGAGTAAATTGGCCATTTTCATGCACTTCTAACCATTCCATAAATCTTGTGTTTTGGGCCCCTGCAAGCATGAAAATCACTTTAAACATGCTAATTTTAGCTCTAACACTGATGATCCACCTACAAATGTGAACTGACGTTCAAAAATAAAACATTTGAAAACGGACCATTTTCCACATTTCTGAAGCATGACGTAATGGGGGGGTGTTATCTCTTTTGTCGAAAATCAGCCGTTTTTGCTCGAACATTAAATGCCTCCAAATGGTATTTAATTAACTTCCCGAGCCCCTGGAAGCATGAAAATCACTTTAAACATGCTAATTTTAGCTCTAACACTGATGATCCACCTACAAATGTGAACTGACGTTCAAAAATAAAACATTTGAAAACGGACCATTTTCCACATTTCTGAAGCATGACGTAATGGGGGGGTGTTATCTCTTTTGTCGAAAATCAGCCGTTTTTGCTCGAACATTAAATGCCTCCAAATGGTATTTAATTAACTTCCCGGGGTGAAGAAACCCTTTTTGAGAACTCAGAGTGGGTAAATTGGCCATTTTCATGCACTTTTAACCATTCCATAAATCTTGTGTTTTGGGCCCCTGGAAGCATGAAAATCACTTTAAACATGCTAATTTTAGCTCTAACACTGATGATCCACCTACAAATGTGAACTGACGTTCAAAAATAAAACATTTGAAAACGGACCATTTTCCACATTTCTGATGCATGACGTGATGGGGGGGTGTTATCTCTTTTGTCGAAAATCAGCCGTTTTAGCTCGAACATTAAATGCCTCCTAATGGTATTTAATTAACTTCCCGAGCCCCTGGAAGCATGAAAATCACTTTAAACATGCTTATTTTAGCTCTAACACTGATGATCCACCTACAAATGTGAACTGACGTTCAAAAATAAAACATTTGAAAACGGACCATTTTCCACATTTCTGAAGCATGACGTAATGGGGGGGTGTTATCTCTTTTGTCGAAAATCAGCCGTTTTTGCTCGAACATTAAATGCCTCCAAATGGTATTTAATTAACTTCCCAGGGTGAAGAAACCCTTTTTGAGAACTCAGAGTGAGTAAATTGGCCATTTTCATGCACTTTTAACCATTCCATAAATCTAGTGTTTTGGGCCCCTGGAAGCATGAAAATCACTTTAAACATGCAAATTTTAGCTCTAACACTGATGATCCACCTACAAATGTGAACTGACGTTCAAAAATAAAACATTTGAAAACGGACCATTTTCCACATTTCTGAAGCATGACGTAATGGGGGGGTGTTATCTCTTTTGTCGAAAATCAGCCGTTTTTGCTCGAACATTAAATGCCTCCAAATGGTATTTAATTAACTTCCCGGGGTGAAGAAACCCTTTTTGAGAACTCAGAGTGAGTAAATTGGCCATTTTCATGTACTTTTAACCATTCCATAAATCTTGTGTTTTGGGCCCCTGGAAGCATGAAAATCACTTTAAACATGCTAATTTTAGCTCTAACACTGATGATCCACCTACAAATGTGAACTGACGTTCAAAAATAAAACATTTGAAAACGGACCATTTTCCACATTTCTGAAGCATGACGTAATGGGGGGGTGTTATCTCTTTTGTCGAAAATCAGCCGTTTTTGCTCGAACATTAAATGCCTCCAAATGGTATTTAATTAACTTCCCGAGCCCCTGGAAGCATGAAAATCACTTTAAACATGCTAATTTTAGCTCTAACACTGATGATCCACCTACAAATGTGAACTGACGTTCAAAAATAAAACATTTGAAAACGGACCATTTTCCACATTTCTGAAGCATGACGTAATGGGGGGGTGTTATCTCTTTTGTCGAAAATCAGCCGTTTTTGCTCGAACATTAAATGCCTCCAAATGGTATTTAATTAACTTCCCGAGCCCCTGGAAGCATGAAAATCACTTTAAACATGCTAATTTTAGCTCTAACACTGATGATCCACCTACAAATGTGAACTGACGTTCAAAAATAAAACATTTGAAAACGGACCATTTTCCACATTTCTGAAGCATGACGTAATGGGGGGGTGTTATCTCTTTTGTCGAAAATCAGCCGTTTTTGTTCGAACATTAAATGCCTCCAAATGGTATTTAATTAACTTCCCGAGCCCCTGGAAGCATGAAAATCACTTTAAACATGCTAATTTTAGCTCTAACACTGATGATCCACCTACAAATGTGAACTGACGTTCAAAAATAAAACATTTGAAAACGGACCATTTTCCACATTTCTGAAGCATGACGTAATGGGGGGGTGTTATCTCTTTTGTCGAAAATCAGCCGTTTTTGCTCGAACATTAAATGCCTCCAAATGGTATTTAATTAACTTCCCGGGGTGAAGAAACCCTTTTTGAGAACTCAGAGTGAGTAAATTGGCCATTTTCATGCACTTTTAACCATTCCATGAATCTTGTGTTTTGGGCCCCTGGAAGCATGAAAATCACTTTAAACATGCTAATTTTAGCTCTAACACTGATGATCCACCTACAAATGTGAACTGACGTTCAAAAATAAAACATTTGAAAACGGACCATTTTCCACATTTCTGAAGCATGACGTAATGGGGGGGTGTTATCTCTTTTGTCGAAAATCAGACGTTTTTGCTCGAACATTAAATGCCTCCAAATGGTATTTAATTAACTTCCCGAGCCCCTGGAAGCATGAAAATCACTTTAAACATGCTAATTTTAGCTCTAACACTGATGATCCACCTACAAATGTGAACTGACGTTCAAAAATAAAACATTTGAAAACGGACCATTTTCCACATTTCTGAAGCATGACGTAATGGGGGGGTGTTATCTCTTTTGTCGAAAATCAGCCGTTTTTGCTCGAACATTAAATGCCTCCAAATGGTATTTAATTAACTTCCCGGGGTGAAGAAACCCTTTTTGAGAACTCAGAGTGAGTAAATTGGCCATTTTCATGCACTTTTAACCATTCCATAAATCTTGTGTTTTGGGCCCCTGGAAGCATGAAAATCACTTTAAACATGCTAATTTTAGCTCTAACACTGATGATCCACCTACAAATGTGAACTGACGTTCAAAAATAAAACATTTGAAAACGGACCATTTTCCACATTTCTGAAGCATGACGTAATGGGGGGGTGTTATCTCTTTTGTCGAAAATCAGCCGTTTTTGCTCGAACATTAAATGCCTCCAAATGGTATTTAATTAACTTCCCGAGCCCCTGGAAGCATGAAAATCACTTTAAACATGCTAATTTTAGCTCTAACACTGATGATCCACCTACAAATGTGAACTGACGTTCAAAAATAAAACATTTGAAAACGGACCATTTTCCACATTTCTGAAGCATGACGTAATGGGGGGGTGTTATCTCTTTTGTCGAAAATCAGCCGTTTTTGCTCGAACATTAAATGCCTCCAAATGGTATTTAATTAACTTCCCGGGGTGAAGAAACCCTTTTTGAGTACTCAGAGTGAGTAAATTGGCCATTTTCATGCACTTTTAACCATTCCATAAATCTTGTGTTTTGGGCCCCTGGAAGCATGAAAATCACTTTAAACATGCTAATTTTAGCTCTAACACTGATGATCCACCTACAAATGTGAACTGACGTTCAAAAATAAAACATTTGAAAACGGACCATTTTCCACATTTCTGAAGCATGACGTAATGGGGGGGTGTTATCTCTTTTGTCGAAAATCAGCCGTTTTTGCTCGAACATTAAATGCCTCCAAATGGTATTTAATTAACTTCCCGAGCCCCTGGAAGCATGAAAATCACTTTAAACATGCTAATTTTAGCTCTAACACTGATGATCCACCTACAAATGTGAACTGACGTTCAAAAATAAAACATTTGAAAACGGACCATTTTCCACATTTCTGAAGCATGACGTAATGGGGGGGTGTTATCTCTTTTGTCGAAAATCAGCCGTTTTTGCTCGAACATTAAATGCCTCCAAATGGTATTTAATTAACTTCCCGAGCCCCTGGAAGCATGAAAATCACTTTAAACATGCTAATTTTAGCTCTAACACTGATGATCCACCTACAAATGTGAACTGACGTTCAAAAATAAAACATTTGAAAACGGACCATTTTCCACATTTCTGAAGCATGACGTAATGGGGGGTGTTATCTCTTTTGTCGAAAATCAGCCGTTTTTGCTCGAACATTAAATGCCTCCAAATGGTATTTAATTAACTTCCCGGGGTGAAGAAACCCTTTTTGAGAACTCAGAGTGAGTAAATTGGCCATTTTCATGCACTTTTAACCATTCCATAAATCTTGTGTTTTGGGCCCCTGGAAGCATGAAAATCACTTTAAACATGCTAATTTTAGCTCTAACACTGATGATCCACCTGCAAATGTGAACTGACGTTCAAAAATAAAACATTTGAAAACGGACCATTTTCCACATTTCTGAAGCATGACGTAATGGGGGGGTGTTATCTCTTTTGTCGAAAATCAGCCGTTTTTGCTCGAACATTAAATGCCTCCAAATGGTATTTAATTAAGTTCCCGGGGTGAAGAAACCCTTTTTGAGAACTCAGAGTGAGTAAATTGGCCATTTTCATGCACTTTTAACCATTCCATAAATCTTGTGTTTTGGGCCCCTGGAAGCATGAAAATCACTTTAAACATGCTAATTTTAGCTCTAACACTGATGATCCACCTACAAATGTGAACTGACGTTCAAAAATAAAACATTTGAAAACGGACCATTTTCCACATTTCTGAAGCATGACGTAATGGGGGGGTGTTATCTCTTTTGTCGAAAATCAGCCGTTTTTGCTCGAACATTAAATGCCTATAAATGGTATTTAATTAACTTCCCGAGCCCCTGGAAGCATGAAAATCACTTTAAACATGCTAATTTTAGCTCTAACTCTGATGATCCACCTACAAATGTGAACTGACGTTCAAAAATAAAACATTTGAAAACGGACCATTTTCCACATTTCTGAAGCATGACGTAATGGGGGGGTGTTATCTCTTTTGTCGAAAATCAGCCGTTTTTGCTCGAACATTAAATGCCTCCAAATGGTATTTAATTAACTTCCCGGGGTGAAGAAACCCTTTTTGAGAACTCAGAGTGAGTAAATTGGCCATTTTCATGCACTTTTAACCATTCCATAAATCTTGTGTTTTGGGCCCCTGGAAGCATGAAAATCACTTTAAACATGCTAATTTTAGCTCTAACACTGATGATCCACCTACAAATGTGAACTGACGTTCAAAAATAAAACATTTGAAAACGGACCATTTTCCACATTTCTGAAGCATGACGTAATGGGGGGGTGTTATCTCTTTTGTCGAAAATCAGCCGTTTTTGCTCGAACATTAAATGCCTCCAAATGGTATTTAATTAACTTCCCGGGGTGAAGAAACCCTTTTTGAGTACTCAGAGTGAGTAAATTGGCCATTTTCATGCACTTTTAACCATTCCATAAATCTTGTGTTTTGGGCCCCTGGAAGCATGAAAATCACTTTAAACATGCTAATTTTAGCTCTAACACTGATGATCCACCTACAAATGTGAACTGACGTTCAAAAATAAAACATTTGAAAACGGACCATTTTCCACATTTCTGAAGCATGACGTAATGGGGGGGTGTTATCTCTTTTGTCGAAAATCAGCCGTTTTTGCTCGAACATTAAATGCCTCCAAATGGTATTTAATTAACTTCCCGAGCCCCTGGAAGCATGAAAATCACTTTAAACATGCTAATTTTAGCTCTAACACTGATGATCCACCTACAAATGTGAACTGACGTTCAAAAATAAAACATTTGAAAACGGACCATTTTCCACATTTCTGAAGCATGACGTAATGGGGGGGTGTTATCTCTTTTGTCGAAAATCAGCCGTTTTTGCTCGAACATTAAATGCCTCCAAATGGTATTTAATTAACTTCCCGAGCCCCTGGAAGCATGAAAATCACTTTAAACATGCTAATTTTAGCTCTAACACTGATGATCCACCTACAAATGTGAACTGACGTTCAAAAATAAAACATTTGAAAACGGACCATTTTCCACATTTCTGAAGCATGACGTAATGGGGGGTGTTATCTCTTTTGTCGAAAATCAGCCGTTTTTGCTCGAACATTAAATGCCTCCAAATGGTATTTAATTAACTTCCCGGGGTGAAGAAACCCTTTTTGAGAACTCAGAGTGAGTAAATTGGCCATTTTCATGCACTTTTAACCATTCCATAAATCTTGTGTTTTGGGCCCCTGGAAGCATGAAAATCACTTTAAACATGCTAATTTTAGCTCTAACACTGATGATCCACCTGCAAATGTGAACTGACGTTCAAAAATAAAACATTTGAAAACGGACCATTTTCCACATTTCTGAAGCATGACGTAATGGGGGGGTGTTATCTCTTTTGTCGAAAATCAGCCGTTTTTGCTCGAACATTAAATGCCTCCAAATGGTATTTAATTAAGTTCCCGGGGTGAAGAAACCCTTTTTGAGAACTCAGAGTGAGTAAATTGGCCATTTTCATGCACTTTTAACCATTCCATAAATCTTGTGTTTTGGGCCCCTGGAAGCATGAAAATCACTTTAAACATGCTAATTTTAGCTCTAACACTGATGATCCACCTACAAATGTGAACTGACGTTCAAAAATAAAACATTTGAAAACGGACCATTTTCCACATTTCTGAAGCATGACGTAATGGGGGGGTGTTATCTCTTTTGTCGAAAATCAGCCGTTTTTGCTCGAACATTAAATGCCTCCAAATGGTATTTAATTAACTTCCCGAGCCCCTGGAAGCATGAAAATCACTTTAAACATGCTAATTTTAGCTCTAACTCTGATGATCCACCTACAAATGTGAACTGACGTTCAAAAATAAAACATTTGAAAACGGACCATTTTCCACATTTCTGAAGCATGACGTAATGGGGGGGTGTTATCTCTTTTGTCGAAAATCAGCCGTTTTTGCTCGAACATTAAATGCCTCCAAATGGTATTTAATTAACTTCCCGGGGTGAAGAAACCCTTTTTGAGAACTCAGAGTGAGTAAATTGGCCATTTTCATGCACTTTTAACCATTCCATAAATCTTGTGTTTTGGGCCCCTGGAAGCATGAAAATCACTTTAAACATGCTAATTTTAGCTCTAACACTGATGATCCACCTACAAATGTGAACTGACGTTCAAAAATAAAACATTTGAAAACGGACCATTTTCCACATTTCTGAAGCATGACGTAATGGGGGGGTGTTATCTCTTTTGTCGAAAATCAGCCGTTTTTGCTCGAACATTAAATGCCTCCAAATGGTATTTAATTAACTTCCCGAGCCCCTGGAAGCATGAAAATCACTTTAAACATGCTAATTTTAGCTCTAACACTGATGATCCACCTACAAATGTGAACTGACGTTCAAAAATAAAACATTTGAAAACGGACCATTTTCCACATTTCTGAAGCATGACGTAATGGGGGGGTGTTATCTCTTTTGTCGAAAATCAGCCGTTTTTGCTCGAACATTAAATGCCTCCAAATGGTATTTAATTAACTTCCCGGGGTGAAGAAACCCTTTTTGAGAACTCAGAGTGAGTAAATTGGCCATTTTCATGCACTTTTAACCATTCCATAAATCTTGTGTTTTGGGCCCCTGGAAGCATGAAAATCACTTTAAACATGCTAATTTTAGCTCTAACACTGATGATCCACCTACAAATGTGAACTGACGTTCAAAAATAAAACATTTGAAAACGGACCATTTTCCACATTTCTGAAGCATGACGTAATGGGGGGGTGTTATCTCTTTTGTCGAAAATCAGCCGTTTTTGCTCGAACATTAAATGCCTCCAAATGGTATTTAATTAACTTCCCGAGCCCCTGGAAGCATGAAAATCACTTTAAACATGCTAATTTTAGCTCTAACACTGATGATCCACCTACAAATGTGAACTGACGTTCAAAAATAAAACATTTGAAAACGGACCATTTTCCACATTTCTGAAGCATGACGTAATGGGGGGGTGTTATCTCTTTTGTCGAAAATCAGCCGTTTTTGCTCGAACATTAAATGCCTCCAAATGGTATTTAATTAACTTCCCGGGGTGAAGAAACCCTTTTTGAGAACTCAGAGTGAGTAAATTGGCCATTTTCATGCACTTTTAACCATTCCATAAATCTTGTGTTTTGGGCCCCTGGAAGCATGAAAATCACTTTAAACATGCTAATTTTAGCTCTAACACTGATGATCCACCTACAAATGTGAACTGACGTTCAAAAATAAAACATTTGAAAACGGACCATTTTCCACATTTCTGAAGCATGACGTAATGGGGGGGTGTTATCTCTTTTGTCGAAAATCAGCCGTTTTTGCTCGAACATTAAATGCCTCCAAATGGTATTTAATTAAGTGCCCGGGGTGAAGAAACCCTTTTTGAGAACTCAGAGTGAGTAAATTGGCCATTTTCATGCACTTTTAACCATTCCATAAATCTTGTGTTTTGGGCCCCTGGAAGCATGAAAATCACTTTAAACATGCTAATTTTAGCTCTAACACTGATGATCCACCTACAAATGTGAACTGACGTTCAAAAATAAAACATTTGAAAACGGACCATTTTCCACATTTCTGAAGCATGACGTAATGGGGGGGGTGTTATCTCTTTTGTCGAAAATCAGCCGTTTTTGCTCGAACATTAAATGCCTCCAAATGGTATTTAATTAACTTCCCGAGCCCCTGGAAGCATGAAAATCACTTTAAACATGCTAATTTTAGCTCTAACACTGATGATCCACCTACAAATGTGAACTGACGTTCAAAAATAAAACATTTGAAAACGGACCATTTTCCACATTTCTGAAGCATGACGTAATGGGGGGGTGTTATCTCTTTTGTCGAAAATCAGCCGTTTTTGCTCGAACATTAAATGCCTCCAAATGGTATTTAATTAACTTCCCGAGCCCCTGGAAGCATGAAAATCACTTTAAACATGCTAATTTTAGCTCTAACACTGATGATCCACCTACAAATGTGAACTGACGTTCAAAAATAAAACATTTGAAAACGGACCATTTTCCACATTTCTGAAGCATGACGTAATGGGGGGGTGTTATCTCTTTTGTCGAAAATCAGCCGTTTTTGTTCGAACATTAAATGCCTCCAAATGGTATTTAATTAACTTCCCGAGCCCCTGGAAGCATGAAAATCACTTTAAACATGCTAATTTTAGCTCTAACACTGATGATCCACCTACAAATGTGAACTGACGTTCAAAAATAAAACATTTGAAAACGGACCATTTTCCACATTTCTGAAGCATGACGTAATGGGGGGGTGTTATCTCTTTTGTCGAAAATCAGACGTTTTTGCTCGAACATTAAATGCCTCCAAATGGTATTTAATTAACTTCCCGAGCCCCTGGAAGCATGAAAATCACTTTAAACATGCTAATTTTAGCTCTAACACTGATGATCCACCTACAAATGTGAACTGACGTTCAAAAATAAAACATTTGAAAACGGACCATTTTCCACATTTCTGAAGCATGACGTAATGGGGGGGTGTTATCTCTTTTGTCGAAAATCAGCCGTTTTTGCTCGAACATTAAATGCCTCCAAATGGTATTTAATTAACTTCCCGGGGTGAAGAAACCCTTTTTGAGAACTCAGAGTGAGTAAATTGGCCATTTTCATGCACTTTTAACCATTCCATAAATCTTGTGTTTTGGGCCCCTGGAAGCATGAAAATCACTTTAAACATGCTAATTTTAGCTCTAACACTGATGATCCACCTACAAATGTGAACTGACGTTCAAAAATAAAACATTTGAAAACGGACCATTTTCCACATTTCTGAAGCATGACGTAATGGGGGGGTGTTATCTCTTTTGTCGAAAATCAGCCGTTTTTGCTCGAACATTAAATGCCTCCAAATGGTATTTAATTAACTTCCCGAGCCCCTGGAAGCATGAAAATCACTTTAAACATGCTAATTTTAGCTCTAACACTGATGATCCACCTACAAATGTGAACTGACGTTCAAAAATAAAACATTTGAAAACGGACCATTTTCCACATTTCTGAAGCATGACGTAATGGGGGGGTGTTATCTCTTTTGTCGAAAATCAGCCGTTTTTGCTCGAACATTAAATGCCTCCAAATGGTATTTAATTAACTTCCCGGGGTGAAGAAACCCTTTTTGAGTACTCAGAGTGAGTAAATTGGCCATTTTCATGCACTTTTAACCATTCCATAAATCTTGTGTTTTGGGCCCCTGGAAGCATGAAAATCACTTTAAACATGCTAATTTTAGCTCTAACACTGATGATCCACCTACAAATGTGAACTGACGTTCAAAAATAAAACATTTGAAAACGGACCATTTTCCACATTTCTGAAGCATGACGTAATGGGGGGGTGTTATCTCTTTTGTCGAAAATCAGCCGTTTTTGCTCGAACATTAAATGCCTCCAAATGGTATTTAATTAACTTCCCGAGCCCCTGGAAGCATGAAAATCACTTTAAACATGCTAATTTTAGCTCTAACACTGATGATCCACCTACAAATGTGAACTGACGTTCAAAAATAAAACATTTGAAAACGGACCATTTTCCACATTTCTGAAGCATGACGTAATGGGGGGGTGTTATCTCTTTTGTCGAAAATCAGCCGTTTTTGCTCGAACATTAAATGCCTCCAAATGGTATTTAATTAACTTCCCGAGCCCCTGGAAGCATGAAAATCACTTTAAACATGCTAATTTTAGCTCTAACACTGATGATCCACCTACAAATGTGAACTGACGTTCAAAAATAAAACATTTGAAAACGGACCATTTTCCACATTTCTGAAGCATGACGTAATGGGGGGTGTTATCTCTTTTGTCGAAAATCAGCCGTTTTTGCTCGAACATTAAATGCCTCCAAATGGTATTTAATTAACTTCCCGGGGTGAAGAAACCCTTTTTGAGAACTCAGAGTGAGTAAATTGGCCATTTTCATGCACTTTTAACCATTCCATAAATCTTGTGTTTTGGGCCCCTGGAAGCATGAAAATCACTTTAAACATGCTAATTTTAGCTCTAACACTGATGATCCACCTGCAAATGTGAACTGACGTTCAAAAATAAAACATTTGAAAACGGACCATTTTCCACATTTCTGAAGCATGACGTAATGGGGGGGTGTTATCTCTTTTGTCGAAAATCAGCCGTTTTTGCTCGAACATTAAATGCCTCCAAATGGTATTTAATTAAGTTCCCGGGGTGAAGAAACCCTTTTTGAGAACTCAGAGTGAGTAAATTGGCCATTTTCATGCACTTTTAACCATTCCATAAATCTTGTGTTTTGGGCCCCTGGAAGCATGAAAATCACTTTAAACATGCTAATTTTAGCTCTAACACTGATGATCCACCTACAAATGTGAACTGACGTTCAAAAATAAAACATTTGAAAACGGACCATTTTCCACATTTCTGAAGCATGACGTAATGGGGGGGTGTTATCTCTTTTGTCGAAAATCAGCCGTTTTTGCTCGAACATTAAATGCCTCCAAATGGTATTTAATTAACTTCCCGAGCCCCTGGAAGCATGAAAATCACTTTAAACATGCTAATTTTAGCTCTAACTCTGATGATCCACCTACAAATGTGAACTGACGTTCAAAAATAAAACATTTGAAAACGGACCATTTTCCACATTTCTGAAGCATGACGTAATGGGGGGGTGTTATCTCTTTTGTCGAAAATCAGCCGTTTTTTCTCGAACATTAAATGCCTCCAAATGGTATTTAATTAACTTCCCGGGGTGAAGAAACCCTTTTTGAGAACTCAGAGTGAGTAAATTGGCCATTTTCATGCACTTTTAACCATTCCATAAATCTTGTGTTTTGGGCCCCTGGAAGCATGAAAATCACTTTAAACATGCTAATTTTAGCTCTAACACTGATGATCCACCTACAAATGTGAACTGACGTTCAAAAATAAAACATTTGAAAACGGACCATTTTCCACATTTCTGAAGCATGACGTAATGGGGGGGTGTTATCTCTTTTGTCGAAAATCAGCCGTTTTTGCTCGAACATTAAATGCCTCCAAATGGTATTTAATTAACTTCCCGAGCCCCTGGAAGCATGAAAATCACTTTAAACATGCTAATTTTAGCTCTAACACTGATGATCCACCTACAAATGTGAACTGACGTTCAAAAATAAAACATTTGAAAACGGACCATTTTCCACATTTCTGAAGCATGACGTAATGGGGGGGTGTTATCTCTTTTGTCGAAAATCAGCCGTTTTTGCTCGAACATTAAATGCCTCCAAATGGTATTTAATTAACTTCCCGGGGTGAAGAAACCCTTTTTGAGAACTCAGAGTGAGTAAATTGGCCATTTTCATGCACTTTTAACCATTCCATAAATCTTGTGTTTTGGGCCCCTGGAAGCATGAAAATCACTTTAAACATGCTAATTTTAGCTCTAACACTGATGATCCACCTACAAATGTGAACTGACGTTCAAAAATAAAACATTTGAAAACGGACCATTTTCCACATTTCTGAAGCATGACGTAATGGGGGGGTGTTATCTCTTTTGTCGAAAATCAGCCGTTTTTGCTCGAACATTAAATGCCTCCAAATGGTATTTAATTAACTTCCCGAGCCCCTGGAAGCATGAAAATCACTTTAAACATGCTAATTTTAGCTCTAACACTGATGATCCACCTACAAATGTGAACTGACGTTCAAAAATAAAACATTTGAAAACGGACCATTTTCCACATTTCTGAAGCATGACGTAATGGGGGGGTGTTATCTCTTTTGTCGAAAATCAGCCGTTTTTGCTCGAACATTAAATGCCTCCAAATGGTATTTAATTAACTTCCCGGGGTGAAGAAACCCTTTTTGAGAACTCAGAGTGAGTAAATTGGCCATTTTCATGCACTTTTAACCATTCCATAAATCTTGTGTTTTGGGCCCCTGGAAGCATGAAAATCACTTTAAACATGCTAATTTTAGCTCTAACACTGATGATCCACCTACAAATGTGAACTGACGTTCAAAAATAAAACATTTGAAAACGGACCATTTTCCACATTTCTGAAGCATGACGTAATGGGGGGGTGTTATCTCTTTTGTCGAAAATCAGCCGTTTTTGCTCGAACATTAAATGCCTCCAAATGGTATTTAATTAAGTGCCCGGGGTGAAGAAACCCTTTTTGAGAACTCAGAGTGAGTAAATTGGCCATTTTCATGCACTTTTAACCATTCCATAAATCTTGTGTTTTGGGCCCCTGGAAGCATGAAAATCACTTTAAACATGCTAATTTTAGCTCTAACACTGATGATCCACCTACAAATGTGAACTGACGTTCAAAAATAAAACATTTGAAAACGGACCATTTTCCACATTTCTGAAGCATGACGTAACGGGGGGGGTGTTATCTCTTTTGTCGAAAATCAGCCGTTTTTGCTCGAACATTAAATGCCTCCAAATGGTATTTAATTAACTTCCCGAGCCCCTGGAAGCATGAAAATCACTTTAAACATGCTAATTTTAGCTCTAACACTGATGATCCACCTACAAATGTGAACTGACGTTCAAAAATAAAACATTTGAAAACGGACCATTTTCCACATTTCTGAAGCATGACGTAATGGGGGGGTGTTATCTCTTTTGTCGAAAATCAGCCGTTTTTGCTCGAACATTAAATGCCTCCAAATGGTATTTAATTAACTTCCCGGGGTGAAGAAACCCTTTTTGAGAACTCAGAGTGAGTAAATTGGCCATTTTCATGCACTTTTAACCATTCCATAAATCTTGTGTTTTGGGCCCCTGGAAGCATGAAAATCACTTTAAACATGCTAATTTTAGCTCTAACACTGATGATCCACCTACAAATGTGAACTGACGTTCAAAAATAAAACATTTGAAAACGGACAATTTTCCACATTTCTGAAGCATGACGTAATGGTGTTATCTCTTTTGTCGAAAATCAGCCGTTTTTGCTCGAACATTAAATGCCTCCAAATGGTATTTAATTAACTTCCCGAGCCCCTGGAAGCATGAAAATCACTTTAAACATGCTAATTTTAGCTCTAACACTGATGATCCACCTACAAATGTGAACTGACGTTCAAAAATAAAACATTTGAAAACGGACCATTTTCCACATTTCTGAAGCATGACGTAATGGGGGGGTGTTATCTCTTTTGTCGAAAATCAGCCGTTTTTGCTCGAACATTAAATGCCTCCAAATGGTATTTAATTAACTTCCCGGGGTGAAGAAACCCTTTTTGAGAACTCAGAGTGAGTAAATTGGCCATTTTCATGCACTTTTAACCATTCCATAAATCTTGTGTTTTGGGCCCCTGGAAGCATGAAAATCACTTTAAACATGCTAATTTTAGCTCTAACACTGATGATCCACCTACAAATGTGAACTGACGTTCAAAAATAAAACATTTGAAAACGGACCATTTTCCACATTTCTGAAGCATGACGTAATGGGGGGGTGTTATCTCTTTTGTCGAAAATCAGCCGTTTTTGCTCGAACATTAAATGCCTCCAAATGGTATTTAATTAACTTCCCGAGCCCCTGGAAGCATGAAAATCACTTTAAACATGCTAATTTTAGCTCTAACACTGATGATCCACCTACAAATGTAAACTGACGTTCAAAAATAAAACATTTGAAAACGGACCATTTTCCACATTTCTGAAGCATGACGTAATGGGGGGGTGTTATCTCTTTTGTCGAAAATCAGCCGTTTTTGCTCGAACATTAAATGCCTCCAAATGGTATTTAATTAACTTCCCGGGGTGAAGAAACCCTTTTTGAGAACTCAGAGTGAGTAAATTGGCCATTTTCATGCACTTTTAACCATTCCATAAATCTTGTGTTTTGGGCCCCTGGAAGCATGAAAATCACTTTAAACATGCTAATTTTAGCTCTAACACTGATGATCCACCTACAAATGTGAACTGACGTTCAAAAATAAAACATTTGAAAATGGACCATTTTCCACATTTCTGAAGCATGACGTAATGGGGGGGTGTTATCTCTTTTGTCGAAAATCAGCCGTTTTTGCTCGAACATTAAATGCCTCCAAATGGTATTTAATTAACTTCCCGAGCCCCTGGAAGCATGAAAATCACTTTAAACATGCTAATTTTAGCTCTAACACTGATGATCCACCTACAAATGTGAACTGACGTTCAAAAATAAAACATTTGAAAACGGACCATTTTCCACATTTCTGAAGCATGACGTAATGGGGGGGTGTTATCTCTTTTGTCGAAAATCAGCCGTTTTTGCTCGAACATTAAATGCCTCCAAATGGTATTTAATTAACTTCCCGGGGTGAAGAAACCCTTTTTGAGAACTCAGAGTGAGTAAATTGGCCATTTTCATGCACTTTTAACCATTCCATAAATCTTGTGTTTTGGGCCCCTGGAAGCATGAAAATCACTTTAAACATGCTAATTTTAGCTCTAACACTGATGATCCACCTACAAATGTGAACTGACGTTCAAAAATAAAACATTTGAAAACGGACCATTTTCCACATTTCTGAAGCATGACGTAATGGGGGGGTGTTATCTCTTTTGTCGAAAATCAGCCGTTTTAGCTCGAACATTAAATGCCTCCAAATGGTATTTAATTAACTTCCCGAGCCCCTGGAAGCATGAAAATCACTTTAAACAGGCTTATTTTAGCTCTAACACTGATGATCCACCTACAAATGTGAACTGACGTTCAAAAATAAAACATTTGAAAACGGACCATTTTCCACATTTCTGAAGCATGACGTAATGGGGGGGGTGTTATCTCTTTTGTCGAAAATCAGCCGTTTTTGCTCGAACATTAAATGCCTCCAAATGGTATTTAATTAACTTCCCGGGGTGAAGAAACCCTTTTTGAGAACTCAGAGTGAGTAAATTGGCCATTTTCATGCACTTTTAACCATTCCATAAATCTTGTGTTTTGGGCCCCTGGAAGCATGAAAATCACTTTAAACATGCAAATTTTAGCTCTAACACTGATGATCCACCTACAAATGTGAACTGACGTTCAAAAATAAAACATTTGAAAACGGACCATTTTCCACATTTCTGAAGCATGACGTAATGGGGGGGTGTTATCTCTTTTGTCGAAAATCAGCCGTTTTTGCTCGAACATTAAATGCCTCCAAATGGTATTTAATTAACTTCCCGAGCCCCTGGAAGCATGAAAATCACTTTAAACATGCTAATTTTAGCTCTAACACTGATGATCCATCTACAAATGTGAACTGACGTTCAAAAATAAAACATTTGAAAACGGACCATTTTCCACATTTCTGAAGCATGACGTAATGGGGGGGTGTTATCTCTTTTGTCGAAAATCAGCCGTTTTTGCTCGAACATTAAATGCCTCCAAATGGTATTTAATTAACTTCCCGGGGTGAAGAAACCCTTTTTGAGAACTCAGAGTGAGTAAATTGGCCATTTTCATGCACTTTTAACCATTCCATAAATCTTGTGTTTTGGGCCCCTGGAAGCATGAAAATCACTTTAAACATGCTAATTTTAGCTCTAACACAGATGATCCACCTACAAATGTGAACTGACGTTCAAAAATAAAACATTTGAAAACGGACCATTTTCCACATTTCTGAAGCATGACGTAATGGGGGGGTGTTATCTCTTTTGTCGAAAATCAGCCGTTTTTGCTCGAACATTAAATGCCTCCAAATGGTATTTAATTAACTTCCCGAGCCCCTGGAAGCATGAAAATCACTTTAAACATGCTAATTTTAGCTCTAACACTGATGATCCACCTACAAATGTGAACTGACGTTCAAAAATAAAACATTTGAAAACGGACCATTTTCCACATTTCTGAAGCATGACGTAATGGGGGGGTGTTATCTCTTTTGTCGAAAATCAGCCGTTTTTGCTCGAACATTAAATGCCTCCAAATGGTATTTAATTAACTTCCCGGGGTGAAGAAACCCTTTTTGAGAACTCAGAGTGAGTAAATTGGCCATTTTCATGCACTTTTAACCATTCCATAAATCTTGTGTTTTGGGCCCCTGGAAGCATGAAAATCACTTTAAACATGCTAATTTTAGCTCTAACACTGATGATCCACCTACAAATGTGAACTGACGTTCAAAAATAAAACATTTGAAAACGGACCATTTTCCACATTTCTGAAGCATGACGTAATGGGGGGGTGTTATCTCTTTTGTCGAAAATCAGCCGTTTTTGCTCGAACATTAAATGCCTCCAAATGGTATTTAATTAACTTCCCGAGCCCCTGGAAGCATGAAAATCACTTTAAACATGCTAATTTTAGCTCTAACACTGATGATCCACCTACAAATGTAAACTGACGTTCAAAAATAAAACATTTGAAAACGGACCATTTTCCACATTTCTGAAGCATGACGTAATGGGGGGGTGTTATCTCTTTTGTCGAAAATCACCCGTTTTTGCTCGAACATTAAATGCCTCCAAATGGTATTTAATTAACTTCCCGAGCCCCTGGAAGCATGAAAATCACTTTAAACATGCTAATTTTAGCTCTAACACTGATGATCCACCTACAAATGTGAACTGACGTTCAAAAATAAAACATTTGAAAACGGACCATTTTCCACATTTCTGAAGCATGACGTAATGGGGGGGTGTTATCTCTTTTGTCGAAAATCAGCCGTTTTTGCTCGAACATTAAATGCCTCCAAATGGTATTTAATTAACTTCCCGAGCCCCTGGAAGCATGAAAATCACTTTAAACATGCTAATTTTAGCTCTAACACTGATGATCCACCTACAAATGTGAACTGACGTTCAAAAATAAAACATTTGAAAACGGACCATTTTCCACATTTCTGAAGCATGACGGAATGGGGGGGTGTTATCTCTTTTGTCGAAAATCAGCCGTTTTTGCTCGAACATTAAATGCCTCCAAATGGTATTTAATTAACTTCCCGGGGTGAAGAAACCCTTTTTGAGAACTCAGAGTGAGTAAATTGGCCATTTTCATGCACTTTTAACCATTCCATAAATCTTGTGTTTTGGGCCCCTGGAAGCATGAAAATCACTTTAAACATGCTAATTTTAGCTCTAACACTGATGATCCACCTGCAAATGTGAACTGACGTTCAAAAATAAAACATTTGAAAACGGACCATTTTCCACATTTCTGAAGCATGACGTAATGGGGGGGGGTGTTATCTCTTTTGTCGAAAATCAGCCGTTTTTGCTCGAACATTAAATGCCTCCAAATGGTACTTAATTAAGTTCCCGGGGTGAAGAAACCCTTTTTGAGAACTCAGAGTGAGTAAATTGGCCATTTTCATGCACTTTTAACCATTCCATAAATCTTGTGTTTTGGGCCCCTGGAAGCATGAAAATCACTTTAAACATGCTAATTTTAGCTCTAACACTGATGATCCACCTACAAATGTGAACTGACGTTCAAAAATAAAACATTTGAAAACGGACCATTTTTCACATTTCTGAAGCATGACGTAATGGGGGGGTGTTATCTCTTTTGTCGAAAATCAGCTGTTTTTGCTCGAACATTAAATGCCTCCAAATGGTATTTAATTAACTTCCCGAGCCCCTGGAAGCATGAAAATCACTTTAAACATGCTAATTTTAGCTCTAACTCTGATGATCCACCTACAAATGTGAACTGACGTTCAAAAATAAAACATTTGAAAACGGACCATTTTCCACATTTCTGAAGCATGACGTAATGGGGGGGTGTTATCTCTTTTGTCGAAAATCAGCCGTTTTTGCTCGAACATTAAATGCCTCCAAATGGTATTTAATTAACTTCCCGGGGTGAAGAAACCCTTTTTGAGAACTCAGAGTGAGTAAATTGGCCATTTTCATGCACTTTTAACCATTCCATAAATCTTGTGTTTTGGGCCCCTGGAAGCATGAAAATCACTTTAAACATGCTAATTTTAGCTCTAACACTGATGATCCACCTACAAATGTGAACTGACGTTCAAAAATAAAACATTTGAAAACGGACCATTTTCCACATTTCTGAAGCATGACGTAATGGGGGGGTGTTATCTCTTTTGTCGAAAATCAGCCGTTTTTGCTCGAACATTAAATGCCTCCAAATGGTATTTAATTAACTTCCCGAGCCCCTGGAAGCATGAAAATCACTTTAAACATGCTAATTTTAGCTCTAACACTGATGATCCACCTACAAATGTGAACTGACGTTCAAAAATAAAACATTTGAAAACGGACCATTTTCCACATTTCTGAAGCATGACGTAATGGGGGGGTGTTATCTCTTTTGTCGAAAATCAGCCGTTTTTGCTCGAACATTAAATGCCTCCAAATGGTATTTAATTAACTTCCCGGGGTGAAGAAACCCTTTTTGAGAACTCAGAGTGAGTAAATTGGCCATTTTCATGCACTTTTAACCATTCCATGAATCTTGTGTTTTGGGCCCCTGGAAGCATGAAAATCACTTTAAACATGCTAATTTTAGCTCTAACACTGATGATCCACCTATAAATGTGAACTGACGTTCAAAAATAAAACATTTGAAAACGGACCATTTTCCACATTTCTGAAGCATGACGTAATGGGGGGTTGTTATCTCTTTTGTCGAAAATCAGACGTTTTTGCTCGAACATTAAATGCCTCCAAATGGTATTTAATTAACTTCCCGAGCCCCTGGAAGCATGAAAATCACTTTAAACATGCTAATTTTAGCTCTAACACTGATGATCCACCTACAAATGTGAACTGACGTTCAAAAATAAAACATTTGAAAACGGACCATTTTCCACATTTCTGAAGCATGACGTAATGGGGGGGTGTTATCTCTTTTGTCGAAAATCAGCCGTTTTTGCTCGAACATTAAATGCCTCCAAATGGTATTTAATTAACTTCCCGGGGTGAAGAAACCCTTTTTGAGAACTCAGAGTGAGTAAATTGGCCATTTTCATGCACTTTTAACCATTCCATAAATCTTGTGTTTTGGGCCCCTGGAAGCATGAAAATCACTTTAAACATGCTAATTTTAGCTCTAACACTGATGATCCACCTACAAATGTGAACTGACGTTCAAAAATAAAACATTTGAAAACGGACCATTTTCCACATTTCTGAAGCATGACGTAATGGGGGGGTGTTATCTCTTTTGTCGAAAATCAGCCGTTTTTGCTCGAACATTAAATGCCTCCAAATGGTATTTAATTAACTTCCCGAGCCCCTGGAAGCATGAAAATCACTTTAAACATGCTAATTTTAGCTCTAACACTGATGATCCACCTACAAATGTGAACTGACGTTCAAAAATAAAACATTTGAAAACGGACCATTTTCCACATTTCTGAAGCATGACGTAATGGGGGGGTGTTATCTCTTTTGTCGAAAATCAGCCGTTTTTGCTCGAACATTAAATGCCTCCAAATGGTATTTAATTAACTTCCCGGGGTGAAGAAACCCTTTTTGAGAACTCAGAGTGAGTAAATTGGCCATTTTCATGCACTTTTAACCATTCCATAAATCTTGTGTTTTGGGCCCCTGGAAGCATGAAAATCACTTTAAACATGCTAATTTTAGCTCTAACACTGATGATCCACCTACAAATGTGAACTGACGTTCAAAAATAAAACATTTGAAAACGGACCATTTTCCACATTTCTGAAGCATGACGTAATGGGGGGGTGTTATCTCTTTTGTCGAAAATCAGCCGTTTTTGCTCGAACATTAAATGCCTCCAAATGGTATTTAATTAAGTGCCCGGGGTGAAGAAACCCTTTTTGAGAACTCAGAGTGAGTAAATTGGCCATTTTCATGCACTTTTAACCATTCCATAAATCTTGTGTTTTGGGCCCCAGGAAGCATGAAAATCACTTTAAACATGCTAATTTTAGCTCTAACACTGATGATCCACCTACAAATGTGAACTGACGTTCAAAAATAAAACATTTGAAAACGGACCATTTTCCACATTTCTGAAGCATGACGTAATGGGGGGGTGTTATCTCTTTTGTCGAAAATCAGCCGTTTTTGCTCGAACATTAAATGCCTCCAAATGGTATTTAATTAACTTCCCGAGCCCCTGGAAGCATGAAAATCACTTTAAACATGCTAATTTTAGCTCTAACACTGATGATCCACCTACAAATGTGAACTGACGTTCAAAAATAAAACATTTGAAAACGGACCATTTTCCACATTTCTGAAGCATGACGTAATGGGGGGGTGTTATCTCTTTTGTCGAAAATCAGCCGTTTTTGCTCGAACATTAAATGCCTCCAAATGGTATTTAATTAACTTCCCGGGGTGAAGAAACCCTTTTTGAGAACTCAGAGTGAGTAAATTGGCCATTTTCATGCACTTTTAACCATTCCATAAATCTTGTGTTTTGGGCCCCTGGAAGCATGAAAATCACTTTAAACATGCTAATTTTAGCTCTAACACTGATGATCCACCTACAAATGTGAACTGACGTTCAAAAATAAAACATTTGAAAACGGACAATTTTCCACATTTCTGAAGCATGACGTAATGGGGGGGTGTTATCTCTTTTGTCGAAAATCAGCCGTTTTTGCTCGAACATTAAATGCCTCCAAATGGTATTTAATTAACTTCCCGAGCCCCTGGAAGCATGAAAATCACTTTAAACATGCTAATTTTAGCTCTAACACTGATGATCCACCTACAAATGTGAACTGACGTTCAAAAATAAAACATTTGAAAACGGACCATTTTCCACATTTCTGAAGCATGACGTAATGGGGGGTGTTATCTCTTTTGTCGAAAATCAGCCGTTTTTGCTCGAACATTAAATGCCTCCAAATGGTATTTAATTAACTTCCCGGGGTGAAGAAACCCTTTTTGAGAACTCAGAGTGAGTAAATTGGCCATTTTCATGCACTTTTAACCATTCCATAAATCTTGTGTTTTGGGCCCCTGGAAGCATGAAAATCACTTTAAACATGCTAATTTTAGCTCTAACACTGATGATCCACCTACAAATGTGAACTGACGTTCAAAAATAAAACATTTGAAAACGGACCATTTTCCACATTTCTGAAGCATGACGTAATGGGGGGGTGTTATCTCTTTTGTCGAAAATCAGCCGTTTTTGCTCGAACATTAAATGCCTCCAAATGGTATTTAATTAACTTCCCGAGCCCCTGGAAGCATGAAAATCACTTTAAACATGCTAATTTTAGCTCTAACACTGATGATCCACCTACAAATGTAAACTGACGTTCAAAAATAAAACATTTGAAAACGGACCATTTTCCACATTTCTGAAGCATGACGTAATGGGGGGGTGTTATCTCTTTTGTCGAAAATCAGCCGTTTTTGCTCGAACATTAAATGCCTCCAAATGGTATTTAATTAACTTCCCGGGGTGAAGAAACCCTTTTTGAGAACTCAGAGTGAGTAAATTGGCCATTTTCATGCACTTTTAACCATTCCATAAATCTTGTGTTTTGGGCCCCTGGAAGCATGAAAATCACTTTAAACATGCTAATTTTAGCTCTAACACTGATGATCCACCTACAAATGTGAACTGACGTTCAAAAATAAAACATTTGAAAATGGACCATTTTCCACATTTCTGAAGCATGACGTAATGGGGGGGTGTTATCTCTTTTGTCGAAAATCAGCCGTTTTTGCTCGAACATTAAATGCCTCCAAATGGTATTTAATTAACTTCCCGAGCCCCTGGAAGCATGAAAATCACTTTAAACATGCTAATTTTAGCTCTAACACTGATGATCCACCTACAAATGTGAACTGACGTTCAAAAATAAAACATTTGAAAACGGACCATTTTCCACATTTCTGAAGCATGACGTAATGGGGGGGTGTTATCTCTTTTGTCGAAAATCAGCCGTTTTTGCTCGAACATTAAATGCCTCCAAATGGTATTTAATTAACTTCCCGGGGTGAAGAAACCCTTTTTGAGAACTCAGAGTGAGTAAATTGGCCATTTTCATGCACTTTTAACCATTCCATAAATCTTGTGTTTTGGGCCCCTGGAAGCATGAAAATCACTTTAAACATGCTAATTTTAGCTCTAACACTGATGATCCACCTACAAATGTGAACTGACGTTCAAAAATAAAACATTTGAAAACGGACCATTTTCCACATTTCTGAAGCATGACGTAATGGGGGGGTGTTATCTCTTTTGTCGAAAATCAGCCGTTTTAGCTCGAACATTAAATGCCTCCAAATGGTATTTAATTAACTTCCCGAGCCCCTGGAAGCATGAAAATCACTTTAAACAGGCTTATTTTAGCTCTAACACTGATGATCCACCTACAAATGTGAACTGACGTTCAAAAATAAAACATTTGAAAACGGACCATTTTCCACATTTCTGAAGCATGACGTAATGGGGGGGGTGTTATCTCTTTTGTCGAAAATCAGCCGTTTTTGCTCGAACATTAAATGCCTCCAAATGGTATTTAATTAACTTCCCGGGGTGAAGAAACCCTTTTTGAGAACTCAGAGTGAGTAAATTGGCCATTTTCATGCACTTGTAACCATTCCATAAATCTTGTGTTTTGGGCCCCTGGAAGCATGAAAATCACTTTAAACATGCTAATTTTAGCTCTAACACAGATGATCCACCTACAAATGTGAACTGACGTTCAAAAATAAAACATTTGAAAACGGACCATTTTCCACATTTCTGAAGCATGACGTAATGGGGGGGTGTTATCTCTTTTGTCGAAAATCAGCCATTTTTGCTCGAACATTAAATGCCTCCAAATGGTATTTAATTAACTTCCCGAGCCCCTGGAAGCATGAAATCACTTTAAACATGCTAATTTTAGCTCTAACACTGATGATCCACCTACAAATGTGAACTGACGTTCAAAAATAAAACATTTGAAAACGGACCATTTTCCACATTTCTGAAGCATGACGTAATGGGGGGGTGTTATCTCTTTTGTCGAAAATCAGCCGTTTTTGCTCGAACATTAAATGCCTCCAAATGGTATTTAATTAACTTCCCGGGGTGAAGAAACCCTTTTTGAGAACTCAGAGTGAGTAAATTGGCCATTTTCATGCACTTTTAACCATTCCATAAATCTTGTGTTTTGGGCCCCTGGAAGCATGAAAATCACTTTAAACATGCTAATTTTAGCTCTAACACTGATGATCCACCTACAAATGTGAACTGACGTTCAAAAATAAAACATTTGAAAACGGACCATTTTCCATATTTCTGAAGCATGACGTAATGGGGGGGTGTTATCTCTTTTGTCGAAAATCAGCCGTTTTTGCTCGAACATTAAATGCCTCCAAATGGTATTTAATTAACTTCCCGAGCCCCTGGAAGCATGAAAATCACTTTAAACATGCTAATTTTAGCTCTAACACTGATGATCCACCTACAAATGTGAACTGACGTTCAAAAATAAAACATTTGAAAACGGACCGTTTTCCACATTTCTGAAGCATGACGTAATAGGGGGGTGTTATCTCTTTTGTCGAAAATCAGCCGTTTTTGCTCGAACATTAAATGCCTCCAAATGGTATTTAATTAACTTCCCGGGGTGAAGAAACCCTTTTTGAGAACTCAGAGTGAGTAAATTGGCCATTTTCATGCACTTTTAACCATTCCATAAATCTTGTGTTTTGGGCCCCTGGAAGCATGAAAATCACTTTAAACATGCTAATTTTAGCTCTAACACTGATGATCCACCTACAAATGTGAACTGACGTTCAAAAATAAAACATTTGAAAACGGACCATTTTCCACATTTCTGAAGCATGACGTAATGGGGGGGTGTTATCTCTTTTGTCGAAAATCAGCCGTTTTTGCTCGAACATTAAATGCCTCCAAATGGTATTTAATTAACTTCCCGAGCCCCTGGAAGCATGAAAATCACTTTAAACATGCTAATTTTAGCTCTAACACTGATGATCCACCTACAAATGTGAACTGACGTTCAAAAATAAAACATTTGAAAATGGACCATTTTCCACATTTCTGAAGCATGACGTAATGGGGGGGTGTTATCTCTTTTGTCGAAAATCAGCCGTTTTTGCTCGAACATTAAATGCCTCCAAATGGTATTTAATTAACTTCCCGGGGTGAAGAAACCCTTTTTGAGAACTCAGAGTGAGTAAATTGGCCATTTTCATGCACTTTTAACCATTCCATAAATCTTGTGTTTTGGGCCCCTGGAAGCATGAAAATCACTTTAAACATGCTAATTTTAGCTCTAACACTGATGATCCACCTACAAATGTGAACTGACGTTCAAAAATAAAACATTTGAAAACGGACCATTTTCCACATTTCTGAAGCATGACGTAATGGGGGGGTGTTATCTCTTTTGTCGAAAATCAGCCGTTTTTGCTCGAACATTAAATGCCTCCAAATGGTATTTAATTAACTTCCCGGGGTGAAGAAACCCTTTTTGAGAACTCAGAGTGAGTAAATTGGCCATTTTCATGCACTTTTAACCATTCCATAAATCTTGTGTTTTGGGCCCCTGGAAGCATGAAAATCACTTTAAACATGCTAATTTTAGTTCTAACACTGATGATCCACCTACAAATGTGAACTGACGTTCAAAAATAAAACATTTGAAAACGGACCATTTTCCACATTTCTGAAGCATGACGTAATGGGGGGGTGTTATCTCTTTTGTCGAAAATCAGCCGTTTTTGCTCGAACATTAAATGCCTCCAAATGGTATTTATTTCACTTCCCGGGGTGAAGAAACCCTTTTTGAGAACTCAGAGTGAGTAAATTGGCCATTTTCATGCACTTTTAACCATTCCATTAATCTTGTGTTTTGGGCCCCTGGAAGCATGAAAATCACTTTAAACATGCTAATTTTAGCTCTAACACTGATGATCCACCTACAAATGTGAACTGACGTTCAAAAATAAAACATTTGAAAACGGACCATTTTCCACATTTCTGAAGCATGACGTAATGGGGGGGTGTTATCTCTTTTGTCGAAAATCAGCCGTTTTTGCTCGAACATTAAATGCCTCCAAATGGTATTTAATTAACTTCCCGAGCCCCTGGATGCATGAAAATCACTTTAAACATGCTAATTTTAGCTCTAACACTGATGATCCACCTACAAATGTGAACTGACGTTCAAAAATAAAACATTTGAAAACGGACCATTTTCCACATTTCTGAAGCATGACGTAATGGGGGGGTGTTATCTCTTTTGTCGAAAATCAGCCGTTTTTGTTCGAACATTAAATGCCTCCAAATGGTATTTAATTAACTTCCCGAGCCCCTGGAAGCATGAAAATCACTTTAAACATGCTAATTTTAGCTCTAACACTGATGATCCACCTACAAATGTGAACTGACGTTCAAAAATAAAACATTTGAAAACGGACCATTTTCCACATTTCTGAAGCATGACGTAATGGGGGGGTGTTATCTCTTTTGTCGAAAATCAGCCGTTTTTGCTCGAACATTAAATGCCTCCAAATGGTATTTAATTAACTTCCCGGGGTGAAGAAACCCTTTTTGAGAACTCAGAGTGAGTAAATTGGCCATTTTCATGCACTTTTAACCATTCCATAAATCTTGTGTTTTGGGCCCCTGGAAGCATGAAAATCACTTTAAACATGCTAATTTTAGCTCTAACACTGATGATCCACCTACAAATGTGAACTGACGTTCAAAAATAAAACATTTGAAAACGGACCATTTTCCACATTTCTGAAGCATGACGTAATGGGGGGGTGTTATCTCTTTTGTCGAAAATCAGCCGTTTTTGCTCGAACATTAAATGCCTCCAAATGGTATTTAATTAACTTCCCGAGCCCCTGGAAGCATGAAAATCACTTTAAACATGCTAATTTTAGCTCTAACACTGATGATCCACCTACAAATGTGAACTGACATTCAAAAATAAAACATTTGAAAACGGACCATTTTCCACATTTCTGAAGCATGACGTAATGGGGGGGTGTTATCTCTTTTGTCGAAAATCAGCCGTTTTTGCTCGAACATTAAATGCCTCCAAATGGTATTTAATTAACTTCCCGAGCCCCTGGAAGCATGAAAATCACTTTAAACATGCTAATTTTAGCTCTAACACTGATGATCCACCTACAAATGTGAACTGACGTTCAAAAATAAAACATTTGAAAACGGACCATTTTCCACATTTCTGAAGCATGACGTAATGGGGGGGTGTTATCTCTTTTGTCGAAAATCAGCCGTTTTTGCTCGAACATTAAATGCCTCCAAATGGTATTTAATTAACTTCCCGGGGTGAAGAAACCCTTTTTGAGAACTCAGAGTGAGTAAATTGGCCATTTTCATGCACTTTTAACCATTCCATAAATCTTGTGTTTTGGGCCCCTGGAAGCATGAAAATCACTTTAAACATGCTAATTTTAGCTCTAACACTGATGATCCACCTACAAATGTGAACTGACGTTCAAAAATAAAACATTTGAAAACGGACCATTTTCCACATTTCTGAAGCATGACGTAATGGGGGGGTGTTATCTCTTTTGTCGAAAATCAGCCGTTTTTGCTCGAACATTAAATGCCTCCAAATGGTATTTAATTAACTTCCCGAGCCCCTGGAAGCATGAAAATCACTTTAAACATGCTAATTTTAGCTCTAACACTGATGATCCACCTACAAATGTGAACTGACGTTCAAAAATAAAACATTTGAAAACGGACCATTTTCCACATTTCTGAAGCATGACGTAATGGGGGGGTGTTATCTCTTTTGTCGAAAATCAGCCGTTTTTGCTCGAACATTAAATGCCTCCAAATGGTATTTAATTAACTTCCCGAGCCCCTGGAAGCATGAAAATCACTTTAAACATGCTAATTTTAGCTCTAACACTGATGATCCACCTACAAATGTGAACTGACGTTCAAAAATAAAACATTTGAAAACGGACCATTTTCCACATTTCTGAAGCATGACGTAATGGGGGGTGTTATCTCTTTTGTCGAAAATCAGCCGTTTTTGCTCGAACATTAAATGCCTCCAAATGGTATTTAATTAACTTCCCGGGGTGAAGAAACCCTTTTTGAGAACTCAGAGTGAGTAAATTGGCCATTTTCATGCACTTTTAACCATTCCATAAATCTTGTGTTTTGGGCCCCTGGAAGCATGAAAATCACTTTAAACATGCTAATTTTAGCTCTAACACTGATGATCCACCTACAAATGTGAACTGACGTTCAAAAATAAAACATTTGAAAACGGACCATTTTCCACATTTCTGAAGCATGACGTAATGGGGGGGTGTTATCTCTTTTGTCGAAAATCAGCCGTTTTTGCTCGAACATTAAATGCCTCCAAATGGTATTTAATTAACTTCCCGGGGTGAAGAAACCCTTTTTGAGAACTCAGAGTGAGTAAATTGGCCATTTTCATGCACTTTTAACCATTCCATGAATCTTGTGTTTTGGGCCCCTGGAAGCATGAAAATCACTTTAAACATGCTAATTTTAGCTCTAACACTGATGATCCACCTATAAATGTGAACTGACGTTCAAAAATAAAACATTTGAAAACGGACCATTTTCCACATTTCTGAAGCATGACGTAATGGGGGGTTGTTATCTCTTTTGTCGAAAATCAGACGTTTTTGCTCGAACATTAAATGCCTCCAAATGGTATTTAATTAACTTCCCGAGCCCCTGGAAGCATGAAAATCACTTTAAACATGCTAATTTTAGCTCTAACACTGATGATCCACCTACAAATGTGAACTGACGTTCAAAAATAAAACATTTGAAAACGGACCATTTTCCACATTTCTGAAGCATGACGTAATGGGGGGGTGTTATCTCTTTTGTCGAAAATCAGCCGTTTTTGCTCGAACATTAAATGCCTCCAAATGGTATTTAATTAACTTCCCGAGCCCCTGGAAGCATGAAAATCACTTTAAACATGCTAATTTTAGCTCTAACACTGATGATCCACCTACAAATGTGAACTGACGTTCAAAAATAAAACATTTGAAAACGGACCATTTTCCACATTTCTGAAGCATGACGTAATGGGGGGGTGTTATCTCTTTTGTCGAAAATCAGCCGTTTTTGCTCGAACATTAAATGCCTCCAAATGGTATTTAATTAACTTCCCGAGCCCCTGGAAGCATGAAAATCACTTTAAACATGCTAATTTTAGCTCTAACACTGATGATCCACCTACAAATGTGAACTGACGTTCAAAAATAAAACATTTGAAAACGGACCATTTTCCACATTTCTGAAGCATGACGTAATGGGGGGTGTTATCTCTTTTGTCGAAAATCAGCCGTTTTTGCTCGAACATTAAATGCCTCCAAATGGTATTTAATTAACTTCCCGGGGTGAAGAAACCCTTTTTGAGAACTCAGAGTGAGTAAATTGGCCATTTTCATGCACTTTTAACCATTCCATAAATCTTGTGTTTTGGGCCCCTGGAAGCATGAAAATCACTTTAAACATGCTAGTTTTAGCTCTAACACTGATGATCCACCTACAAATGTGAACTGACGTTCAAAAATAAAACATTTGAAAACGGACCATTTTCCACATTTCTGAAGCATGACGTAATGGGGGGGTGTTATCTCTTTTGTCGAAAATCAGCCGTTTTTGCTCGAACATTAAATGCCTCCAAATGGTATTTAATTAACTTCCCGAGCCCCTGGAAGCATGAAAATCACTTTAAACATGCTAATTTTAGCTCTAACACTGATGATCCACCTACAAATGTGAACTGACGTTCAAAAATAAAACATTTGAAAACGGACCATTTTCCACATTTCTGAAGCATGACGTAATGGGGGGGTGTTATCTCTTTTGTCGAAAATCAGCCGTTTTTGCTCGAACATTAAATGCCTCCAAATGGTATTTAATTAACTTCCCGAGCCCCTGGAAGCATGAAAATCACTTTAAACATGCTAATTTTAGCTCTAACACTGATGATCCACCTACAAATGTGAACTGATGTTCAAAAATAAAACATTTGAAAACTGACCATTTTCCACATTTCTGAAGCATGACGTAATGGGGGGGTGTTATCTCTTTTGTCGAAAATCAGCCGTTTTTGCTCGAACAATTAATGCCTCCAAATGGTATTTAATTAACTTCCCGAGCCCCTGGAAGCATGAAAATCACTTTAAACATGCTAATTTTAGCTCTAACACTGATGATCCACCTACAAATGTGAACTGACGTTCAAAAATAAAACATTTGAAAACGGACCATTTTCCACATTTCTGAAGCATGACGTAATGGGGGTGTCTTATCTCTTTTGTCGAAAATCAGCCGTTTTTGCTCGAACATTAAATGCCTCCAAATGGTATTTAATTAACTTCCCGGGGTGAAGAAACCCTTTTTGAGAACTCAGAGTGAGTAAATTGGCCATTTTCATGCACTTTTAACCATTCCATAAATCTTGTGTTTTGGGCCCCTGGAAGCATGAAAATCACTTTAAACATGCTAATTTTAGCTCTAACACTGATGATCCACCTACAAATGTGAACTGACGTTCAAAAATAAAACATTTGAAAACTGACCATTTTCCACATTTCTGAAGCATGACGTAATGGGGGGTGTTATCTCTTTTGTCGAAAATCAGCCGTTTTTGCTCGAACATTAAATGCCTCCAAATGGTATTTAATTAACTTCCCGTGCCCCTGGAAGCATGAAAATCACTTTAAACATGCTAATTTTAGCTCTAACACTGATGATCCACCTACAAATGTGAACTGACGTTCAAAAATAAAACATTTGAAAACGGACCATTTTCCACATTTCTGAAGCATGACGTAATGGGGGGGTGTTATCTCTTCTGTCGAAAAACAGCCGTTTTTGCTCGAACATTAAATGCCTCCAAATGGTATTTAATTAACTTCCCAGGGTGAAGAAACCCTTTTTGAGAACTCAGAGTGAGTAAATTGGCCATTTTCATGCACTTTTAACCATTCCATAAATCTTGTGTTTTGGGCCCCTGGAAGCATGAAAATCACTTTAAACATGCTAATTTTAGCTCTAACACTGATGATCCACCTACAAATGTGAACTGACGTTCAAAAATAAAACATTTGAAAACGGACCATTTTCCACATTTCTGAAGCATGACGTAATGGGGGGGTGTTATCTCTTTTGTCGAAAATCAGCCGTTTTTGCTCGAACATTAAATGCCTCCAAATGGTATTTATTTCACTTCCCGGGCCCCTGGAAGCATGAAAATCACTTTAAACATGCTAATTTTAGCTCTAACACTGATGATCCACCTACAAATGTGAACTGACGTTCAAAAATAAAACATTTGAAAACGGACCATTTTCCACATTTCTGAAGCATGACGTAATGGGGGGGTGTTATCTCTTCTGTCGAAAAACAGCCGTTTTTGCTCGAACATTAAATGCCTCCAAATGGTATTTAATTAACTTCCCAGGGTGAAGAAACCCTTTTTGAGAACTCAGAGTGAGTAAATTGGCCATTTTCATGCACTTTTAACCATTCCATAAATCTTGTGTTTTGGGCCCCTGGAAGCATGAAAATCACTTTAAACATGCTAATTTTAGCTCTAACACTGATGATCCACCTACAAATGTGAACTGACGTTCAAAAATAAAACATTTGAAAACGGACCATTTTCCACATTTCTGAAGCATGACGTAATGGGGGGGTGTTATCTTTTTTGTCGAAAATCAGCCGTTTTTGCTCGAACATTAAATGCCTCCAAATGGTATTTAAATAACTTCCCGAGCCCCTGGAAGCATGAAAATCACTTTAAACATGCTAATTTTAGCTCTAACACTGATGATCCACCTACAAATGTCAACTGACGTTCAAAAATAAAACATTTGAAAACGGACCATTTTCCACATTTCTGAAGCATGACGTAATGGGGGGGTGTTATCTCTTTTGTCGAAAATCAGCCGTTTTTGCTCGAACATTAAATGCCTCCAAATGGTATTTATTTCACTTCCCGAGCCCCTGGAAGCATGAAAATCACTTTAAACATGCTAATTTTAGCTCTAACACTGATGATCCACCTACAAATGTGAACTGACGTTCAAAAATAAAACATTTGAAAACGGACCATTTTCCACATTTCTGAAGCATGACGTAATGGGGGGGTGTTATCTCTTTTGTCGAAAATCAGCCGTTTTTGCTCGAACATTAAATGCCTCCAAATGGTATTTATTTCACTTCCCGAGCCCCTGGAAGCATGAAAATCACTTTAAACATGCTAATTTTAGCTCTAACACTGATGATCCACCTACAAATGTGAACTGACGTTCAAAAATAAAACATTTGAAAACGGACCATTTTCCACATTTCTGAAGCATGACGTAATGGGGGGGTGTTATCTCTTTTGTCGAAAATCAGCCGTTTTTGCTCGAACATTAAATGCCTCCAAATGGTATTTAATTAACTTCCCGAGCCCCTGGAAGCATGAAAATCACTTTAAACATGCTAATTTTAGCTCTAACACTGATGATCCACCTACAAATGTGAACTGACGTTCAAAAATAAAACATTTGAAAACGGACCATTTTCCACATTTCTGAAGCATGACGTAATGGGGGGGTGTTATCTCTTTTGTCGAAAATCAGCCGTTTTTGTTCGAACATTAAATGCCTCCAAATGGTATTTAATTAACTTCCCGAGCCCCTGGAAGCATGAAAATCACTTTAAACATGCTAATTTTAGCTCTAACACTGATGATCCACCTACAAATGTGAACTGACGTTCAAAAATAAAACATTTGAAAACGGACCATTTTCCACATTTCTGAAGCATGACGTAATGGGGGGTGTTATCTCTTTTGTCTAAAATCAGCCGTTTTTGCTCGAACATTAAATGCCTCCAAATGGTATTTAATTAACTTCCCGGGGTGAAGAAACCCTTTTTGAGAACTCAGAGTGAGTAAATTGGCCATTTTCATGCACTTTTAACCATTCCATAAATCTTGTGTTTTGGGCCCCTGGAAGCATGAAAATCACTTTAAACATGCTAATTTTAGCTCTAACACTGATGATCCACCTACAAATGTGAACTGACGTTCAAAAATAAAACATTTGAAAACGGACCATTTTCCACATTTCTGAAGCATGACGTAATGGGGGGGTGTTATCTCTTTTGTCTAAAATCAGCCGTTTTTGCTCGAACATTAAATGCCTCCAAATGGTATTTAATTAACTTCCCGGGGTGAAGAAACCCTTTTTGAGAACTCAGAGTGAGTAAATTGGCCATTTTCATGCACTTTTAACCATTCCATAAATCTTGTGTTTTGGGCCCCTGGAAGCATGAAAATCACTTTAAACATGCTAATTTTAGCTCTAACACTGATGATCCACCTACAAATGTGAACTGACGTTCAAAAATAAAACATTTGAAAACGGACCATTTTCCACATTTCTGAAGCATGACGTAATGGGGGGGTGTTATCTCTTTTGTCGAAAATCAGCCGTTTTTGCTCGAACATTAAATGCCTCCAAATGGTATTTAATTAACTTCCCGAGCCCCTGGAAGCATGAAAATCACTTTAAACATGCTAATTTTAGCTCTAACACTGATGATCCACCTACAAATGTGAACTGACGTTCAAAAATAAAACATTTGAAAACGGACCATTTTCCACATTTCTGAAGCATGACGTAATGGGGGGGTGTTATCTCTTTTGTCGAAAATCAGCCGTTTTTGCTCGAACATTAAATGCCTCCAAATGGTATTTAATTAACTTCCCGAGCCCCTGGAAGCATGAAAATCACTTTAAACATGCTAATTTTAGCTCTAACACTGATGATCCACCTACAAATGTGAACTGACGTTCAAAAATAAAACATTTGAAAACGGACCATTTTCCACATTTCTGAAGCATGACGTAATGGGGGGTGTTATCTCTTTTGTCGAAAATCAGCCGTTTTTGCTCGAACATTAAATGCCTCCAAATGGTATTTAATTAACTTCCCGGGGTGAAGAAACCCTTTTTGAGAACTCAGAGTGAGTAAATTGGCCATTTTCATGCACTTTTCACCATTCCATAAATCTTGTGTTTTGGGCCCCTGGAAGCATGAAAATCACTTTAAACATGCTAATTTTAGCTCTAACACTGATGATCCACCTACAAATGTGAACTGACGTTCAAAAATAAAACATTTGAAAACGGACCATTTTCCAAATTTCTGAAGCATGACGTAATGGGGGGGTGTTATCTCTTTTGTCGAAAATCAGCCGTTTTTGCTCGAACATTAAATGCCTCCAAATGGTATTTAATTAACTTCCCGAGCCCCTGGAAGCATGAAAATCACTTTAAACATGCTAATTTTAGCTCTAACACTGATGATCCACCTACAAATGTGAACTGACGTTCAAAAATAAAACATTTGAAAACGGACCATTTTCCACATTTCTGAAGCATGACGTAATGGGGGGGGTGTTATCTCTTTTGTCGAAAATCAGCCGTTTTTGCTCGAACATTAAATGCCTCCAAATGGTATTTAATTAACTTCCCGAGCCCCTGGAAGCATGAAAATCACTTTAAACATGCTAATTTTAGCTCTAACACTGATGATCCACCTACAAATGTGAACTGATGTTCAAAAATAAAACATTTGAAAACTGACCATTTTCCACATTTCTGAAGCATGACGTAATGGGGGGGTGTTATCTCTTTTGTCGAAAATCAGCCGTTTTTGCTCGAACATTAAATGCCTCCAAATGGTATTTAATTAACTTCCCGAGCCCCTGGAAGCATGAAAATCACTTTAAACATGCTAATTTTAGCTCTAACACTGATGATCCACCTACAAATGTGAACTGACGTTCAAAAATAAAACATTTGAAAACGGACCATTTTCCACATTTCTGAAGCATGACGTAATGGGGGTGTGTTATCTCTTTTGTCGAAAATCAGCCGTTTTTGCTCGAACATTAAATGCCTCCAAATGGTATTTAATTAACTTCCCGGGGTGAAGAAACCCTTTTTGAGAACTCAGAGTGAGTAAATTGGCCATTTTCATGCACTTTTAACCATTCCATAAATCTTGTGTTTTGGGCCCCTGGAAGCATGAAAATCACTTTAAACATGCTAATTTTAGCTCTAACACTGATGATCCACCTACAAATGTGAACTGACGTTCAAAAATAAAACATTTGAAAACTGACCATTTTCCACATTTCTGAAGCATGACGTAATGGGGGGTGTTATCTCTTTTGTCGAAAATCAGCCGTTTTTGCTCGAACATTAAATGCCTCCAAATGGTATTTAATTAACTTCCCGTGCCCCTGGAAGCATGAAAATCACTTTAAACATGCTAATTTTAGCTCTAACACTGATGATCCACCTACAAATGTGAACTGACGTTCAAAAATAAAACATTTGAAAACGGACCATTTTCCACATTTCTGAAGCATGACGTAATGGGGGGGTGTTATCTCTTTTGTCGAAAAACAGCCGTTTTTGCTCGAACATTAAATGCCTCCAAATGGTATTTAATTAACTTCCCGGGGTGAAGAAACCCTTTTTGAGAACTCAGAGTGAGTAAATTGGCCATTTTCATGCACTTTTAACCATTCCATAAATCTTGTGTTTTGGGCCCCTGGAAGCATGAAAATCACTTTAAACATGCTAATTTTAGCTCTAACACTGATGATCCACCTACAAATGTGAACTGACGTTCAAAAATAAAACATTTGAAAACGGACCATTTTCCACATTTCTGAAGCATGACGTAATGGGGGGGTGTTATCTCTTTTGTCGAAAATCAGCCGTTTTTGCTCGAACATTAAATGCCTCCAAATGGTATTTATTTCACTTCCCGGGGTGAAGAAACCCTTTTTGAGAACTCAGAGTGAGTAAATTGGCCATTTTCATGCACTTTTAACCATTCCATTAATCTTGTGTTTTGGGCCCCTGGAAGCATGAAAATCACTTTAAACATGCTAATTTTAGCTCTAACACTGATGATCCACCTACAAATGTGAACTGACGTTCAAAAATAAAACATTTGAAAACGGACCATTTTCCACATTTCTGAAGCATGACGTAATGGGGGGGTGTTATCTCTTTTGTCGAAAATCAGCCGTTTTTGCTCGAACATTAAATGCCTCCAAATGGTATTTAAATAACTTCCCGAGCCCCTGGAAGCATGAAAATCACTTTAAACATGCTAATTTTAGCTCTAACACTGATGATCCACCTACAAATGTGAACTGACGTTCAAAAATAAAACATTTGAAAACGGACCATTTTCCACATTTCTGAAGCATGACGTAATGGGGGGGTGTTATCTCTTTTGTCGAAAATCAGCCGTTTTTGCTCGAACATTAAATGCCTCCAAATGGTATTTATTTCACTTCCCGAGCCCCTGGAAGCATGAAAATCACTTTAAACATGCTAATTTTAGCTCTAACACTGATGATCCACCTACAAATGTGAACTGACGTTCAAAAATAAAACATTTGAAAACGGACCATTTTCCACATTTCTGAAGCATGACGTAATGGGGGGGTGTTATCTCTTTTGTCGAAAATCAGCCGTTTTTGCTCGAACATTAAATGCCTCCAAATGGTATTTATTTCACTTCCCGAGCCCCTGGAAGCATGAAAATCACTTTAAACATGCTAATTTTAGCTCTAACACTGATGATCCACCTACAAATGTGAACTGACGTTCAAAAATAAAACATTTGAAAACGGACCATTTTCCACATTTCTGAAGCATGACGTAATGGGGGGGTGTTATCTCTTTTGTCGACAATCAGCCGTTTTTGCTCGAACATTAAATGCCTCCAAATGGTATTTAATTAACTTCCCGAGCCCCTGGAAGCATGAAAATCACTTTAAACATGCTAATTTTAGCTCTAACACTGATGATCCACCTACAAATGTGAACTGACGTTCAAAAATAAAACATTTGAAAACGGACCATTTTCCACATTTCTGAAGCATGACGTAATGGGGGGGTGTTATCTCTTTTGTCGAAAATCAGCCGTTTTTGTTCGAACATTAAATGCCTCCAAATGGTATTTAATTAACTTCCCGAGCCCCTGGAAGCATGAAAATCACTTTAAACATGCTAATTTTAGCTCTAACACTGATGATCCACCTACAAATGTGAACTGACGTTCAAAAATAAAACATTTGAAAACGGACCATTTTCCACATTTCTGAAGGATGACGTAATGGGGGGGTGTTATCTCTTTTGTCTAAAATCAGCCGTTTTTGCTCGAACATTAAATGCCTCCAAATGGTATTTAATTAACTTCCCGGGGTGAAGAAACCCTTTTTGAGAACTCAGAGTGAGTAAATTGGCCATTTTCATGCACTTTTAACCATTCCATAAATCTTGTGTTTTGGGCCCCTGGAAGCATGAAAATCACTTTAAACATGCTAATTTTAGCTCTAACACTGATGATCCACCTACAAATGTGAACTGACATTCAAAAATAAAACATTTGAAAACGGACCATTTTCCACATTTCTGAAGCATGACGTAATGGGGGGGTGTTATCTCTTTTGTCGAAAATCAGACGTTTTTGCTCGAACATTAAATGCCTCCAAATGGTATTTAATTAACTTCCCGAGCCCCTGGAAGCATGAAAATCACTTTAAACATGCTAATTTTAGCTCTAACACTGATGATCCACCTACAAATGTGAACTGACGTTCAAAAATAAAACATTTGAAAACGGACCATTTTCCACATTTCTGAAGCATGACGTAATGGGGGGGTGTTATCTCTTTTGTCGAAAATCAGCCGTTTTTGCTCGAACATTGAATGCCTCCAAATGGTATTTAATTAACTTCCCGAGCCCCTGGAAGCATGAAAATCACTTTAAACATGCTAATTTTAGCTCTAACACTGATGATCCACCTACAAATGTGAACTGACGTTCAAAAATAAAACATTTGAAAACAGACCATTTTCCACATTTCTGAAGCATGACGTAATGGGGGGATGTTATCTCTTTTGTCGAAAATCAGCCGTTTTTGCTCGAACATTAAATGCCTCCAAATGGTATTTATTTCACTTCCCGGGGTGAAGAAACCCTTTTTGAGAACTCAGAGTGAGTAAATTGGCCATTTTCATGCACTTTTAACCATTCCATTAATCTTGTGTTTTGGGCCCCTGGAAGCCTGAAAATCACTTTAAACATGCTAATTTTAGCTCTAACACTGATGATCCACCTACAAATGTGAACTGACGTTCAAAAATAAAACATTTGAAAACGGACCATTTTCCACATTTCTGAAGCATGACGTAATGGGGGGGTGTTATCTCTTTTGTCGAAAATCAGCCGTTTTTGCTCGAACATTAAATGCCTCCAAATGGTATTTAATTAACTTCCCGAGCCCCTGGAAGCATGAAAATCACTTTAAACATGCTAATTTTAGCTCTAACACTGATGATCCACCTACAAATGTGAACTGACGTTCAAAAATAAAACATTTGAAAACGGACCATTTTCCACATTTCTGAAGCATGACGTAATGGGGGGGTGTTATCTCTTTTGTCGAAAATCAGCCGTTTTTGCTCGAACATTAAATGCCTCCAAATGGTATTTAATTAACTTCCCGAGCCCCTGGAAGCATGAAAATCACTTTAAACATGCTAATTTTAGCTCTAACACTGATGATCCACCTACAAATGTGAACTGACGTTCAAAAATAAAACATTTGAAAACGGACCATTTTCCACATTTCTGAAGCATGACGTAATGGGGGGGTGTTATCTCTTTTGTCGAAAATCAGCCGTTTTTGCTCGAACATTAAATGCCTCCAAATGGTATTTATTTCACTTCCCGAGCCCCTGGAAGCATGAAAATCACTTTAAACATGCTAATTTTAGCTCTAACACTGATGATCCACCTACAAATGTGAACTGACGTTCAAAAATAAAACATTTGAAAACGGACCATTTTCCACATTTCTGAAGCATGACGTAATGGGGGGGTGTTATCTCTTTTGTCGAAAATCAGCCGTTTTTGCTCGAACATTAAATGCCTCCAAATGGTATTTATTTCACTTCCCGAGCCCCTGGAAGCATGAAAATCACTTTAAACATGCTAATTTTAGCTCTAACACTGATGATCCACCTACAAATGTGAACTGACGTTCAAAAATAAAACATTTGAAAACGGACCATTTTCCACATTTCTGAAGCATGACGTAATGGGGGGGTGTTATCTCTTTTGTCGACAATCAGCCGTTTTTGCTCGAACATTAAATGCCTCCAAATGGTATTTAATTAACTTCCCGAGCCCCTGGAAGCATGAAAATCACTTTAAACATGCTAATTTTAGCTCTAACACTGATGATCCACCTACAAATGTGAACTGACGTTCAAAAATAAAACATTTGAAAACGGACCATTTTCCACATTTCTGAAGCATGACGTAATGGGGGGGTGTTATCTCTTTTGTCGAAAATCAGCCGTTTTTGTTCGAACATTAAATGCCTCCAAATGGTATTTAATTAACTTCCCGAGCCCCTGGAAGCATGAAAATCACTTTAAACATGCTAATTTTAGCTCTAACACTGATGATCCACCTACAAATGTGAACTGACGTTCAAAAATAAAACATTTGAAAACGGACCATTTTCCACATTTCTGAAGGATGACGTAATGGGGGGGTGTTATCTCTTTTGTCTAAAATCAGCCGTTTTTGCTCGAACATTAAATGCCTCCAAATGGTATTTAATTAACTTCCCGGGGTGAAGAAACCCTTTTTGAGAACTCAGAGTGAGTAAATTGGCCATTTTCATGCACTTTTAACCATTCCATAAATCTTGTGTTTTGGGCCCCTGGAAGCATGAAAATCACTTTAAACATGCTAATTTTAGCTCTAACACTGATGATCCACCTACAAATGTGAACTGACATTCAAAAATAAAACATTTGAAAACGGACCATTTTCCACATTTCTGAAGCATGACGTAATGGGGGGGTGTTATCTCTTTTGTCGAAAATCAGACGTTTTTGCTCGAACATTAAATGCCTCCAAATGGTATTTAATTAACTTCCCGAGCCCCTGGAAGCATGAAAATCACTTTAAACATGCTAATTTTAGCTCTAACACTGATGATCCACCTACAAATGTGAACTGACGTTCAAAAATAAAACATTTGAAAACGGACCATTTTCCACATTTCTGAAGCATGACGTAATGGGGGGGTGTTATCTCTTTTGTCGAAAATCAGCCGTTTTTGCTCGAACATTGAATGCCTCCAAATGGTATTTAATTAACTTCCCGAGCCCCTGGAAGCATGAAAATCACTTTAAACATGCTAATTTTAGCTCTAACACTGATGATCCACCTACAAATGTGAACTGACGTTCAAAAATAAAACATTTGAAAACAGACCATTTTCCACATTTCTGAAGCATGACGTAATGGGGGGATGTTATCTCTTTTGTCGAAAATCAGCCGTTTTTGCTCGAACATTAAATGCCTCCAAATGGTATTTATTTCACTTCCCGGGGTGAAGAAACCCTTTTTGAGAACTCAGAGTGAGTAAATTGGCCATTTTCATGCACTTTTAACCATTCCATTAATCTTGTGTTTTGGGCCCCTGGAAGCCTGAAAATCACTTTAAACATGCTAATTTTAGCTCTAACACTGATGATCCACCTACAAATGTGAACTGACGTTCAAAAATAAAACATTTGAAAACGGACCATTTTCCACATTTCTGAAGCATGACGTAATGGGGGGGTGTTATCTCTTTTGTCGAAAATCAGCCGTTTTTGCTCGAACATTAAATGCCTCCAAATGGTATTTAATTAACTTCCCGAGCCCCTGGAAGCATGAAAATCACTTTAAACATGCTAATTTTAGCTCTAACACTGATGATCCACCTACAAATGTGAACTGACGTTGAAAAATAAAACATTTGAAAACGGACCATTTTCCACATTTCTGAAGCATGACGTAATGGGGGGGTGTTATCTCTTTTGTCGAAAATCAGCCGTTTTTGCTCGAACATTAAATGCCTCCAAATGGTATTTAATTAACTTCCCGAGCCCCTGGAAGCATGAAAATCACTTTAAACATGCTAATTTTAGCTCTAACACTGATGATCCACCTACAAATGTGAACTGACGTTCAAAAATAAAACATTTGAAAACGGACCATTTTCCACATTTCTGAAGCATGACGTAATGGGGGGGTGTTATCTCTTTTGTCGAAAATCAGCCGTTTTTGCTCGAACATTAAATGCCTCCAAATGGTATTTATTTCACTTCCCGGGGTGAAGAAACCCTTTTTGAGAACTCAGAGTGAGTAAATTGGCCATTTTCATGCACTTTTAACCATTCCATTAATCTTGTGTTTTGGGCCCCTGGAAGCATGAAAATCACTTTAAACATGCTAATTTTAGCTCTAACACTGATGATCCACCTACAAATGTGAACTGACGTTCAAAAATAAAACATTTGAAAACGGACCATTTTCCACATTTCTGAAGCATGACGTAATGGGGGGGTGTTATCTCTTTTGTCGAAAATCAGCCGTTTTTGCTCGAACATTAAATGCCTCCAAATGGTATTTAATTAACTTCCCGAGCCCCTGGAAGCATGAAAATCACTTTAAACATGCTAATTTTAGCTCTAACACTGATGATCCACCTACAAATGTGAACTGACGTTCAAAAATAAAACATTTGAAAACGGACCATTTTCCACATTTCTGAAGCATGACGTAATGGGGGGGTGTTATCTCTTTTGTCGAAAATCAGCCGTTTTTGCTCGAACATTAAATGCCTCCAAATGGTATTTAATTAACTTCCCGAGCCCCTGGAAGCATGAAAATCACTTTAAACATGCTAATTTTAGCTCTAACACTGATGATCCACCTACAAATGTGAACTGACGTTCAAAAATAAAACATTTGAAAACGGACCATTTTCCACATTTCTGAAGCATGACGTAATGGGGGGGTGTTATCTCTTTTGTCGAAAATCAGACGTTTTTGCTCGAACATTAAATGCCTCCAAATGGTATTTAATTAACTTCCCGAGCCCCTGGAAGCATGAAAATCACTTTAAACATGCTAATTTTAGCTCTAACACTGATGATCCACCTACAAATGTGAACTGACGTTCAAAAATAAAACATTTGAAAACGGACCATTTTCCACATTTCTGAAGCATGACGTAATGGGGGGGTGTTATCTCTTTTGTCGAAAATCAGCCGTTTTTGCTCGAACATTAAATGCCTCCAAATGGTATTTAATTAACTTCCCGAGCCCCTGGAAGCATGAAAATCACTTTAAACATGCTAATTTTAGCTCTAACACTGATGATCCACCTACAAATGTGAACTGACGTTCAAAAATAAAACATTTGAAAACGGACCATTTTCCACATTTCTGAAGCATGACGTAAGGGGGGGTGTTATCTCTTTTGTCGAAAATCAGCCGTTTTTGCTCGAACATTAAATGCCTCCAAATGGTATTTAATTAACTTCCCGAGCCCCTGGAAGCATGAAAATCACTTTAAACATGCTAATTTTAGCTCTAACACTGATGATCCACCTACAAATGTAAACTGACGTTCAAAAATAAAACATTTGAAAACGGACCATTTTCCACATTTCTGAAGCATGACGTAATGGGGGGGTGTTATCTCTTTTGTCGAAAATCAGCCGTTTTTGCTCGAACATTAAATGCCTCCAAATGGTATTTAATTAACTTCCCGGGGTGAAGAAACCCTTTTTGAGAACTCAGAGTGAGTAAATTGGCCATTTTCATGCACTTTTAACCATTCCATAAATCTTGTGTTTTGGGCCCCTGGAAGCATGAAAATCACTTTAAACATGCTAATTTTAGCTCTAACACTGATGATCCACCTACAAATGTGAACTGACGTTCAAAAATAAAACATTTGAAAATGGACCATTTTCCACATTTCTGAAGCATGACGTAATGGGGGGGTGTTATCTCTTTTGTCGAAAATCAGCCGTTTTTGCTCGAACATTAAATGCCTCCAAATGGTATTTAATTAACTTCCCGAGCCCCTGGAAGCATGAAAATCACTTTAAACAGGCTTATTTTAGCTCTAACACTGATGATCCACCTACAAATGTGAACTGACGTTCAAAAATAAAACATTTGAAAACGGACCATTTTCCACATTTCTGAAGCATGACGTAATGGGGGGGTGTTATCTCTTTTGTCGAAAATCAGCCGTTTTTGCTCGAACATTAAATGCCTCCAAATGGTATTTAATTAACTTCCCGGGGTGAAGAAACCCTTTTTGAGAACTCAGAGTGAGTAAATTGGCCATTTTCATGCACTTTTAACCATTCCATAAATCTTGTGTTTTGGGCCCCTGGAAGCATGAAAATCACTTTAAACATGCAAATTTTAGCTCTAACACTGATGATCCACCTACAAATGTGAACTGACGTTCAAAAATAAAACATTTGAAAACGGACCATTTTCCACATTTCTGAAGCATGACGTAATGGGGGGGTGTTATCTCTTTTGTCGAAAATCAGCCGTTTTTGCTCGAACATTAAATGCCTCCAAATGGTATTTAATTAACTTCCCGAGCCCCTGGAAGCATGAAAATCACTTTAAACATGCTAATTTTAGCTCTAACACTGATGATCCATCTACAAATGTGAACTGACGTTCAAAAATAAAACATTTGAAAACGGACCATTTTCCACATTTCTGAAGCATGACGTAATGGGGGGGTGTTATCTCTTTTGTCGAAAATCAGCCGTTTTTGCTCGAACATTAAATGCCTCCAAATGGTATTTAATTAACTTCCCGGGGTGAAGAAACCCTTTTTGAGAACTCAGAGTGAGTAAATTGGCCATTTTCATGCACTTTTAACCATTCCATAAATCTTGTGTTTTGGGCCCCTGGAAGCATGAAAATCACTTTAAACATGCTAATTTTAGCTCTAACACAGATGATCCACCTACAAATGTGAACTGACGTTCAAAAATAAAACATTTGAAAACGGACCATTTTCCACATTTCTGAAGCATGACGTAATGGGGGGGTGTTATCTCTTTTGTCGAAAATCAGCCGTTTTTGCTCGAACATTAAATGCCTCCAAATGGTATTTAATTAACTTCCCGAGCCCCTGGAAGCATGAAAATCACTTTAAACATGCTAATTTTAGCTCTAACACTGATGATCCACCTACAAATGTGAACTGACGTTCAAAAATAAAACATTTGAAAACGGACCATTTTCCACATTTCTGAAGCATGACGTAATGGGGGGGTGTTATCTCTTTTGTCGAAAATCAGCCATTTTTGCTCGAACATTAAATGCCTCCAAATGGTATTTAATTAACTTCCCGGGGTGAAGAAACCCTTTTTGAGAACTCAGAGTGAGTAAATTGGCCATTTTCATGCACTTTTAACCATTCCATAAATCTTGTGTTTTGGGCCCCTGGAAGCATGAAAATCACTTTAAACATGCTAATTTTAGCTCTAACACTCATGATCCACCTACAAATGTGAACTGACGTTCAAAAATAAAACATTTGAAAACGGACCATTTTCCATATTTCTGAAGCATGACGTAATGGGGGGGTGTTATCTCTTTTGTCGAAAATCAGCCGTTTTTGCTCGAACATTAAATGCCTCCAAATGGTATTTAATTAACTTCCCAAGCCCCTGGAAGCATGAAAATCACTTTAAACATGCTAATTTTAGCTCTAACACTGATGATCCACCTACAAATGTGAACTGACGTTCAAAAATAAAACATTTGAAAACGGACCGTTTTCCACATTTCTGAAGCATGACGTAATGGGGGGGTGTTATCTCTTTTGTCGAAAATCAGCCGTTTTTGCTCGAACATTAAATGCCTCCAAATGGTATTTAATTAACTTCCCGGGGTGAAGAAACCCTTTTTGAGAACTCAGAGTGAGTAAATTGGCCATTTTCATGCACTTTTAACCATTCCATAAATCTTGTGTTTTGGGCCCCTGGAAGCATGAAAATCACTTTAAACATGCTAATTTTAGCTCTAACACTGATGATCCACCTACAAATGTGAACTGACGTTCAAAAATAAAACATTTGAAAACGGACCATTTTCCACATTTCTGAAGCATGACGTAATGGGGGGGTGTTATCTCTTTTGTCGAAAATCAGCCGTTTTTGCTCGAACATTAAATGCCTCCAAATGGTATTTAATTAACTTCCCGAGCCCCTGGAAGCATGAAAATCACTTTAAACATGCTAATTTTAGCTCTAACACTGATGATCCATCTACAAATGTGAACTGACGTTCAAAAATAAAACATTTGAAAACGGACCATTTTCCACATTTCTGAAGCATGACGTAATGGGGGGGTGTTATCTCTTTTGTCGAAAATCAGCCGTTTTTGCTCGAACATTAAATGCCTCCAAATGGTATTTAATTAACTTCCCGGGGCGAAGAAACCCTTTTTGAGAACTCAGAGTGAGTAAATTGGCCATTTTCATGCACTTTTAACCATTCCATAAATCTTGTGTTTTGGGCCCCTGGAAGCATGAAAATCACTTTAAACATGCTAATTTTAGCTCTAACACAGATGATCCACCTACAAATGTGAACTGACGTTCAAAAATAAAACATTTGAAAACGGACCATTTTCCACATTTCTGAAGCATGACGTAATGGGGGGGTGTTATCTCTTTTGTCGAAAATCAGCCGTTTTTGCTCGAACATTAAATGCCTCCAAATGGTATTTAATTAACTTCCCGAGCCCCTGGAAGCATGAAAATCACTTTAAACATGCTAATTTTAGCTCTAACACTGATGATCCACCTACAAATGTGAACTGACGTTCAAAAATAAAACATTTGAAAACGGACCATTTTCCACATTTCTGAAGCATGACGTAATGGGGGGGTGTTATCTCTTTTGTCGAAAATCAGCCGTTTTTGCTCGAACATTAAATGCCTCCAAATGGTATTTAATTAACTTCCCGGGGTGAAGAAACCCTTTTTGAGAACTCAGAGTGAGTAAATTGGCCATTTTCATGCACTTTTAACCATTCCATAAATCTTGTGTTTTGGGCCCCTGGAAGCATGAAAATCACTTTAAACATGCTAATTTTAGCTCTAACACTGATGATCCACCTACAAATGTGAACTGACGTTCAAAAATAAAACATTTGAAAACGGACCATTTTCCACATTTCTGAAGCATGACGTAATGGGGGGGTGTTATCTCTTTTGTCGAAAATCAGCCGTTTTAGCTCGAACATTAAATGCCTCCAAATGGTATTTAATTAACTTCCCGAGCCCCTGGAAGCATGAAAATCACTTTAAACAGGCTTATTTTAGCTCTAACACTGATGATCCACCTACAAATGTGAACTGACGTTCAAAAATAAAACATTTGAAAACGGACCATTTTCCACATTTCTGAAGCATGACGTAATGGGGGGGGTGTTATCTCTTTTGTCGAAAATCAGCCGTTTTTGCTCGAACATTAAATGCCTCCAAATGGTATTTAATTAACTTCCCGGGGTGAAGAAACCCTTTTTGAGAACTCAGAGTGAGTAAATTGGCCATTTTCATGCACTTTTAACCATTCCATAAATCTTGTGTTTTGGGCCCCTGGAAGCATGAAAATCACTTTAAACATGCAAATTTTAGCTCTAACACTGATGATCCACCTACAAATGTGAACTGACGTTCAAAAATAAAACATTTGAAAACGGACCATTTTCCACATTTCTGAAGCATGACGTAATGGCGGGGTGTTATCTCTTTTGTCGAAAATCAGCCGTTTTTGCTCGAACATTAAATGCCTCCAAATGGTATTTAATTAACTTCCCGAGCCCCTGGAAGCATGAAAATCACTTTAAACATGCTAATTTTAGCTCTAACACTGATGATCCATCTACAAATGTGAACTGACGTTCAAAAATAAAACATTTGAAAACGGACCATTTTCCACATTTCTGAAGCATGACGTAATGGGGGGGTGTTATCTCTTTTGTCGAAAATCAGCCATTTTTGCTCGAACATTAAATGCCTCCAAATGGTATTTAATTAACTTCCCGAGCCCCTGGAAGCATGAAATCACTTTAAACATGCTAATTTTAGCTCTAACACTGATGATCCACCTACAAATGTGAACTGACGTTCAAAAATAAAACATTTGAAAACGGACCATTTTCCACATTTCTGAAGCATGACGTAATGGGGGGGTGTTATCTCTTTTGTCGAAAATCAGCCGTTTTTGCTCGAACATTAAATGCCTCCAAATGGTATTTAATTAACTTCCCGGGGTGAAGAAACCCTTTTTGAGAACTCAGAGTGAGTAAATTGGCCATTTTCATGCACTTTTAACCATTCCATAAATCTTGTGTTTTGGGCCCCTGGAAGCATGAAAATCACTTTAAACATGCTAATTTTAGCTCTAACACTGATGATCCACCTACAAATGTGAACTGACGTTCAAAAATAAAACATTTGAAAACGGACCATTTTCCATATTTCTGAAGCATGACGTAATGGGGGGGTGTTATCTCTTTTGTCGAAAATCAGCCGTTTTTGCTCGAACATTAAATGCCTCCAAATGGTATTTAATTAACTTCCCGAGCCCCTGGAAGCATGAAAATCACTTTAAACATGCTAATTTTAGCTCTAACACTGATGATCCACCTACAAATGTGAACTGACGTTCAAAAATAAAACATTTGAAAACGGACCGTTTTCCACATTTCTGAAGCATGACGTAATGGGGGGGTGTTATCTCTTTTGTCGAAAATCAGCCGTTTTTGCTCAAACATTAAATGCCTCCAAATGGTATTTAATTAACTTCCCGGGGTGAAGAAACCCTTTTTGAGAACTCAGAGTGAGTAAATTGGCCATTTTCATGCACTTTTAACCATTCCATAAATCTTGTGTTTTGGGCCCCTGGAAGCATGAAAATCACTTTAAACATGCTAATTTTAGCTCTAACACTGATGATCCACCTACAAATGTGAACTGACGTTCAAAAATAAAACATTTGAAAACGGACCATTTTCCACATTTCTGAAGCATGACGTAATGGGGGGGTGTTATCTCTTTTGTCGAAAATCAGCCGTTTTTGCTCGAACATTAAATGCCTCCAAATGGTATTTAATTAACTTCCCGAGCCCCTGGAAGCATGAAAATCACTTTAAACATGCTAATTTTAGCTCTAACACTGATGATCCACCTACAAATGTGAACTGACGTTCAAAAATAAAACATTTGAAAATGGACCATTTTCCACATTTCTGAAGCATGACGTAATGGGGGGGTGTTATCTCTTTTGTCGAAAATCAGCCGTTTTTGCTCGAACATTAAATGCCTCCAAATGGTATTTAATTAACTTCCCGGGGTGAAGAAACCCTTTTTGAGAACTCAGAGTGAGTAAATTGGCCATTTTCATGCACTTTTAACCATTCCATAAATCTTGTGTTTTGGGCCCCTGGAAGCATGAAAATCACTTTAAACATGCTAATTTTAGCTCTAACACTGATGATCCACCTACAAATGTGAACTGACGTTCAAAAATAAAACATTTGAAAACGGACCATTTTCCACATTTCTGAAGCATGACGTAATGGGGGGGTGTTATCTCTTTTGTCGAAAATCAGCCGTTTTTGCTCGAACATTAAATGCCTCCAAATGGTATTTAATTAACTTCCCGAGCCCCTGGAAGCATGAAAATCACTTTAAACATGCTAATTTTAGCTCTAACACTGATGATCCACCTACAAATGTGAACTGACGTTCAAAAATAAAACATTTGAAAACGGACCATTTTCCACATTTCTGAAGCATGACGTAATGGGGGGGTGTTATCTCTTTTGTCGAAAATCAGCCGTTTTTGCTCGAACATTAAATGCCTCCAAATGGTATTTAATTAACTTCCCGGGGTGAAGAAACCCTTTTTGAGAACTCAGAGTGAGTAAATTGGCCATTTTCATGCACTTTTAACCATTCCATAAATCTTGTGTTTTGGGCCCCTGGAAGCATGAAAATCACTTTAAACATGCTAATTTTAGTTCTAACACTGATGATCCACCTACAAATGTGAACTGACGTTCAAAAATAAAACATTTGAAAACGGACCATTTTCCACATTTCTGAAGCATGACGTAATGGGGGGGTGTTATCTCTTTTGTCGAAAATCAGCCGTTTTTGCTCGAACATTAAATGCCTCCAAATGGTATTTATTTCACTTCCCGGGGTGAAGAAACCCTTTTTGAGAACTCAGAGTGAGTAAATTGGCCATTTTCATGCACTTTTAACCATTCCATTAATCTTGTGTTTTGGGCCCCTGGAAGCATGAAAATCACTTTAAACATGCTAATTTTAGCTCTAACACTGATGATCCACCTACAAATGTGAACTGACGTTCAAAAATAAAACATTTGAAAACGGACCATTTTCCACATTTCTGAAGCATGACGTAATGGGGGGGTGTTATCTCTTTTGTCGAAAATCAGCCGTTTTTGCTCGAACATTAAATGCCTCCAAATGGTATTTAATTAACTTCCCGAGCCCCTGGATGCATGAAAATCACTTTAAACATGCTAATTTTAGCTCTAACACTGATGATCCACCTACAAATGTGAACTGACGTTCAAAAATAAAACATTTGAAAACGGACCATTTTCCACATTTCTGAAGCATGACGTAATGGGGGGGTGTTATCTCTTTTGTCGAAAATCAGCCGTTTTTGTTCGAACATTAAATGCCTCCAAATGGTATTTAATTAACTTCCCGAGCCCCTGGAAGCATGAAAAATCACTTTAAACATGCTAATTTTAGCTCTAACACTGATGATCCACCTACAAATGTGAACTGACGTTCAAAAATAAAACATTTGAAAACGGACCATTTTCCACATTTCTGAAGCATGACGTAATGGGGGGGTGTTATCTCTTTTGTCGAAAATCAGCCGTTTTTGCTCGAACATTAAATGCCTCCAAATGGTATTTAATTAACTTCCCGGGGTGAAGAAACCCTTTTTGAGAACTCAGAGTGAGTAAATTGGCCATTTTCATGCACTTTTAACCATTCCATAAATCTTGTGTTTTGGGCCCCTGGAAGCATGAAAATCACTTTAAACATGCTAATTTTAGCTCTAACACTGATGATCCACCTACAAATGTGAACTGACGTTCAAAAATAAAACATTTGAAAACGGACCATTTTCCACATTTCTGAAGCATGACGTAATGGGGGGGTGTTATCTCTTTTGTCGAAAATCAGCCGTTTTTGCTCGAACATTAAATGCCTCCAAATGGTATTTAATTAACTTCCCGAGCCCCTGGAAGCATGAAAATCACTTTAAACATGCTAATTTTAGCTCTAACACTGATGATCCACCTACAAATGTGAACTGACGTTCAAAAATAAAACATTTGAAAACGGACCATTTTCCACATTTCTGAAGCATGACGTAATGGGGGGGTGTTATCTCTTTTGTCGAAAATCAGCCGTTTTTGCTCGAACATTAAATGCCTCCAAATGGTATTTAATTAACTTCCCGAGCCCCTGGAAGCATGAAAATCACTTTAAACATGCTAATTTTAGCTCTAACACTGATGATCCACCTACAAATGTGAACTGACGTTCAAAAATAAAACATTTGAAAACGGACCATTTTCCACATTTCTGAAGCATGACGTAATGGGGGGGTGTTATCTCTTTTGTCGAAAATCAGCCGTTTTTGCTCGAACATTAAATGCCTCCAAATGGTATTTAATTAACTTCCCGGGGTGAAGAAACCCTTTTTGAGAACTCAGAGTGAGTAAATTGGCCATTTTCATGCACTTTTAACCATTCCATAAATCTTGTGTTTTGGGCCCCTGGAAGCATGAAAATCACTTTAAACATGCTAATTTTAGCTCTAACACTGATGATCCACCTACAAATGTGAACTGACGTTCAAAAATAAAACATTTGAAAACGGACCATTTTCCACATTTCTGAAGCATGACGTAATGGGGGGGTGTTATCTCTTTTGTCGAAAATCAGCCGTTTTTGCTCGAACATTAAATGCCTCCAAATGGTATTTAATTAACTTCCCGAGCCCCTGGAAGCATGAAAATCACTTTAAACATGCTAATTTTAGCTCTAACACTGATGATCCACCTACAAATGTGAACTGACGTTCAAAAATAAAACATTTGAAAACGGACCATTTTCCACATTTCTGAAGCATGACGTAATGGGGGGGTGTTATCTTTTTTGTCGAAAATCAGCCGTTTTTGCTCGAACATTAAATGCCTCCAAATGGTATTTATTTCACTTCCCGGGGTGAAGAAACCCTTTTTGAGAACTCAGAGTGAGTAAATTGGCCATTTTCATGCACTTTTAACCATTCCATTAATCTTGTGTTTTGGGCCCCTGGAAGCCTGAAAATCACTTTAAACATGCTAATTTTAGCTCTAACACTGATGATCCACCTACAAATGTGAACTGACGTTCAAAAATAAAACATTTGAAAACGGACCATTTTCCACATTTCTGAAGCATGACGTAATGGGGGGGTGTTATCTCTTTTGTCGAAAATCAGCCGTTTTTGCTCGAACATTAAATGCCTCCAAATGGTATTTAATTAACTTCCCGAGCCCCTGGAAGCATGAAAATCACTTTAAACATGCTAATTTTAGCTCTAACACTGATGATCCACCTACAAATGTGAACTGACGTTCAAAAATAAAACATTTGAAAACGGACCATTTTCCACATTTCTGAAGCATGACGTAATGGGGGGGTGTTATCTCTTTTGTCGAAAATCAGCCGTTTTTGCTCGAACATTAAATGCCTCCAAATGGTATTTAATTAACTTCCCGAGCCCCTGGAAGCATGAAAATCACTTTAAACATGCTAATTTTAGCTCTAACACTGATGATCCACCTACAAATGTGAACTGACGTTCAAAAATAAAACATTTGAAAACGGACCATTTTCCACATTTCTGAAGCATGACGTAATGGGGGGGTGTTATCTCTTTTGTCGAAAATCAGCCGTTTTTGCTCGAACATTAAATGCCTCCAAATGGTATTTATTTCACTTCCCGAGCCCCTGGAAGCATGAAAATCACTTTAAACATGCTAATTTTAGCTCTAACACTGATGATCCACCTACAAATGTGAACTGACGTTCAAAAATAAAACATTTGAAAACGGACCATTTTCCACATTTCTGAAGCATGACGTAATGGGGGGGTGTTATCTCTTTTGTCGAAAATCAGCCGTTTTTGCTCGAACATTAAATGCCTCCAAATGGTATTTATTTCACTTCCCGAGCCCCTGGAAGCATGAAAATCACTTTAAACATGCTAATTTTAGCTCTAACACTGATGATCCACCTACAAATGTGAACTGACGTTCAAAAATAAAACATTTGAAAACGGACCATTTTCCACATTTCTGAAGCATGACGTAATGGGGGGGTGTTATCTCTTTTGTCGACAATCAGCCGTTTTTGCTCGAACATTAAATGCCTCCAAATGGTATTTAATTAACTTCCCGAGCCCCTGGAAGCATGAAAATCACTTTAAACATGCTAATTTTAGCTCTAACACTGATGATCCACCTACAAATGTGAACTGACGTTCAAAAATAAAACATTTGAAAACGGACCATTTTCCACATTTCTGAAGCATGACGTAATGGGGGGGTGTTATCTCTTTTGTCGAAAATCAGCCGTTTTTGTTCGAACATTAAATGCCTCCAAATGGTATTTAATTAACTTCCCGAGCCCCTGGAAGCATGAAAATCACTTTAAACATGCTAATTTTAGCTCTAACACTGATGATCCACCTACAAATGTGAACTGACGTTCAAAAATAAAACATTTGAAAACGGACCATTTTCCACATTTCTGAAGGATGACGTAATGGGGGGGTGTTATCTCTTTTGTCTAAAATCAGCCGTTTTTGCTCGAACATTAAATGCCTCCAAATGGTATTTAATTAACTTCCCGGGGTGAAGAAACCCTTTTTGAGAACTCAGAGTGAGTAAATTGGCCATTTTCATGCACTTTTAACCATTCCATAAATCTTGTGTTTTGGGCCCCTGGAAGCATGAAAATCACTTTAAACATGCTAATTTTAGCTCTAACACTGATGATCCACCTACAAATGTGAACTGACATTCAAAAATAAAACATTTGAAAACGGACCATTTTCCACATTTCTGAAGCATGACGTAATGGGGGGGTGTTATCTCTTTTGTCGAAAATCAGACGTTTTTGCTCGAACATTAAATGCCTCCAAATGGTATTTAATTAACTTCCCGAGCCCCTGGAAGCATGAAAATCACTTTAAACATGCTAATTTTAGCTCTAACACTGATGATCCACCTACAAATGTGAACTGACGTTCAAAAATAAAACATTTGAAAACGGACCATTTTCCACATTTCTGAAGCATGACGTAATGGGGGGGTGTTATCTCTTTTGTCGAAAATCAGCCGTTTTTGCTCGAACATTGAATGCCTCCAAATGGTATTTAATTAACTTCCCGAGCCCCTGGAAGCATGAAAATCACTTTAAACATGCTAATTTTAGCTCTAACACTGATGATCCACCTACAAATGTGAACTGACGTTCAAAAATAAAACATTTGAAAACAGACCATTTTCCACATTTCTGAAGCATGACGTAATGGGGGGATGTTATCTCTTTTGTCGAAAATCAGCCGTTTTTGCTCGAACATTAAATGCCTCCAAATGGTATTTATTTCACTTCCCGGGGTGAAGAAACCCTTTTTGAGAACTCAGAGTGAGTAAATTGGCCATTTTCATGCACTTTTAACCATTCCATTAATCTTGTGTTTTGGGCCCCTGGAAGCCTGAAAATCACTTTAAACATGCTAATTTTAGCTCTAACACTGATGATCCACCTACAAATGTGAACTGACGTTCAAAAATAAAACATTTGAAAACGGACCATTTTCCACATTTCTGAAGCATGACGTAATGGGGGGGTGTTATCTCTTTTGTCGAAAATCAGCCGTTTTTGCTCGAACATTAAATGCCTCCAAATGGTATTTAATTAACTTCCCGAGCCCCTGGAAGCATGAAAATCACTTTAAACATGCTAATTTTAGCTCTAACACTGATGATCCACCTACAAATGTGAACTGACGTTGAAAAATAAAACATTTGAAAACGGACCATTTTCCACATTTCTGAAGCATGACGTAATGGGGGGGTGTTATCTCTTTTGTCGAAAATCAGCCGTTTTTGCTCGAACATTAAATGCCTCCAAATGGTATTTAATTAACTTCCCGAGCCCCTGGAAGCATGAAAATCACTTTAAACATGCTAATTTTAGCTCTAACACTGATGATCCACCTACAAATGTGAACTGACGTTCAAAAATAAAACATTTGAAAACGGACCATTTTCCACATTTCTGAAGCATGACGTAATGGGGGGGTGTTATCTCTTTTGTCGAAAATCAGCCGTTTTTGCTCGAACATTAAATGCCTCCAAATGGTATTTATTTCACTTCCCGGGGTGAAGAAACCCTTTTTGAGAACTCAGAGTGAGTAAATTGGCCATTTTCATGCACTTTTAACCATTCCATTAATCTTGTGTTTTGGGCCCCTGGAAGCATGAAAATCACTTTAAACATGCTAATTTTAGCTCTAACACTGATGATCCACCTACAAATGTGAACTGACGTTCAAAAATAAAACATTTGAAAACGGACCATTTTCCACATTTCTGAAGCATGACGTAATGGGGGGGTGTTATCTCTTTTGTCGAAAATCAGCCGTTTTTGCTCGAACATTAAATGCCTCCAAATGGTATTTAATTAACTTCCCGAGCCCCTGGAAGCATGAAAATCACTTTAAACATGCTAATTTTAGCTCTAACACTGATGATCCACCTACAAATGTGAACTGACGTTCAAAAATAAAACATTTGAAAACGGACCATTTTCCACATTTCTGAAGCATGACGTAATGGGGGGGTGTTATCTCTTTTGTCGAAAATCAGCCGTTTTTGCTCGAACATTAAATGCCTCCAAATGGTATTTAATTAACTTCCCGAGCCCCTGGAAGCATGAAAATCACTTTAAACATGCTAATTTTAGCTCTAACACTGATGATCCACCTACAAATGTGAACTGACGTTCAAAAATAAAACATTTGAAAACGGACCATTTTCCACATTTCTGAAGCATGACGTAATGGGGGGGTGTTATCTCTTTTGTCGAAAATCAGACGTTTTTGCTCGAACATTAAATGCCTCCAAATGGTATTTAATTAACTTCCCGAGCCCCTGGAAGCATGAAAATCACTTTAAACATGCTAATTTTAGCTCTAACACTGATGATCCACCTACAAATGTGAACTGACGTTCAAAAATAAAACATTTGAAAACGGACCATTTTCCACATTTCTGAAGCATGACGTAATGGGGGGGTGTTATCTCTTTTGTCGAAAATCAGCCGTTTTTGCTCGAACATTAAATGCCTCCAAATGGTATTTAATTAACTTCCCGAGCCCCTGGAAGCATGAAAATCACTTTAAACATGCTAATTTTAGCTCTAACACTGATGATCCACCTACAAATGTGAACTGACGTTCAAAAATAAAACATTTGAAAACGGACCATTTTCCACATTTCTGAAGCATGACGTAAGGGGGGGTGTTATCTCTTTTGTCGAAAATCAGCCGTTTTTGCTCGAACATTAAATGCCTCCAAATGGTATTTAATTAACTTCCCGAGCCCCTGGAAGCATGAAAATCACTTTAAACATGCTAATTTTAGCTCTAACACTGATGATCCACCTACAAATGTAAACTGACGTTCAAAAATAAAACATTTGAAAACGGACCATTTTCCACATTTCTGAAGCATGACGTAATGGGGGGGTGTTATCTCTTTTGTCGAAAATCAGCCGTTTTTGCTCGAACATTAAATGCCTCCAAATGGTATTTAATTAACTTCCCGGGGTGAAGAAACCCTTTTTGAGAACTCAGAGTGAGTAAATTGGCCATTTTCATGCACTTTTAACCATTCCATAAATCTTGTGTTTTGGGCCCCTGGAAGCATGAAAATCACTTTAAACATGCTAATTTTAGCTCTAACACTGATGATCCACCTACAAATGTGAACTGACGTTCAAAAATAAAACATTTGAAAATGGACCATTTTCCACATTTCTGAAGCATGACGTAATGGGGGGGTGTTATCTCTTTTGTCGAAAATCAGCCGTTTTTGCTCGAACATTAAATGCCTCCAAATGGTATTTAATTAACTTCCCGAGCCCCTGGAAGCATGAAAATCACTTTAAACAGGCTTATTTTAGCTCTAACACTGATGATCCACCTACAAATGTGAACTGACGTTCAAAAATAAAACATTTGAAAACGGACCATTTTCCACATTTCTGAAGCATGACGTAATGGGGGGGTGTTATCTCTTTTGTCGAAAATCAGCCGTTTTTGCTCGAACATTAAATGCCTCCAAATGGTATTTAATTAACTTCCCGGGGTGAAGAAACCCTTTTTGAGAACTCAGAGTGAGTAAATTGGCCATTTTCATGCACTTTTAACCATTCCATAAATCTTGTGTTTTGGGCCCCTGGAAGCATGAAAATCACTTTAAACATGCAAATTTTAGCTCTAACACTGATGATCCACCTACAAATGTGAACTGACGTTCAAAAATAAAACATTTGAAAACGGACCATTTTCCACATTTCTGAAGCATGACGTAATGGGGGGGTGTTATCTCTTTTGTCGAAAATCAGCCGTTTTTGCTCGAACATTAAATGCCTCCAAATGGTATTTAATTAACTTCCCGAGCCCCTGGAAGCATGAAAATCACTTTAAACATGCTAATTTTAGCTCTAACACTGATGATCCATCTACAAATGTGAACTGACGTTCAAAAATAAAACATTTGAAAACGGACCATTTTCCACATTTCTGAAGCATGACGTAATGGGGGGGTGTTATCTCTTTTGTCGAAAATCAGCCGTTTTTGCTCGAACATTAAATGCCTCCAAATGGTATTTAATTAACTTCCCGGGGTGAAGAAACCCTTTTTGAGAACTCAGAGTGAGTAAATTGGCCATTTTCATGCACTTTTAACCATTCCATAAATCTTGTGTTTTGGGCCCCTGGAAGCATGAAAATCACTTTAAACATGCTAATTTTAGCTCTAACACAGATGATCCACCTACAAATGTGAACTGACGTTCAAAAATAAAACATTTGAAAACGGACCATTTTCCACATTTCTGAAGCATGACGTAATGGGGGGGTGTTATCTCTTTTGTCGAAAATCAGCCGTTTTTGCTCGAACATTAAATGCCTCCAAATGGTATTTAATTAACTTCCCGAGCCCCTGGAAGCATGAAAATCACTTTAAACATGCTAATTTTAGCTCTAACACTGATGATCCACCTACAAATGTGAACTGACGTTCAAAAATAAAACATTTGAAAACGGACCATTTTCCACATTTCTGAAGCATGACGTAATGGGGGGGTGTTATCTCTTTTGTCGAAAATCAGCCATTTTTGCTCGAACATTAAATGCCTCCAAATGGTATTTAATTAACTTCCCGGGGTGAAGAAACCCTTTTTGAGAACTCAGAGTGAGTAAATTGGCCATTTTCATGCACTTTTAACCATTCCATAAATCTTGTGTTTTGGGCCCCTGGAAGCATGAAAATCACTTTAAACATGCTAATTTTAGCTCTAACACTCATGATCCACCTACAAATGTGAACTGACGTTCAAAAATAAAACATTTGAAAACGGACCATTTTCCATATTTCTGAAGCATGACGTAATGGGGGGGTGTTATCTCTTTTGTCGAAAATCAGCCGTTTTTGCTCGAACATTAAATGCCTCCAAATGGTATTTAATTAACTTCCCAAGCCCCTGGAAGCATGAAAATCACTTTAAACATGCTAATTTTAGCTCTAACACTGATGATCCACCTACAAATGTGAACTGACGTTCAAAAATAAAACATTTGAAAACGGACCGTTTTCCACATTTCTGAAGCATGACGTAATGGGGGGGTGTTATCTCTTTTGTCGAAAATCAGCCGTTTTTGCTCGAACATTAAATGCCTCCAAATGGTATTTAATTAACTTCCCGGGGTGAAGAAACCCTTTTTGAGAACTCAGAGTGAGTAAATTGGCCATTTTCATGCACTTTTAACCATTCCATAAATCTTGTGTTTTGGGCCCCTGGAAGCATGAAAATCACTTTAAACATGCTAATTTTAGCTCTAACACTGATGATCCACCTACAAATGTGAACTGACGTTCAAAAATAAAACATTTGAAAACGGACCATTTTCCACATTTCTGAAGCATGACGTAATGGGGGGGTGTTATCTCTTTTGTCGAAAATCAGCCGTTTTTGCTCGAACATTAAATGCCTCCAAATGGTATTTAATTAACTTCCCGAGCCCCTGGAAGCATGAAAATCACTTTAAACATGCTAATTTTAGCTCTAACACTGATGATCCATCTACAAATGTGAACTGACGTTCAAAAATAAAACATTTGAAAACGGACCATTTTCCACATTTCTGAAGCATGACGTAATGGGGGGGTGTTATCTCTTTTGTCGAAAATCAGCCGTTTTTGCTCGAACATTAAATGCCTCCAAATGGTATTTAATTAACTTCCCGGGGTGAAGAAACCCTTTTTGAGAACTCAGAGTGAGTAAATTGGCCATTTTCATGCACTTTTAACCATTCCATAAATCTTGTGTTTTGGGCCCCTGGAAGCATGAAAATCACTTTAAACATGCTAATTTTAGCTCTAACACAGATGATCCACCTACAAATGTGAACTGACGTTCAAAAATAAAACATTTGAAAACGGACCATTTTCCACATTTCTGAAGCATGACGTAATGGGGGGGTGTTATCTCTTTTGTCGAAAATCAGCCGTTTTTGCTCGAACATTAAATGCCTCCAAATGGTATTTAATTAACTTCCCGAGCCCCTGGAAGCATGAAAATCACTTTAAACATGCTAATTTTAGCTCTAACACTGATGATCCACCTACAAATGTGAACTGACGTTCAAAAATAAAACATTTGAAAACGGACCATTTTCCACATTTCTGAAGCATGACGTAATGGGGGGGTGTTATCTCTTTTGTCGAAAATCAGCCGTTTTTGCTCGAACATTAAATGCCTCCAAATGGTATTTAATTAACTTCCCGAGCCCCTGGAAGCATGAAAATCACTTTAAACATGCTAATTTTAGCTCTAACACTGATGATCCACCTACAAATGTGAACTGACGTTCAAAAATAAAACATTTGAAAACGGACCATTTTCCACATTTCTGAAGCATGACGTAATGGGGGGGTGTTATCTCTTTTGTCGAAAATCAGCCGTTTTTGCTCGAACATTAAATGCCTCCAAATGGTATTTAATTAACTTCCCGGGGTGAAGAAACCCTTTTTGAGAACTCAGAGTGAGTAAATTGGCCATTTTCATGCACTTTTAACCATTCCATAAATCTTGTGTTTTGGGCCCCTGGAAGCATGAAAATCACTTTAAACATGCTAATTTTAGCTCTAACACTGATGATCCACCTACAAATGTGAACTGACGTTCAAAAATAAAACATTTGAAAACGGACCATTTTCCACATTTCTGAAGCATGACGTAATGGGGGGGTGTTATCTCTTTTGTCGAAAATCAGCCGTTTTAGCTCGAACATTAAATGCCTCCAAATGGTATTTAATTAACTTCCCGAGCCCCTGGAAGCATGAAAATCACTTTAAACAGGCTTATTTTAGCTCTAACACTGATGATCCACCTACAAATGTGAACTGACGTTCAAAAATAAAACATTTGAAAACGGACCATTTTCCACATTTCTGAAGCATGACGTAATGGGGGGGGTGTTATCTCTTTTGTCGAAAATCAGCCGTTTTTGCTCGAACATTAAATGCCTCCAAATGGTATTTAATTAACTTCCCGGGGTGAAGAAACCCTTTTTGAGAACTCAGAGTGAGTAAATTGGCCATTTTCATGCACTTTTAACCATTCCATAAATCTTGTGTTTTGGGCCCCTGGAAGCATGAAAATCACTTTAAACATGCAAATTTTAGCTCTAACACTGATGATCCACCTACAAATGTGAACTGACGTTCAAAAATAAAACATTTGAAAACGGACCATTTTCCACATTTCTGAAGCATGACGTAATGGCGGGGTGTTATCTCTTTTGTCGAAAATCAGCCGTTTTTGCTCGAACATTAAATGCCTCCAAATGGTATTTAATTAACTTCCCGAGCCCCTGGAAGCATGAAAATCACTTTAAACATGCTAATTTTAGCTCTAACACTGATGATCCATCTACAAATGTGAACTGACGTTCAAAAATAAAACATTTGAAAACGGACCATTTTCCACATTTCTGAAGCATGACGTAATGGGGGGGTGTTATCTCTTTTGTCGAAAATCAGCCGTTTTTGCTCGAACATTAAATGCCTCCAAATGGTATTTAATTAACTTCCCGGGGTGAAGAAACCCTTTTTGAGAACTCAGAGTGAGTAAATTGGCCATTTTCATGCACTTTTAACCATTCCATAAATCTTGTGTTTTGGGCCCCTGGAAGCATGAAAATCACTTTAAACATGCTAATTTTAGCTCTAACACAGATGATCCACCTACAAATGTGAACTGACGTTCAAAAATAAAACATTTGAAAACGGACCATTTTCCACATTTCTGAAGCATGACGTAATGGGGGGGTGTTATCTCTTTTGTCGAAAATCAGCCATTTTTGCTCGAACATTAAATGCCTCCAAATGGTATTTAATTAACTTCCCGAGCCCCTGGAAGCATGAAATCACTTTAAACATGCTAATTTTAGCTCTAACACTGATGATCCACCTACAAATGTGAACTGACGTTCAAAAATAAAACATTTGAAAACGGACCATTTTCCACATTTCTGAAGCATGACGTAATGGGGGGGTGTTATCTCTTTTGTCGAAAATCAGCCGTTTTTGCTCGAACATTAAATGCCTCCAAATGGTATTTAATTAACTTCCCGGGGTGAAGAAACCCTTTTTGAGAACTCAGAGTGAGTAAATTGGCCATTTTCATGCACTTTTAACCATTCCATAAATCTTGTGTTTTGGGCCCCTGGAAGCATGAAAATCACTTTAAACATGCTAATTTTAGCTCTAACACTGATGATCCACCTACAAATGTGAACTGACGTTCAAAAATAAAACATTTGAAAACGGACCATTTTCCATATTTCTGAAGCATGACGTAATGGGGGGGTGTTATCTCTTTTGTCGAAAATCAGCCGTTTTTGCTCGAACATTAAATGCCTCCAAATGGTATTTAATTAACTTCCCGAGCCCCTGGAAGCATGAAAATCACTTTAAACATGCTAATTTTAGCTCTAACACTGATGATCCACCTACAAATGTGAACTGACGTTCAAAAATAAAACATTTGAAAACGGACCGTTTTCCACATTTCTGAAGCATGACGTAATGGGGGGGTGTTATCTCTTTTGTCGAAAATCAGCCGTTTTTGCTCAAACATTAAATGCCTCCAAATGGTATTTAATTAACTTCCCGGGGTGAAGAAACCCTTTTTGAGAACTCAGAGTGAGTAAATTGGCCATTTTCATGCACTTTTAACCATTCCATAAATCTTGTGTTTTGGGCCCCTGGAAGCATGAAAATCACTTTAAACATGCTAATTTTAGCTCTAACACTGATGATCCACCTACAAATGTGAACTGACGTTCAAAAATAAAACATTTGAAAACGGACCATTTTCCACATTTCTGAAGCATGACGTAATGGGGGGGTGTTATCTCTTTTGTCGAAAATCAGCCGTTTTTGCTCGAACATTAAATGCCTCCAAATGGTATTTAATTAACTTCCCGAGCCCCTGGAAGCATGAAAATCACTTTAAACATGCTAATTTTAGCTCTAACACTGATGATCCACCTACAAATGTGAACTGACGTTCAAAAATAAAACATTTGAAAATGGACCATTTTCCACATTTCTGAAGCATGACGTAATGGGGGGGTGTTATCTCTTTTGTCGAAAATCAGCCGTTTTTGCTCAAACATTAAATGCCTCCAAATGGTATTTAATTAACTTCCCGGGGTGAAGAAACCCTTTTTGAGAACTCAGAGTGAGTAAATTGGCCATTTTCATGCACTTTTAACCATTCCATAAATCTTGTGTTTTGGGCCCCTGGAAGCATGAAAATCACTTTAAACATGCTAATTTTAGCTCTAACACTGATGATCCACCTACAAATGTGAACTGACGTTCAAAAATAAAACATTTGAAAACGGACCATTTTCCACATTTCTGAAGCATGACGTAATGGGGGGGTGTTATCTCTTTTGTCGAAAATCAGCCGTTTTTGCTCGAACATTAAATGCCTCCAAATGGTATTTAATTAACTTCCCGAGCCCCTGGAAGCATGAAAATCACTTTAAACATGCTAATTTTAGCTCTAACACTGATGATCCACCTACAAATGTGAACTGACGTTCAAAAATAAAACATTTGAAAACGGACCATTTTCCACATTTCTGAAGCATGACGTAATGGGGGGGTGTTATCTCTTTTGTCGAAAATCAGCCGTTTTTGCTCGAACATTAAATGCCTCCAAATGGTATTTAATTAACTTCCCGGGGTGAAGAAACCCTTTTTGAGAACTCAGAGTGAGTAAATTGGCCATTTTCATGCACTTTTAACCATTCCATAAATCTTGTGTTTTGGGCCCCTGGAAGCATGAAAATCACTTTAAACATGCTAACTTTAGTTCTAACACTGATGATCCACCTACAAATGTGAACTGACGTTCAAAAATAAAACATTTGAAAACGGACCATTTTCCACATTTCTGAAGCATGACGTAATGGGGGGGTGTTATCTCTTTTGTCGAAAATCAGCCGTTTTTGCTCGAACATTAAATGCCTCCAAATGGTATTTATTTCACTTCCCGGGGTGAAGAAACCCTTTTTGAGAACTCAGAGTGAGTAAATTGGCCATTTTCATGCACTTTTAACCATTCCATTAATCTTGTGTTTTGGGCCCCTGGAAGCATGAAAATCACTTTAAACATGCTAATTTTAGCTCTAACACTGATGATCCACCTACAAATGTGAACTGACGTTCAAAAATAAAACATTTGAAAACGGACCATTTTCCACATTTCTGAAGCATGACGTAATGGGGGGGTGTTATCTCTTTTGTCGAAAATCAGCCGTTTTTGCTCGAACATTAAATGCCTCCAAATGGTATTTAATTAACTTCCCGAGCCCCTGGATGCATGAAAATCACTTTAAACATGCTAATTTTAGCTCTAACACTGATGATCCACCTACAAATGTGAACTGACGTTCAAAAATAAAACATTTGAAAACGGACCATTTTCCACATTTCTGAAGCATGACGTAATGGGGGGGTGTTATCTCTTTTGTCGAAAATCAGCCGTTTTTGTTCGAACATTAAATGCCTCCAAATGGTATTTAATTAACTTCCCGAGCCCCTGGAAGCATGAAAATCACTTTAAACATGCTAATTTTAGCTCTAACACTGATGATCCACCTACAAATGTGAACTGACGTTCAAAAATAAAACATTTGAAAACGGACCATTTTCCACATTTCTGAAGCATGACGTAATGGGGGGGTGTTATCTCTTTTGTCGAAAATCAGCCGTTTTTGCTCGAACATTAAATGCCTCCAAATGGTATTTAATTAACTTCCCGGGGTGAAGAAACCCTTTTTGAGAACTCAGAGTGAGTAAATTGGCCATTTTCATGCACTTTTAACCATTCCATAAATCTTGTGTTTTGGGCCCCTGGAAGCATGAAAATCACTTTAAACATGCTAATTTTAGCTCTAACACTGATGATCCACCTACAAATGTGAACTGACGTTCAAAAATAAAACATTTGAAAACGGACCATTTTCCACATTTCTGAAGCATGACGTAATGGGGGGGTGTTATCTCTTTTGTCGAAAATCAGCCGTTTTTGCTCGAACATTAAATGCCTCCAAATGGTATTTAAATAACTTCCCGAGCCCCTGGAAGCATGAAAATCACTTTAAACATGCTAATTTTAGCTCTAACACTGATGATCCACCTACAAATGTGAACTGACGTTCAAAAATAAAAACATTTGAAAACGGACCATTTTCCACATTTCTGAAGCATGACGTAATGGGGGGGTGTTATCTCTTTTGTCGAAAATCAGCCGTTTTTGCTCGAACATTAAATGCCTCCAAATGGTATTTAATTAACTTCCAGAGCCCCTGGAAGCATGAAAATCACTTTAAACATGCTAATTTTAGCTCTAACACTGATGATCCACCTACAAATGTGAACTGACGTTCAAAAAATAAACATTTGAAAACGGACCATTTTCCACATTTCTGAAGCATGACGTAATGGGGGGGTGTTATCTCTTTGTCGAAAATCAGCCGTTTTTGCTCGAAACATTAAATGCCTCCAAATGGTATTTAATTAACTTCCGGGTGAAGAAACCCTTTTTGAGAACTCAGAGTGAGTAAATTGGCCATTTTCATGCACTTTTAACCATTCCATTAATCTTGTGTTTTGGGCCCCTGGAAGCATGAAAATCACTTTAAACATGCTAATTTTAGCTCTAACACTGATGATCCACCTACAAATGTGAACTGACGTTCAAAAATAAAACATTTGAAAACGGACCATTTTCCACATTTCTGAAGCATGACGTAATGGGGGGGTGTTATCTCTTTTGTCGAAAATCAGCCGTTTTTGCTCGAACATTAAATGCCATCCAAATGGTATTTAATTAACTTCCCGAGCCCCTGGAAGCATGAAAATCACTTTAACATGCTAATTTTAGCTCTAACACTGATGATCCACCTACAAATGTGAACTGACGTTCAAAAATAAAACATTTGAAAACGGACCATTTTCCACATTTCTGAAGCATGACGTAATGGGGGGGTGTTATCTCTTTTGTCGAAAATCAGCCGTTTTTGCTCGAACATTAAATGCCTCCAAATGGTATTTAATTAACTTCCCGAGCCCCTGGAAGCATGAAAATCACTTTAAACATGCTAATTTTAGCTCTAACACTGATGATCCACCTACAAATGTGAACTGACGTTCAAAAATAAAACATTTGAAAACGGACCATTTTCCACATTTCTGAAGCATGACGTAATGGGGGGTGTTATCTCTTTTGTCGAAAATCAGCCGTTTTTGCTCGAACATTAAATGCCTCCAAATGGTATTTAATTAACTTCCCGGGGTGAAGAAACCCTTTTTGAGAACTCAGAGTGAGTAAATTGGCCATTTTCATGCACTTTTAACCATTCCATAAATCTTGTGTTTTGGGCCCCTGGAAGCATGAAAATCACTTTAAACATGCTAATTTTAGCTCTAACACTGATGATCCACCTACAAATGTGAACTGACGTTCAAAAATAAAACATTTGAAAACGGACCATTTTCCACATTTCTGAAGCATGACGTAATGGGGGGGTGTTATCTCTTTTGTCGAAAATCAGCCGTTTTTTGCTCGAACATTAAATGCCTCCAAATGGTATTTAATTAACTTCCTGGGGTGAAGAAACCCTTTTTGAGAACTCAGAGTGAGTAAATTGGCCATTTTCATGCACTTTTAACCATTCCATGAATCTTGTGTTTTGGGCCCCTGGAAGCATGAAAATCACTTTAAACATGCTAATTTTAGCTCTAACACTGATGATCCACCTATAAATGTGAACTGACGTTCAAAAATAAAACATTTGAAAACGGACCATTTTCCACATTTCTGAAGCATGACGTAATGGGGGGTTGTTATCTCTTTTGTCGAAAATCAGACGTTTTTGCTCGAACATTAAATGCCTCCAAATGGTATTTAATTAACTTCCCGAGCCCCTGGAAGCATGAAAATCACTTTAAACATGCTAATTTTAGCTCTAACACTGATGATCCACCTACAAATGTGAACTGACGTTCAAAAATAAAACATTTGAAAACGGACCATTTTCCACATTTCTGAAGCATGACGTAATGGGGGGGTGTTATCTCTTTTGTCGAAAATCAGCCGTTTTTGCTCGAACATTAAATGCCTCCAAATGGTATTTAATTAACTTCCCGAGCCCCTGGAAGCATGAAAATCACTTTAAACATGCTAATTTTAGCTCTAACACTGATGATCCACCTACAAATGTGAACTGACGTTCAAAAATAAAACATTTGAAAACGGACCATTTTCCACATTTCTGAAGCATGACGTAATGGGGGGGTGTTATCTCTTTTGTCGAAAATCAGCCGTTTTTGCTCGAACATTAAATGCCTCCAAATGGTATTTAATTAACTTCCCGAGCCCCTGGAAGCATGAAAATCACTTTAAACATGCTAATTTTAGCTCTAACACTGATGATCCACCTACAAATGTGAACTGACGTTCAAAAATAAAACATTTGAAAACGGACCATTTTCCACATTTCTGAAGCATGACGTAATGGGGGGTGTTATCTCTTTTGTCGAAAATCAGCCGTTTTTGCTCGAACATTAAATGCCTCCAAATGGTATTTAATTAACTTCCCGGGGTGAAGAAACCCTTTTTGAGAACTCAGAGTGAGTAAATTGGCCATTTTCATGCACTTTTAACCATTCCATAAATCTTGTGTTTTGGGCCCCTGGAAGCATGAAAATCACTTTAAACATGCTAATTTTAGCTCTAACACTGATGATCCACCTACAAATGTGAACTGACGTTCAAAAATAAAACATTTGAAAACGGACCATTTTCCACATTTCTGAAGCATGACGTAATGGGGGGGTGTTATCTCTTTTGTCGAAAATCAGCCGTTTTTGCTCGAACATTAAATGCCTCCAAATGGTATTTAATTAACTTCCCGAGCCCCTGGAAGCATGAAAATCACTTTAAACATGCTAATTTTAGCTCTAACACTGATGATCCACCTACAAATGTGAACTGACGTTCAAAAATAAAACATTTGAAAACGGACCATTTTCCACATTTCTGAAGCATGACGTAATGGGGGGGTGTTATCTCTTTTGTCGAAAATCAGCCGTTTTTGCTCGAACATTAAATGCCTCCAAATGGTATTTAATTAACTTCCCGAGCCCCTGGAAGCATGAAAATCACTTTAAACATGCTAATTTTAGCTCTAACACTGATGATCCACCTACAAATGTGAACTGATGTTCAAAAATAAAACATTTGAAAACTGACCATTTTCCACATTTCTGAAGCATGACGTAATGGGGGGGTGTTATCTCTTTTGTCGAAAATCAGCCGTTTTTGCTCGAACAATTAATGCCTCCAAATGGTATTTAATTAACTTCCCGAGCCCCTGGAAGCATGAAAATCACTTTAAACATGCTAATTTTAGCTCTAACACTGATGATCCACCTACAAATGTGAACTGACGTTCAAAAATAAAACATTTGAAAACGGACCATTTTCCACATTTCTGAAGCATGACGTAATGGGGGTGTCTTATCTCTTTTGTCGAAAATCAGCCGTTTTTGCTCGAACATTAAATGCCTCCAAATGGTATTTAATTAACTTCCCGGGGTGAAGAAACCCTTTTTGAGAACTCAGAGTGAGTAAATTGGCCATTTTCATGCACTTTTAACCATTCCATAAATCTTGTGTTTTGGGCCCCTGGAAGCATGAAAATCACTTTAAACATGCTAATTTTAGCTCTAACACTGATGATCCACCTACAAATGTGAACTGACGTTCAAAAATAAAACATTTGAAAACTGACCATTTTCCACATTTCTGAAGCATGACGTAATGGGGGGTGTTATCTCTTTTGTCGAAAATCAGCCGTTTTTGCTCGAACATTAAATGCCTCCAAATGGTATTTAATTAACTTCCTGTGCCCCTGGAAGCATGAAAATCACTTTAAACATGCTAATTTTAGCTCTAACACTGATGATCCACCTACAAATGTGAACTGACGTTCAAAAATAAAACATTTGAAAACGGACCATTTTCCACATTTCTGAAGCATGACGTAATGGGGGGGTGTTATCTCTTCTGTCGAAAAACAGCCGTTTTTGCTCAAACATTAAATGCCTCCAAATGGTATTTAATTAACTTCCCAGGGTGAAGAAACCCTTTTTGAGAACTCAGAGTGAGTAAATTGGCCATTTTCATGCACTTTTAACCATTCCATAAATCTTGTGTTTTGGGCCCCTGGAAGCATGAAAATCACTTTAAACATGCTAATTTTAGCTCTAACACTGATGATCCACCTACAAATGTGAACTGACGTTCAAAAATAAAACATTTGAAAACGGACCATTTTCCACATTTCTGAAGCATGACGTAATGGGGGGGTGTTATCTCTTTTGTCGAAAATCAGCCGTTTTTGCTCGAACATTAAATGCCTCCAAATGGTATTTATTTCACTTCCCGGGGTGAAGAAACCCTTTTTGAGAACTCAGAGTGAGTAAATTGGCCATTTTCATGCACTTTTAACCATTCCATTAATCTTGTGTTTTGGGCCCCTGGAAGCATGAAAATCACTTTAAACATGCTAATTTTAGCTCTAACACTGATGATCCACCTACAAATGTGAACTGACGTTCAAAAATAAAACATTTGAAAACGGACCATTTTCCACATTTCTGAAGCATGACGTAATGGGGGGGGTGTTATCTTTTTTGTCGAAAATCAGCCGTTTTTGCTCGAACATTAAATGCCTCCAAATGGTATTTAAATAACTTCCCGAGCCCCTGGAAGCATGAAAATCACTTTAAACATGCTAATTTTAGCTCTAACACTGATGATCCACCTACAAATGTGAACTGACGTTCAAAAATAAAACATTTGAAAACGGACCATTTTCCACATTTCTGAAGCATGACGTAATGGGGGGGTGTTATCTCTTTTGTCGAAAATCAGCCGTTTTTGCTCAAACATTAAATGCCTCCAAATGGTATTTATTTCACTTCCCGAGCCCCTGGAAGCATGAAAATCACTTTAAACATGCTAATTTTAGCTCTAACACTGATGATCCACCTAAAATGTGAACTGACGTTCAAAAATAAAACATTTGAAAACGGACCATTTTCCACATTTCTGAAGCATGACGTAATGGGGGGGTGTTATCTCTTTTGTCGAAAATCAGCCGTTTTTGCTCGAACATTAAATGCCTCCAAATGGTATTTATTTCACTTCCCGAGCCCCTGGAAGCATGAAAATCACTTTAAACATGCTAATTTTAGCTCTAACACTGATGATCCACCTACAAATGTGAACTGACGTTCAAAAATAAAGCATTTGAAAACGGACCATTTTCCACATTTCTGAAGCATGACGTAATGGGGGGGTGTTATCTCTTTTGTCGAAAATCAGCCGTTTTTGCTCGAACATTAAATGCCTCCAAATGGTATTTAATTAACTTCCCGAGCCCCTGGAAGCATGAAAATCACTTTAAACATGCTAATTTTAGCTCTAACACTGATGATCCACCTACAAATGTGAACTGACGTTCAAAAATAAAACATTTGAAAACGGACCATTTTCCACATTTCTGAAGCATGACGTAATGGGGGGGTGTTATCTCTTTTGTCGAAAATCAGCCGTTTTTGTTCGAACATTAAATGCCTCCAAATGGTATTTAATTAACTTCCCGAGCCCCTGGAAGCATGAAAATCACTTTAAACATGCTAATTTTAGCTCTAACACTGATGATCCACCTACAAATGTGAACTGACGTTCAAAAATAAAACATTTGAAAACGGACCATTTTCCACATTTCTGAAGCATGACGTAATGGGGGGGTGTTATCTCTTTTGTCTAAAATCAGCCGTTTTTGCTCGAACATTAAATGCCTCCAAATGGTATTTAATTAACTTCCCGGGGTGAAGAAACCCTTTTTGAGAACTCAGAGTGAGTAAATTGGCCATTTTCATGCACTTTTAACCATTCCATAAATCTTGTGTTTTGGGCCCCTGGAAGCATGAAAATCACTTTAAACATGCTAATTTTAGCTCTAACACTGATGATCCACCTACAAATGTGAACTGACGTTCAAAAATAAAACATTTGAAAACGGACCATTTTCCACATTTCTGAAGCATGACGTAATGGGGGGGTGTTATCTCTTTTGTCGAAAATCAGCCGTTTTTGCTCGAACATTAAATGCCTCCAAATGGTATTTAATTAACTTCCCGAGCCCCTGGAAGCATGAAAATCACTTTAAACATGCTAATTTTAGCTCTAACACTGATGATCCACCTACAAATGTGAACTGACGTTCAAAAATAAAACATTTGAAAACGGACCATTTTCCACATTTCTGAAGCATGACGTAATGGGGGGGTGTTATCTCTTTTGTCGAAAATCAGCCGTTTTTGCTCGAACATTAAATGCCTCCAAATGGTATTTAATTAACTTCCCGAGCCCCTGGAAGCATGAAAATCACTTTAAACATGCTAATTTTAGCTCTAACACTGATGATCCACCTACAAATGTGAACTGACGTTCAAAAATAAAACATTTGAAAACGGACCATTTTCCACATTTCTGAAGCATGACGTAATGGGGGGTGTTATCTCTTTTGTCGAAAATCAGCCGTTTTTGCTCGAACATTAAATGCCTCCAAATGGTATTTAATTAACTTCCCGGGGTGAAGAAACCCTTTTTGAGAACTCAGAGTGAGTAAATTGGCCATTTTCATGCACTTTTAACCATTCCATAAATCTTGTGTTTTGGGCCCCTGGAAGCATGAAAATCACTTTAAACATGCTAATTTTAGCTCTAACACTGATGATCCACCTACAAATGTGAACTGACGTTCAAAAATAAAACATTTGAAAACGGACCATTTTCCACATTTCTGAAGCATGACGTAATGGGGGGGTGTTATCTCTTTTGTCGAAAATCAGCCGTTTTTGCTCGAACATTAAATGCCTCCAAATGGTATTTAATTAACTTCCCGAGCCCCTGGAAGCATGAAAATCACTTTAAACATGCTAATTTTAGCTCTAACACTGATGATCCACCTACAAATGTGAACTGACGTTCAAAAATAAAACATTTGAAAACGGACCATTTTCCACATTTCTGAAGCATGACGTAATGGGGGGGGTGTTATCTCTTTTGTCGAAAATCAGCCGTTTTTGCTCGAACATTAAATGCCTCCAAATGGTATTTAATTAACTTCCCGAGCCCCTGGAAGCATGAAAATCACTTTAAACATGCTAATTTTAGCTCTAACACTGATGATCCACCTACAAATGTGAACTGATGTTCAAAAATAAAACATTTGAAAACTGACCATTTTCCACATTTCTGAAGCATGACGTAATGGGGGGGTGTTATCTCTTTTGTCGAAAATCAGCCGTTTTTGCTCGAACATTAAATGCCTCCAAATGGTATTTAATTAACTTCCCGAGCCCCTGGAAGCATGAAAATCACTTTAAACATGCTAATTTTAGCTCTAACACTGATGATCCACCTACAAATGTGAACTGACGTTCAAAAATAAAACATTTGAAAACGGACCATTTTCCACATTTCTGAAGCATGACGTAATGGGGGTGTGTTATCTCTTTTGTCGAAAATCAGCCGTTTTTGCTCGAACATTAAATGCCTCCAAATGGTATTTAATTAACTTCCCGGGGTGAAGAAACCCTTTTTGAGAACTCAGAGTGAGTAAATTGGCCATTTTCATGCACTTTTAACCATTCCATAAATCTTGTGTTTTGGGCCCCTGGAAGCATGAAAATCACTTTAAACATGCTAATTTTAGCTCTAACACTGATGATCCACCTACAAATGTGAACTGACGTTCAAAAATAAAACATTTGAAAACTGACCATTTTCCACATTTCTGAAGCATGACGTAATGGGGGGGTGTTATCTCTTTTGTCGAAAATCAGCCGTTTTTGCTCGAACATTAAATGCCTCCAAATGGTATTTAATTAACTTCCCGTGCCCCTGGAAGCATGAAAATCACTTTAAACATGCTAATTTTAGCTCTAACACTGATGATCCACCTACAAATGTGAACTGACGTTCAAAAATAAAACATTTGAAAACGGACCATTTTCCACATTTCTGAAGCATGACGTAATGGGGGGGTGTTATCTCTTTTGTCGAAAAACAGCCGTTTTTGCTCGAACATTAAATGCCTCCAAATGGTATTTAATTAACTTCCCGGGGTGAAGAAACCCTTTTTGAGAACTCAGAGTGAGTAAATTGGCCATTTTCATGCACTTTTAACCATTCCATAAATCTTGTGTTTTGGGCCCCTGGAAGCATGAAAATCACTTTAAACATGCTAATTTTAGCTCTAACACTGATGATCCACCTACAAATGTGAACTGACGTTCAAAAATAAAACATTTGAAAACGGACCATTTTCCACATTTCTGAAGCATGACGTAATGGGGGGGTGTTATCTCTTTTGTCGAAAATCAGCCGTTTTTGCTCGAACATTAAATGCCTCCAAATGGTATTTATTTCACTTCCCGGGGTGAAGAAACCCTTTTTGAGAACTCAGAGTGAGTAAATTGGCCATTTTCATGCACTTTTAACCATTCCATTAATCTTGTGTTTTGGGCCCCTGGAAGCATGAAAATCACTTTAAACATGCTAATTTTAGCTCTAACACTGATGATCCACCTACAAATGTGAACTGACGTTCAAAAATAAAACATTTGAAAACGGACCATTTTCCACATTTCTGAAGCATGACGTAATGGGGGGGTGTTATCTCTTTTGTCGAAAATCAGCCGTTTTTGCTCGAACATTAAATGCCTCCAAATGGTATTTAAATAACTTCCCGAGCCCCTGGAAGCATGAAAATCACTTTAAACATGCTAATTTTAGCTCTAACACTGATGATCCACCTACAAATGTGAACTGACGTTCAAAAATAAAACATTTGAAAACGGACCATTTTCCACATTTCTGAAGCATGACGTAATGGGGGGGTGTTATCTCTTTTGTCGAAAATCAGCCGTTTTTGCTCGAACATTAAATGCCTCCAAATGGTATTTATTTCACTTCCCGAGCCCCTGGAAGCATGAAAATCACTTTAAACATGCTAATTTTAGCTCTAACACTGATGATCCACCTACAAATGTGAACTGACGTTCAAAAATAAAACATTTGAAAACGGACCATTTTCCACATTTCTGAAGCATGACGTAATGGGGGGGTGTTATCTCTTTTGTCGAAAATCAGCCGTTTTTGCTCGAACATTAAATGCCTCCAAATGGTATTTATTTCACTTCCCGAGCCCCTGGAAGCATGAAAATCACTTTAAACATGCTAATTTTAGCTCTAACACTGATGATCCACCTACAAATGTGAACTGACGTTCAAAAATAAAACATTTGAAAACGGACCATTTTCCACATTTCTGAAGCATGACGTAATGGGGGGGTGTTATCTCTTTTGTCGACAATCAGCCGTTTTTGCTCGAACATTAAATGCCTCCAAATGGTATTTAATTAACTTCCCGAGCCCCTGGAAGCATGAAAATCACTTTAAACATGCTAATTTTAGCTCTAACACTGATGATCCACCTACAAATGTGAACTGACGTTCAAAAATAAAACATTTGAAAACGGACCATTTTTCACATTTCTGAAGCATGACGTAATGGGGGGGTGTTATCTCTTTTGTCGAAAATCAGCCGTTTTTGTTCGAACATTAAATGCCTCCAAATGGTATTTAATTAACTTCCCGAGCCCCTGGAAGCATGAAAATCACTTTAAACATGCTAATTTTAGCTCTAACACTGATGATCCACCTACAAATGTGAACTGACGTTCAAAAATAAAACATTTGAAAACGGACCATTTTCCACATTTCTGAAGGATGACGTAATGGGGGGGTGTTATCTCTTTTGTCTAAAATCAGCCGTTTTTGCTCGAACATTAAATGCCTCCAAATGGTATTTAATTAACTTCGCGGGGTGAAGAAACCCTTTTTGAGAACTCAGAGTGAGTAAATTGGCCATTTTCATGCACTTTTAACCATTCCATAAATCTTGTGTTTTGGGCCCCTGGAAGCATGAAAATCACTTTAAACATGCTAATTTTAGCTCTAACACTGATGATCCACCTACAAATGTGAACTGACGTTCAAAAATAAAACATTTGAAAACGGACCATTTTCCACATTTCTGAAGCATGACGTAATGGGGGGGTGTTATCTCTTTTGTCGAAAATCAGACGTTTTTGCTCGAACATTAAATGCCTCCAAATGGTATTTAATTAACTTCCCGAGCCCCTGGAAGCATGAAAATCACTTTAAACATGCTAATTTTAGCTCTAACACTGATGATCCACCTACAAATGTGAACTGACGTTCAAAAATAAAACATTTGAAAACGGACCATTTTCCACATTTCTGAAGCATGACGTAATGGGGGGGTGTTATCTCTTTTGTCGAAAATCAGCCGTTTTTGCTCGAACATTGAATGCCTCCAAATGGTATTTAATTAACTTCCCGAGCCCCTGGAAGCATGAAAATCACTTTAAACATGCTAATTTTAGCTCTAACACTGATGATCCACCTACAAATGTGAACTGACGTTCAAAAATAAAACATTTGAAAACAGACCATTTTCCACATTTCTGAAGCATGACGTAATGGGGGGATGTTATCTCTTTTGTCGAAAATCAGCCGTTTTTGCTCGAACATTAAATGCCTCCAAATGGTATTTATTTCACTTCCCGGGGTGAAGAAACCCTTTTTGAGAACTCAGAGTGAGTAAATTGGCCATTTTCATGCACTTTTAACCATTCCATTAATCTTGTGTTTTGGGCCCCTGGAAGCCTGAAAATCACTTTAAACATGCTAATTTTAGCTCTAACACTGATGATCCACCTACAAATGTGAACTGACGTTCAAAAATAAAACATTTGAAAACGGACCATTTTCCACATTTCTGAAGCATGACGTAATGGGGGGGGTGTTATCTCTTTTGTCGAAAATCAGCCGTTTTTGCTCGAACATTAAATGCCTCCAAATGGGATTTAATTAACTTCCCGAGCCCCTGGAAGCATGAAAATCACTTTAAACATGCTAATTTTAGCTCTAACACTGATGATCCACCTACAAATGTGAACTGACGTTCAAAAATAAAACATTTGAAAACGGACCATTTTCCACATTTCTGAAGCATGACGTAATGGGGGGGTGTTATCTCTTTTGTCGAAAATCAGCCGTTTTTGCTCGAACATTAAATGCCTCCAAATGGTATTTAATTAACTTCCCGAGCCCCTGGAAGCATGAAAATCACTTTAAACATGCTAATTTTAGCTCTAACACTGATGATCCACCTACAAATGTGAACTGACGTTCAAAAATAAAACATTTGAAAACGGACCATTTTCCACATTTCTGAAGCATGACGTAATGGGGGGGTGTTATCTCTTTTGTCGAAAATCAGCCGTTTTTGCTCAAACATTAAATGCCTCCAAATGGTATTAATTTCACTTCCCGGGGTGAAGAAACCCTTTTTGAGAACTCAGAGTGAGTAAATTGGCCATTTTCATGCACTTTTAACCATTCCATTAATCTTGTGTTTTGGGCCCCTGGAAGCATGAAAATCACTTTAAACATGCTAATTTTAGCTCTAACACTGATGATCCACCTACAAATGTGAACTGACGTTCAAAAATAAAACATTTGAAAACGGACCATTTTCCACATTTCTGAAGCATGACGTAATGGGGGGGTGTTATCTCTTTTGTCGAAAATCAGCCGTTTTTGCTCGAACATTAAATGCCTCCAAATGGTATTTAATTAACTTCCCGAGCCCCTGGAAGCATGAAAATCACTTTAAACATGCTAATTTTAGCTCTAACACTGATGATCCACCTACAAATGTGAACTGACGTTCAAAAATAAAACATTTGAAAACGGACCATTTTCCACATTTCTGAAGCATGACGTAATGGGGGGGTGTTATCTCTTTTGTCGAAAATCAGCCGTTTTTGCTCGAACATTAAATGCCTCCAAATGGTATTTAATTAACTTCCCGAGCCCCTGGAAGCATGAAAATCACTTTAAACATGCTAATTTTAGCTCTAACACTGATGATCCACCTACAAATGTGAACTGACGTTCAAAAATAAAACATTTGAAAACTGACCATTTTCCACATTTCTGAAGCATGACGTAATGGGGGGGTGTTATCTCTTTTGTCGAAAATCAGACGTTTTTGCTCGAACATTAAATGCCTCCAAATGGTATTTAATTAACTTCCCGAGCCCCTGGAAGCATGAAAATCACTTTAAACATGCTAATTTTAGCTCTAACACTGATGATCCACCTACAAATGTGAACTGACGTTCAAAAATAAAACATTTGAAAACGGACCATTTTCCACATTTCTGAAGCATGACGTAATGGGGGGGTGTTATCTCTTTTGTCGAAAATCAGCCGTTTTTGCTCGAACATTGAATGCCTCCAAATGGTATTTAATTAACTTCCCGAGCCCCTGGAAGCATGAAAATCACTTTAAACATGCTAATTTTAGCTCTAACACTGATGATCCACCTACAAATGTGAACTGACGTTCAAAAATAAAACATTTGAAAACAGACCATTTTCCACATTTCTGAAGCATGACGTAATGGGGGGATGTTATCTCTTTTGTCGAAAATCAGCCGTTTTTGCTCGAACATTAAATGCCTCCAAATGGTATTTATTTCACTTCCCGGGGTGAAGAAACCCTTTTTGAGAACTCAGAGTGAGTAAATTGGCCATTTTCATGCACTTTTAACCATTCCATTAATCTTGTGTTTTGGGCCCCTGGAAGCCTGAAAATCACTTTAAACATGCTAATTTTAGCTCTAACACTGATGATCCACCTACAAATGTGAACTGACGTTCAAAAATAAAACATTTGAAAACGGACCATTTTCCACATTTCTGAAGCATGACGTAATGGGGGGGTGTTATCTCTTTTGTCGAAAATCAGCCGTTTTTGCTCGAACATTAAATGCCTCCAAATGGTATTTAATTAACTTCCCGAGCCCCTGGAAGCATGAAAATCACTTTAAACATGCTAATTTTAGCTCTAACACTGATGATCCACCTACAAATGTGAACTGACGTTCAAAAATAAAACATTTGAAAACGGACCATTTTCCACATTTCTGAAGCATGACGTAATGGGGGGGTGTTATCTCTTTTGTCGAAAATCAGCCGTTTTTGCTCGAACATTAAATGCCTCCAAATGGTATTTAATTAACTTCCCGAGCCCCTGGAAGCATGAAAATCACTTTAAACATGCTAATTTTAGCTCTAACACTGATGATCCACCTACAAATGTGAACTGACGTTCAAAAATAAAACATTTGAAAACGGACCATTTTCCACATTTCTGAAGCATGACGTAATGGGGGGGTGTTATCTCTTTTGTCGAAAATCAGCCGTTTTTGCTCGAACATTAAATGCCTCCAAATGGTATTTATTTCACTTCCCGGGGTGAAGAAACCCTTTTTGAGAACTCAGAGTGAGTAAATTGGCCATTTTCATGCACTTTTAACCATTCCATTAATCTTGTGTTTTGGGCCCCTGGAAGCATGAAAATCACTTTAAACATGCTAATTTTAGCTCTAACACTGATGATCCACCTACAAATGTGAACTGACGTTCAAAAATAAAACATTTGAAAACGGACCATTTTCCACATTTCTGAAGCATGACGTAATGGGGGGGTGTTATCTCTTTTGTCGAAAATCAGCCGTTTTTGCTCGAACATTAAATGCCTCCAAATGGTATTTAATTAACTTCCCGAGCCCCTGGAAGCATGAAAATCACTTTAAACATGCTAATTTTAGCTCTAACACTGATGATCCACCTACAAATGTGAACTGACGTTCAAAAATAAAACATTTGAAAACGGACCATTTTCCACATTTCTGAAGCATGACGTAATGGGGGGGTGTTATCTCTTTTGTCGAAAATCAGCCGTTTTTGCTCGAACATTAAATGCCTCCAAATGGTATTTAATTAACTTCCCGAGCCCCTGGAAGCATGAAAATCACTTTAAACATGCTAATTTTAGCTCTAACACTGATGATCCACCTACAAATGTGAACTGACGTTCAAAAATAAAACATTTGAAAACGGACCATTTTCCACATTTCTGAAGCATGACGTAATGGGGGGGTGTTATCTCTTTTGTCGAAAATCAGACGTTTTTGCTCGAACATTAAATGCCTCCAAATGGTATTTAATTAACTTCCCGAGCCCCTGGAAGCATGAAAATCACTTTAAACATGCTAATTTTAGCTCTAACACTGATGATCCACCTACAAATGTGAACTGACGTTCAAAAATAAAACATTTGAAAACGGACCATTTTCCACATTTCTGAAGCATGACGTAATGGGGGGGTGTTATCTCTTTTGTCGAAAATCAGCCGTTTTTGCTCGAACATTAAATGCCTCCAAATGGTATTTAATTAACTTCCCGAGCCCCTGGAAGCATGAAAATCACTTTAAACATGCTAATTTTAGCTCTAACACTGATGATCCACCTACAAATGTGAACTGACGTTCAAAAATAAAACATTTGAAAACGGACCATTTTCCACATTTCTGAAGCATGACGTAAGGGGGGGTGTTATCTCTTTTGTCGAAAATCAGCCGTTTTTGCTCGAACATTAAATGCCTCCAAATGGTATTTAATTAACTTCCCGAGCCCCTGGAAGCATGAAAATCACTTTAAACATGCTAATTTTAGCTCTAACACTGATGATCCACCTACAAATGTAAACTGACGTTCAAAAATAAAACATTTGAAAACGGACCATTTTCCACATTTCTGAAGCATGACGTAATGGGGGGGTGTTATCTCTTTTGTCGAAAATCAGCCGTTTTTGCTCGAACATTAAATGCCTCCAAATGGTATTTAATTAACTTCCCGGGGTGAAGAAACCCTTTTTGAGAACTCAGAGTGAGTAAATTGGCCATTTTCATGCACTTTTAACCATTCCATAAATCTTGTGTTTTGGGCCCCTGGAAGCATGAAAATCACTTTAAACATGCTAATTTTAGCTCTAACACTGATGATCCACCTACAAATGTGAACTGACGTTCAAAAATAAAACATTTGAAAATGGACCATTTTCCACATTTCTGAAGCATGACGTAATGGGGGGGTGTTATCTCTTTTGTCGAAAATCAGCCGTTTTTGCTCGAACATTAAATGCCTCCAAATGGTATTTAATTAACTTCCCGAGCCCCTGGAAGCATGAAAATCACTTTAAACAGGCTTATTTTAGCTCTAACACTGATGATCCACCTACAAATGTGAACTGACGTTCAAAAATAAAACATTTGAAAACGGACCATTTTCCACATTTCTGAAGCATGACGTAATGGGGGGGTGTTATCTCTTTTGTCGAAAATCAGCCGTTTTTGCTCGAACATTAAATGCCTCCAAATGGTATTTAATTAACTTCCCGGGGTGAAGAAACCCTTTTTGAGAACTCAGAGTGAGTAAATTGGCCATTTTCATGCACTTTTAACCATTCCATAAATCTTGTGTTTTGGGCCCCTGGAAGCATGAAAATCACTTTAAACATGCTAATTTTAGCTCTAACACTGATGATCCACCTACAAATGTGAACTGACGTTCAAAAATAAAACATTTGAAAACGGACCATTTTCCACATTTCTGAAGCATGACGTAATGGGGGGGTGTTATCTCTTTTGTCGAAAATCAGCCGTTTTTGCTCGAACATTAAATGCCTCCAAATGGTATTTAATTAACTTCCCGAGCCCCTGGAAGCATGAAAATCACTTTAAACATGCTAATTTTAGCTCTAACACTGATGATCCACCTACAAATGTGAACTGACGTTCAAAAATAAAACATTTGAAAACGGACCATTTTCCACATTTCTGAAGCATGACGTAAGGGGGGATGTTATCTCTTTTGTCGAAAATCAGCCGTTTTTGCTCGAACATTAAATGCCTCCAAATGGTATTTAATTAACTTCCCGAGCCCCTGGAAGCATGAAAATCACTTTAAACATGCTAATTTTAGCTCTAACACTGATGATCCACCTACAAATGTAAACTGACGTTCAAAAATAAAACATTTGAAAACGGACCATTTTCCACATTTCTGAAGCATGACGTAATGGGGGGGTGTTATCTCTTTTGTCGAAATTCAGCCGTTTTTGCTCGAACATTAAATGCCTCCAAATGGTATTTAATTAACTTCCCGGGGTGAAGAAACCCTTTTTGAGAACTCAGAGTGAGTAAATTGGCCATTTTCATGCACTTTTAACCATTCCATAAATCTTGTGTTTTGGGCCCCTGGAAGCATGAAAATCACTTTAAACATGCTAATTTTAGCTCTAACACTGATGATCCACCTACAAATGTGAACTGACGTTCAAAAATAAAACATTTGAAAATGGACCATTTTCCACATTTCTGAAGCATGACGTAATGGGGGGTGTTATCTCTTTTGTCGAAAATCAGCCGTTTTTGCTCGAACATTAAATGCCTCCAAATGGTATTTAATTAACTTCCCGAGCCCCTGGAAGCATGAAAATCACTTTAAACAGGCTTATTTTAGCTCTAACACTGATGATCCACCTACAAATGTGAACTGACGTTCAAAAATAAAACATTTGAAAACGGACCATTTTCCACATTTCTGAAGCATGACGTAATGGGGGGGTGTTATCTCTTTTGTCGAAAATCAGCCGTTTTTGCTCGAACATTAAATGCCTCCAAATGGTATTTAATTAACTTCCCGGGGTGAAGAAACCCTTTTTGAGAACTCAGAGTGAGTAAATTGGCCATTTTCATGCACTTTTAACCATTCCATAAATCTTGTGTTTTGGGCCCCTGGAAGCATGAAAATCACTTTAAACATGCAAATTTTAGCTCTAACACTGATGATCCACCTACAAATGTGAACTGACGTTCAAAAATAAAACATTTGAAAACGGACCATTTTCCACATTTCTGAAGCATGACGTAATGGGGGGGTGTTATCTCTTTTGTCGAAAATCAGCCGTTTTTGCTCGAACATTAAATGCCTCCAAATGGTATTTAATTAACTTCCCGAGCCCCTGGAAGCATGAAAATCACTTTAAACATGCTAATTTTAGCTCTAACACTGATGATCCATCTACAAATGTGAACTGACGTTCAAAAATAAAACATTTGAAAACGGACCATTTTCCACATTTCTGAAGCATGACGTAATGGGGGGGTGTTATCTCTTTTGTCGAAAATCAGCCGTTTTTGCTCGAACATTAAATGCCTCCAAATGGTATTTAATTAACTTCCCGGGGTGAAGAAACCCTTTTTGAGAACTCAGAGTGAGTAAATTGGCCATTTTCATGCACTTTTAACCATTCCATAAATCTTGTGTTTTGGGCCCCTGGAAGCATGAAAATCACTTTAAACATGCTAATTTTAGCTCTAACACAGATGATCCACCTACAAATGTAAACTGACGTTCAAAAATAAAACATTTGAAAACGGACCATTTTCCACATTTCTGAAGCATGACGTAATGGGGGGGTGTTATCTCTTTTGTCGAAAATCAGCCGTTTTTGCTCGAACATTAAATGCCTCCAAATGGTATTTAATTAACTTCCCGAGCCCCTGGAAGCATGAAAATCACTTTAAACATGCTAATTTTAGCTCTAACACTGATGATCCACCTACAAATGTGAACTGACGTTCAAAAATAAAACATTTGAAAACGGACCATTTTCCACATTTCTGAAGCATGACGTAATGGGGGGGTGTTATCTCTTTTGTCGAAAATCAGCCATTTTTGCTCGAACATTAAATGCTTCCAAATGGTATTTAATTAACTTCCCGGGGTGAAGAAACCCTTTTTGAGAACTCAGAGTGAGTAAATTGGCCATTTTCATGCACTTTTAACCATTCCATAAATCTTGTGTTTTGGGCCCCTGGAAGCATGAAAATCACTTTAAACATGCTAATTTTAGCTCTAACACTCATGATCCACCTACAAATGTGAACTGACGTTCAAAAATAAAACATTTGAAAACGGACCATTTTCCATATTTCTGAAGCATGACGTAATGGGGGGGTGTTATCTCTTTTGTCGAAAATCAGCCGTTTTTGCTCGAACATTAAATGCCTCCAAATGGTATTTAATTAACTTCCCGAGCCCCTGGAAGCATGAAAATCACTTTAAACATGCTAATTTTAGCTCTAACACTGATGATCCACCTACAAATGTGAACTGACGTTCAAAAATAAAACATTTGAAAACGGACCATTTTCCACATTTCTGAAGCATGACGTAATGGGGGGTGTTATCTCTTTTGTCGAAAATCAGCCGTTTTTGCTCGAACATTAAATGCCTCCAAATGGTATTTAATTAACTTCCCGAGCCCCTGGAAGCATGAAAATCACTTTAAACATGCTAATTTTAGCTCTAACACTGATGATCCATCTACAAATGTGAACTGACGTTCAAAAATAAAACATTTGAAAACGGACCATTTTCCACATTTCTGAAGCATGACGTAATGGGGGGGTGTTATCTCTTTTGTCGAAAATCAGCCGTTTTTGCTCGAACATTAAATGCCTCCAAATGGTATTTAATTAACTTCCCGGGGTGAAGAAACCCTTTTTGAGAACTCAGAGTGAGTAAATTGGCCATTTTCATGCACTTTTAACCATTCCATAAATCTTGTGTTTTGGGCCCCTGGAAGCATGAAAATCACTTTAAACATGCTAATTTTAGCTCTAACACAGATGATCCACCTACAAATGTGAACTGACGTTCAAAAATAAAACATTTGAAAACGGACCATTTTCCACATTTCTGAAGCATGACGTAATGGGGGGGTGTTATCTCTTTTGTCGAAAATCAGCCGTTTTTGCTCGAACATTAAATGCCTCCAAATGGTATTTAATTAACTTCCCGAGCCCCTGGAAGCATGAAAATCACTTTAAACATGCTAATTTTAGCTCTAACACTGATGATCCACCTACAAATGTGAACTGACGTTCAAAAATAAAACATTTGAAAACGGACCATTTTCCACATTTCTGAAGCATGACGTAATGGGGGGGTGTTATCTCTTTTGTCGAAAATCAGCCGTTTTTGCTCGAACATTAAATGCCTCCAAATGGTATTTAATTAACTTCCCGGGGTGAAGAAACCCTTTTTGAGAACTCAGAGTGAGTAAATTGGCCATTTTCATGCACTTTTAACCATTCCATAAATCTTGTGTTTTGGGCCCCTGGAAGCATGAAAATCACTTTAAACATGCTAATTTTAGCTCTAACACTGATGATCCACCTACAAATGTGAACTGACGTTCAAAAATAAAACATTTGAAAACGGACCATTTTCCACATTTCTGAAGCATGACGTAATGGGGGGGTGTTATCTCTTTTGTCGAAAATCAGCCGTTTTTGCTCGAACATTAAATGCCTCCAAATGGTATTTAATTAACTTCCCGAGCCCCTGGAAGCATGAAAATCACTTTAAACATGCTAATTTTAGCTCTAACACTGATGATCCACCTACAAATGTGAACTGACGTTCAAAAATAAAACATTTGAAAACGGACCATTTTCCACATTTCTGAAGCATGACGTAATGGGGGGGTGTTATCTCTTTTGTCGAAAATCAGCCGTTTTTGCTCGAACATTAAATGCCTCCAAATGGTATTTAATTAACTTCCCGGGGTGAAGAAACCCTTTTTGAGAACTCAGAGTGAGTAAATTGGCCATTTTCATGCACTTTTAACCATTCCATAAATCTTGTGTTTTGGGCCCCTGGAAGCATGAAAATCACTTTAAACATGCTAATTTTAGCTCTAACACTGATGATCCACCTACAAATGTGAACTGACGTTCAAAAATAAAACATTTGAAAACGGACCATTTTCCACATTTCTGAAGCATGACGTAATGGGGGGGTGTTATCTCTTTTGTCGAAAATCAGCCGTTTTTGCTCGAACATTAAATGCCTCCAAATGGTATTTAATTAACTTCCCGAGCCCCTGGAAGCATGAAAATCACTTTAAACATGCTAATTTTAGCTCTAACACTGATGATCCACCTACAAATGTGAACTGACGTTCAAAAATAAAACATTTGAAAACGGACCATTTTCCACATTTCTGAAGCATGACGTAATGGGGGGTGTTATCTCTTTTGTCGAAAATCAGCCGTTTTTGCTCGAACATTAAATGCCTCCAAATGGTATTTAATTAACTTCCCGGGGTGAAGAAACCCTTTTTGAGAACTCAGAGTGAGTAAATTGGCCATTTTCATGCACTTTTAACCATTCCATTAATCTTGTGTTTTGGGCCCCTGGAAGCATGAAAATCACTTTAAACATGCTAATTTTAGCTCTAACACTGATGATCCACCTACAAATGTGAACTGACGTTCAAAAATAAAACATTTGAAAACGGACCATTTTCCACATTTCTGAAGCATGACGTAATGGGGGGGTGTTATCTCTTTTGTCGAAAATCAGACGTTTTTGCTCGAACATTAAATGCCTCCAAATGGTATTTATTTCACTTCCCGGGGTGAAGAAACCCTTTTTGAGAACTCAGAGTGAGTAAATTGGCCATTTTCATGCACTTTTAACCATTCCATTAATCTTGTGTTTTGGGCCCCTGGAAGCATGAAAATCACTTTAAACATGCTAATTTTAGCTCTAACACTGATGATCCACCTACAAATGTGAACTGACGTTCAAAAATAAAACATTTGAAAACGGACCATTTTCCACATTTCTGAAGCATGACGTAATGGGGGGGTGTTATCTCTTTTGTCGAAAATCAGCCGTTTTTGCTCGAACATTAAATGCCTCCAAATGGTATTTAATTAACTTCCCGAGCCCCTGGAAGCATGAAAATCACTTTAAACATGCTAATTTTAGCTCTAACACTGATGATCCACCTACAAATGTGAACTGACGTTCAAAAATAAAACATTTGAAAACGGACCATTTTCCACATTTCTGAAGCATGACGTAATGGGGGGGTGTTATCTCTTTTGTCGAAAATCAGCCGTTTTTGTTCGAACATTAAATGCCTCCAAATGGTATTTAATTAACTTCCCGAGCCCCTGGAAGCATGAAAATCACTTTAAACATGCTAATTTTAGCTCTAACACTGATGATCCACCTACAAATGTGAACTGACGTTCAAAAATAAAACATTTGAAAACGGACCATTTTCCACATTTCTGAAGCATGACGTAATGGGGGGGGTGTTATCTCTTTTGTCGAAAATCAGCCGTTTTTGCTCGAACATTAAATGCCTCCAAATGGTATTTAATTAACTTCCCGGGGTGAAGAAACCCTTTTTGAGAACTCAGAGTGAGTAAATTGGCCATTTTCATGCACTTTTAACCATTCCATAAATCTTGTGTTTTGGGCCCCTGGAAGCATGAAAATCACTTTAAACATGCTAATTTTAGCTCTAACACTGATGATCCACCTACAAATGTGAACTGACGTTCAAAAATAAAACATTTGAAAACGGACCATTTTCCACATTTCTGAAGCATGACGTAATGGGGGGGTGTTATCTCTTTTGTCGAAAATCAGCCGTTTTTGCTCGAACATTAAATGCCTCCAAATGGTATTTAATTAACTTCCCGAGCCCCTGGAAGCATGAAAATCACTTTAAACATGCTAATTTTAGCTCTAACACTGATGATCCACCTACAAATGTGAACTGACGTTCAAAAATAAAACATTTGAAAACGGACCATTTTCCACATTTCTGAAGCATGACGTAATGGGGGGGTGTTATCTCTTTTGTCGAAAATCAGCCGTTTTTGCTCGAACATTAAATGCCTCCAAATGGTATTTAATTAACTTCCCGAGCCCCTGGAAGCATGAAAATCACTTTAAACATGCTAATTTTAGCTCTAACACTGATGATCCACCTACAAATGTGAACTGACGTTCAAAAATAAAACATTTGAAAACGGACCATTTTCCACATTTCTGAAGCATGACGTAAGGGGGGGTGTTATCTCTTTTGTCGAAAATCAGCCGTTTTTGCTCGAACATTAAATGCCTCCAAATGGTATTTAATTAACTTCCCGAGCCCCTGGAAGCATGAAAATCACTTTAAACATGCTAATTTTAGCTCTAACACTGATGATCCACCTACAAATGTAAACTGACGTTCAAAAATAAAACATTTGAAAACGGACCATTTTCCACATTTCTGAAGCATGACGTAATGGGGGGGTGTTATCTCTTTTGTCGAAAATCAGCCGTTTTTGCTCGAACATTAAATGCCTCCAAATGGTATTTAATTAACTTCCCGGGGTGAAGAAACCCTTTTTGAGAACTCAGAGTGAGTAAATTGGCCATTTTCATGCACTTTTAACCATTCCATAAATCTTGTGTTTTGGGCCCCTGGAAGCATGAAAATCACTTTAAACATGCTAATTTTAGCTCTAACACTGATGATCCACCTACAAATGTGAACTGACGTTCAAAAATAAAACATTTGAAAATGGACCATTTTCCACATTTCTGAAGCATGACGTAATGGGGGGTGTTATCTCTTTTGTCGAAAATCAGCCGTTTTTGCTCGAACATTAAATGCCTCCAAATGGTATTTAATTAACTTCCCGAGCCCCTGGAAGCATGAAAATCACTTTAAACAGGCTTATTTTAGCTCTAACACTGATGATCCACCTACAAATGTGAACTGACGTTCAAAAATAAAACATTTGAAAACGGACCATTTTCCACATTTCTGAAGCATGACGTAATGGGGGGGTGTTATCTCTTTTGTCGAAAATCAGCCGTTTTTGCTCGAACATTAAATGCCTCCAAATGGTATTTAATTAACTTCCCGGGGTGAAGAAACCCTTTTTGAGAACTCAGAGTGAGTAAATTGGCCATTTTCATGCACTTTTAACCATTCCATAAATCTTGTGTTTTGGGCCCCTGGAAGCATGAAAATCACTTTAAACATGCAAATTTTAGCTCTAACACTGATGATCCACCTACAAATGTGAACTGACGTTCAAAAATAAAACATTTGAAAACGGACCATTTTCCACATTTCTGAAGCATGACGTAATGGGGGGGTGTTATCTCTTTTGTCGAAAATCAGCCGTTTTTGCTCGAACATTAAATGCCTCCAAATGGTATTTAATTAACTTCCCGAGCCCCTGGAAGCATGAAAATCACTTTAAACATGCTAATTTTAGCTCTAACACTGATGATCCATCTACAAATGTGAACTGACGTTCAAAAATAAAACATTTGAAAACGGACCATTTTCCACATTTCTGAAGCATGATGTAATGGGGGGGTGTTATCTCTTTTGTCGAAAATCAGCCGTTTTTGCTCGAACATTAAATGCCTCCAAATGGTATTTAATTAACTTCCCGGGGTGAAGAAACCCTTTTTGAGAACTCAGAGTGAGTAAATTGGCCATTTTCATGCACTTTTAACCATTCCATAAATCTTGTGTTTTGGGCCCCTGGAAGCATGAAAATCACTTTAAACATGCTAATTTTAGCTCTAACACAGATGATCCACCTACAAATGTGAACTGACGTTCAAAAATAAAACATTTGAAAACGGACCATTTTCCACATTTCTGAAGCATGACGTAATGGGGGGGTGTTATCTCTTTTGTCGAAAATCAGCCGTTTTTGCTCGAACATTAAATGCCTCCAAATGGTATTTAATTAACTTCCCGAGCCCCTGGAAGCATGAAAATCACTTTAAACATGCTAATTTTAGCTCTAACACTGATGATCCACCTACAAATGTGAACTGACGTTCAAAAATAAAACATTTGAAAACGGACCATTTTCCACATTTCTGAAGCATGACGTAATGGGGGGGTGTTATCTCTTTTGTCGAAAATCAGCCATTTTTGCTCGAACATTAAATGCCTCCAAATGGTATTTAATTAACTTCCCGGGGTGAAGAAACCCTTTTTGAGAACTCAGAGTGAGTAAATTGGCCATTTTCATGCACTTTTAACCATTCCATAAATCTTGTGTTTTGGGCCCCTGGAAGCATGAAAATCACTTTAAACATGCTAATTTTAGCTCTAACACTCATGATCCACCTACAAATGTGAACTGACGTTCAAAAATAAAACATTTGAAAACGGACCATTTTCCATATTTCTGAAGCATGACGTAATGGGGGGGTGTTATCTCTTTTGTCGAAAATCAGCCGTTTTTGCTCGAACATTAAATGCCTCCAAATGGTATTTAATTAACTTCCCGAGCCCCTGGAAGCATGAAAATCACTTTAAACATGCTAATTTTAGCTCTAACACTGATGATCCACCTACAAATGTGAACTGACGTTCAAAAATAAAACATTTGAAAACGGACCGTTTTCCACATTTCTGAAGCATGACGTAATGGGGGGGTGTTATCTCTTTTGTCGAAAATCAGCCGTTTTTGCTCGAACATTAAATGCCTCCAAATGGTATTTAATTAACTTCCCGGGGTGAAGAAACCCTTTTTGAGAACTCAGAGTGAGTAAATTGGCCATTTTCATGCACTTTTAACCATTCCATAAATCTTGTGTTTTGGGCCCCTGGAAGCATGAAAATCACTTTAAACATGCTAATTTTAGCTCTAACACTGATGATCCACCTACAAATGTGAACTGACGTTCAAAAATAAAACATTTGAAAACGGACCATTTTCCACATTTCTGAAGCATGACGTAATGGGGGGGTGTTATCTCTTTTGTCGAAAATCAGCCGTTTTTGCTCGAACATTAAATGCCTCCAAATGGTATTTAATTAACTTCCCGAGCCCCTGGAAGCATGAAAATCACTTTAAACATGCTAATTTTAGCTCTAACACTGATGATCCATCTACAAATGTGAACTGACGTTCAAAAATAAAACATTTGAAAACGGACCATTTTCCACATTTCTGAAGCATGACGTAATGGGGGGGTGTTATCTCTTTTGTCGAAAATCAGCCGTTTTTGCTCGAACATTAAATGCCTCCAAATGGTATTTAATTAACTTCCCGGGGTGAAGAAACCCTTTTTGAGAACTCAGAGTGAGTAAATTGGCCATTTTCATGCACTTTTAACCATTCCATAAATCTTGTGTTTTGGGCCCCTGGAAGCATGAAAATCACTTTAAACATGCTAATTTTAGCTCTAACACAGATGATCCACCTACAAATGTGAACTGACGTTCAAAAATAAAACATTTGAAAACGGACCATTTTCCACATTTCTGAAGCATGACGTAATGGGGGGGTGTTATCTCTTTTGTCGAAAATCAGCCGTTTTTGCTCGAACATTAAATGCCTCCAAATGGTATTTAATTAACTTCCCGAGCCCCTGGAAGCATGAAAATCACTTTAAACATGCTAATTTTAGCTCTAACACTGATGATCCACCTACAAATGTGAACTGACGTTCAAAAATAAAACATTTGAAAACGGACCATTTTCCACATTTCTGAAGCATGACGTAATGGGGGGGTGTTATCTCTTTTGTCGAAAATCAGCCGTTTTTGCTCGAACATTAAATGCCTCCAAATGGTATTTAATTAACTTCCCGGGGTGAAGAAACCCTTTTTGAGAACTCAGAGTGAGTAAATTGGCCATTTTCATGCACTTTTAACCATTCCATAAATCTTGTGTTTTGGGCCCCTGGAAGCATGAAAATCACTTTAAACATGCTAATTTTAGCTCTAACACTCATGATCCACCTACAAATGTGAACTGACGTTCAAAAATAAAACATTTGAAAACGGACCATTTTCCATATTTCTGAAGCATGACGTAATGGGGCGGTGTTATCTCTTTTGTCGAAAATCAGCCGTTTTTGCTCGAACATTAAATGCCTCCAAATGGTATTTAATTAACTTCCCGAGCCCCTGGAAGCATGAAAATCACTTTAAACATGCTAATTTTAGCTCTAACACTGATGATCCACCTACAAATGTGAACTGACGTTCAAAAATAAAACATTTGAAAACGGACCGTTTTCCACATTTCTGAAGCATGACGTAATGGGGGGGTGTTATCTCTTTTGTCGAAAATCAGCCGTTTTTGCTCGAACATTAAATGCCTCCAAATGGTATTTAATTAACTTCCCGGGGTGAAGAAACCCTTTTTGAGAACTCAGAGTGAGTAAATTGGCCATTTTCATGCACTTTTAACCATTCCATAAATCTTGTGTTTTGGGCCCCTGGAAGCATGAAAATCACTTTAAACATGCTAATTTTAGCTCTAACACTGATGATCCACCTACAAATGTGAACTGACGTTCAAAAATAAAACATTTGAAAACGGACCATTTTCCACATTTCTGAAGCATGACGTAATGGGGGGGTGTTATCTCTTTTGTCGAAAATCAGCCGTTTTTGCTCGAACATTAAATGCCTCCAAATGGTATTTAATTAACTTCCCGAGCCCCTGGAAGCATGAAAATCACTTTAAACATGCTAATTTTAGCTCTAACACTGATGATCCACCTACAAATGTGAACTGACGTTCAAAAATAAAACATTTGAAAACGGACCATTTTCCACATTTCTGAAGCATGACGTAATGGGGGGGTGTTATCTCTTTTGTCGAAAATCAGCCGTTTTTGCTCGAACATTAAATGCCTCCAAATGGTATTTAATTAACTTCCCGGGGTGAAGAAACCCTTTTTGAGAACTCAGAGTGAGTAAATTGGCCATTTTCATGCACTTTTAACCATTCCATAAATCTTGTGTTTTGGGCCCCTGGAAGCATGAAAATCACTTTAAACATGCTAATTTTAGCTCTAACACTGATGATCCACCTACAAATGTGAACTGACGTTCAAAAATAAAACATTTGAAAACGGACCATTTTCCACATTTCTGAAGCATGACGTAATGGGGGGGTGTTATCTCTTTTGTCGAAAATCAGCCGTTTTTGCTCGAACATTAAATGCCTCCAAATGGTATTTAATTAACTTCCCGAGCCCCTGGAAGCATGAAAATCACTTTAAACATGCTAATTTTAGCTCTAACACTGATGATCCACCTACAAATGTGAACTGACGTTCAAAAATAAAACATTTGAAAACGGACCATTTTCCACATTTCTGAAGCATGACGTAATGGGGGGGTGTTATCTCTTTTGTCGAAAATCAGCCGTTTTTGCTCGAACATTAAATGCCTCCAAATGGTATTTAATTAACTTCCCGGGGTGAAGAAACCCTTTTTGAGAACTCAGAGTGAGTAAATTGGCCATTTTCATGCACTTTTAACCATTCCATTAATCTTGTGTTTTGGGCCCCTGGAAGCATGAAAATCACTTTAAACATGCTAATTTTAGCTCTAACACTGATGATCCACCTACAAATGTGAACTGACGTTCAAAAATAAAACATTTGAAAACGGACCATTTTCCACATTTCTGAAGCATGACGTAATGGGGGGGTGTTATCTCTTTTGTCGAAAATCAGACGTTTTTGCTCGAACATTAAATGCCTCCAAATGGTATTTATTTCACTTCCCGGGGTGAAGAAACCCTTTTTGAGAACTCAGAGTGAGTAAATTGGCCATTTTCATGCACTTTTAACCATTCCATTAATCTTGTGTTTTGGGCCCCTGGAAGCATGAAAATCACTTTAAACATGCTAATTTTAGCTCTAACACTGATGATCCACCTACAAATGTGAACTGACGTTCAAAAATAAAACATTTGAAAACGGACCATTTTCCACATTTCTGAAGCATGACGTAATGGGGGGGTGTTATCTCTTTTGTCGAAAATCAGCCGTTTTTGCTCGAACATTAAATGCCTCCAAATGGTATTTAATTAACTTCCCGAGCCCCTGGAAGCATGAAAATCACTTTAAACATGCTAATTTTAGCTCTAACACTGATGATCCACCTACAAATGTGAACTGACGTTCAAAAATAAAACATTTGAAAACGGACCATTTTCCACATTTCTGAAGCATGACGTAATGGGGGGGTGTTATCTCTTTTGTCGAAAATCAGCCGTTTTTGTTCGAACATTAAATGCCTCCAAATGGTATTTAATTAACTTCCCGAGCCCCTGGAAGCATGAAAATCACTTTAAACATGCTAATTTTAGCTCTAACACTGATGATCCACCTACAAATGTGAACTGACGTTCAAAAATAAAACATTTGAAAACGGACCATTTTCCACATTTCTGAAGCATGACGTAATGGGGGGGTGTTATCTCTTTTGTCGAAAATCAGCCGTTTTTGCTCGAACATTAAATGCCTCCAAATGGTATTTAATTAACTTCCCGGGGTGAAGAAACCCTTTTTGAGAACTCAGAGTGAGTAAATTGGCCATTTTCATGCACTTTTAACCATTCCATAAATCTTGTGTTTTGGGCCCCTGGAAGCATGAAAATCACTTTAAACATGCTAATTTTAGCTCTAACACTGATGATCCACCTACAAATGTGAACTGACGTTCAAAAATAAAACATTTGAAAACGGACCATTTTCCACATTTCTGAAGCATGACGTAATGGGGGGGTGTTATCTCTTTTGTCGAAAATCAGACGTTTTTGCTCGAACATTAAATGCCTCCAAATGGTATTTAATTAACTTCCCGAGCCCCTGGAAGCATGAAAATCACTTTAAACATGCTAATTTTAGCTCTAACACTGATGATCCACCTACAAATGTGAACTGACGTTCAAAAATAAAACATTTGAAAACGGACCATTTTCCACATTTCTGAAGCATGACGTAATGGGGGGGTGTTATCTCTTTTGTCGAAAATCAGCCGTTTTTGCTCGAACATTAAATGCCTCCAAATGGTATTTAATTAACTTCCCGAGCCCCTGGAAGCATGAAAATCACTTTAAACATGCTAATTTTAGCTCTAACACTGATGATCCACCTACAAATGTGAACTGACGTTCAAAAATAAAACATTTGAAAACGGACCATTTTCCACATTTCTGAAGCATGACGTAATGGGGGGGTGTTATCTCTTTTGTCGAAAATCAGCCGTTTTTGCTCGAACATTAAATGCCTCCAAATGGTATTTAATTAACTTCCCGAGCCCCTGGAAGCATGAAAATCACTTTAAACATGCTAATTTTAGCTCTAACACTGATGATCCACCTACAAATGTGAACTGACGTTCAAAAATAAAACATTTGAAAACAGACCATTTTCCACATTTCTGAAGCATGACGTAATGGGGGGGTGTTATCTCTTTTGTCGAAAATCAGCCGTTTTTGCTCGAACATTAAATGCCTCCAAATGGTATTTAATTAACTTCCCGGGGTGAAGAAACCCTTTTTGAGAACTCAGAGTGAGTAAATTGGCCATTTTCATGCACTTTTAACCATTCCATAAATCTTGTGTTTTGGGCCCCTGGAAGCATGAAAATCACTTTAAACATGCTAATTTTAGCTCTAACACTGATGATCCACCTACAAATGTGAACTGACGTTCAAAAATAAAACATTTGAAAACGGACCATTTTCCACATTTCTGAAGCATGACGTAATGGGGGGGTGTTATCTCTTTTGTCGAAAATCAGCCGTTTTTGCTCGAACATTAAATGCCTCCAAATGGTATTTAATTAACTTCCCGAGCCCCTGGAAGCATGAAAATCACTTTAAACATGCTAATTTTAGCTCTAACACTGATGATCCACCTACAAATGTGAACTGACGTTCAAAAATAAAACATTTGAAAACGGACCATTTTCCACATTTCTGAAGCATGACGTAATGGGGGGGTGTTATCTCTTTTGTCGAAAATCAGCCGTTTTTGCTCGAACATTAAATGCCTCCAAATGGTATTTAATTAACTTCCCGAGCCCCTGGAAGCATGAAAATCACTTTAAACATGCTAATTTTAGCTCTAACACTGATGATCCACCTACAAATGTGAACTGACGTTCAAAAATAAAACATTTGAAAACGGACCATTTTCGACATTTCTGAAGCATGACGTAATGGGGGGTGTTATCTCTTTTGTCGAAAATCAGCCGTATTTGCTCGAACATTAAATGCCTCCAAATGGTATTTAATTAACTTCCCGGGGTGAAGAAACCCTTTTTGAGAACTCAGAGTGAGTAAATTGGCCATTTTCATGCACTTTTAACCATTCCATAAATCTTGTGTTTTGGGCTCCTGGAAGCATGAAAATCACTTTAAACATGCTAATTTTAGCTCTAACACTGATGATCCACCTACAAATGTGAACTGACGTTCAAAAATAAAACATTTGAAAACGGACCATTTTCCACATTTCTGAAGCATGACGTAATGGGGGGGTGTTATCTCTTTTGTCGAAAATCAGCCGTTTTTGCTCGAACATTAAATGCCTCCAAATGGTATTTAATTAACTTCCCGAGCCCCTGGAAGCATGAAAATCACTTTAAACATGCTAATTTTAGCTCTAACACTGATGATCCACCTACAAATGTGAACTGACGTTCAAAAATAAAACATTTGAAAACGGACCATTTTCCACATTTCTGAAGCATGACGTAATGGGGGGGTGTTATCTCTTTTGTCGAAAATCAGCCGTTTTTGCTCGAACATTAAATGCCTCCAAATGGTATTTAATTAACTTCCCGAGCCCCTGGAAGCATGAAAATCACTTTAAACATGCTAATTTTAGCTCTAACACTGATGATCCACCTACAAATGTGAACTGACGTTCAAAAATAAAACATTTGAAAACGGACCATTTTCCACATTTCTGAAGCATGACGTAATGGGGGTGTCTTATCTCTTTTGTCGAAAATCAGCCGTTTTTGCTCGAACATTAAATGCCTCCAAATGGTATTTAATTAACTTCCCGGGGTGAAGAAACCCTTTTTGAGAACTCAGAGTGAGTAAATTGGCCATTTTCATGCACTTTTAACCATTCCATAAATCTTGTGTTTTGGGCCCCTGGAAGCATGAAAATCACTTTAAACATGCTAATTTTAGCTCTAACACTGATGATCCACCTACAAATGTGAACTGACGTTCAAAAATAAAACATTTGAAAACTGACCATTTTCCACATTTCTGAAGCATGACGTAATGGGGGGGGTGTTATCTCTTTTGTCGAAAATCAGCCGTTTTTGCTCGAACATTAAATGCCTCCAAATGGTATTTAATTAACTTCCCGTGCCCCTGGAAGCATGAAAATCACTTTAAACATGCTAATTTTAGCTCTAACACTGATGATCCACCTACAAATGTGAACTGACGTTCAAAAATAAAACATTTGAAAACGGACCATTTTCCACATTTCTGAAGCATGACGTAATGGGGGGGTGTTATCTCTTTTGTCGAAAAACAGCCGTTTTTGCTCGAACATTAAATGCCTCCAAATGGTATTTATTTCACTTCCCGGGGTGAAGAAACCCTTTTTGAGAACTCAGAGTGAGTAAATTGGCCATTTTCATGCACTTTTAACCATTCCATTAATCTTGTGTTTTGGGCCCCTGGAAGCATGAAAATCACTTTAAACATGCTAATTTTAGCTCTAACACTGATGATCCACCTACAAATGTGAACTGACGTTCAAAAATAAAACATTTGAAAACGGACCATTTTCCACATTTCTGAAGCATGACGTAATGGGGGGGTGTTATCTCTTTTGTCGAAAATCAGCCGTTTTTGCTCGAACATTAAATGCCTCCAAATGGTATTTAAATAACTTCCCGAGCCCCTGGAAGCATGAAAATCACTTTAAACATGCTAATTTTAGCTCTAACACTGATGATCCACCTACAAATGTGAACTGACGTTCAAAAATAAAACATTTGAAAACGGACCATTTTCCACATTTCTGAAGCATGACGTAATGGGGGGGTGTTATCTCTTTTGTCGAAAATCAGCCGTTTTTGCTCGAACATTAAATGCCTCCAAATGGTATTTATTTCACTTCCCGAGCCCCTGGAAGCATGAAAATCACTTTAAACATGCTAATTTTAGCTCTAACACTGATGATCCACCTACAAATGTGAACTGACGTTCAAAAATAAAACATTTGAAAACGGACCATTTTCCACATTTCTGAAGCATGACGTAATGGGGGGGTGTTATCTCTTTTGTCGAAAATCAGCCGTTTTTGCTCGAACATTAAATGCCTCCAAATGGTATTTATTTCACTTCCCGAGCCCCTGGAAGCATGAAAATCACTTTAAACATGCTAATTTTAGCTCTAACACTGATGATCCACCTACAAATGTGAACTGACGTTCAAAAATAAAACATTTGAAAACGGACCATTTTCCACATTTCTGAAGCATGACGTAATGGGGGGGTGTTATCTCTTTTGTCGAAAATCAGCCGTTTTTGCTCGAACATTAAATGCCTCCAAATGGTATTTAATTAACTTCCCGAGCCCCTGGAAGCATGAAAATCACTTTAAACATGCTAATTTTAGCTCTAACACTGATGATCCACCTACAAATGTGAACTGACGTTCAAAAATAAAACATTTGAAAACGGACCATTTTCCACATTTCTGAAGCATGACGTAATGGGGGGGTGTTATCTCTTTTGTCGAAAATCAGCCGTTTTTGTTCGAACATTAAATGCCTCCAAATGGTATTTAATTAACTTCCCGAGCCCCTGGAAGCATGAAAATCACTTTAAACATGCTAATTTTAGCTCTAACACTGATGATCCACCTACAAATGTGAACTGACGTTCAAAAATAAAACATTTGAAAACGGACCATTTTCCACATTTCTGAAGCATGACGTAATGGGGGGGTGTTATCTCTTTTGTCTAAAATCAGCCGTTTTTGCTCGAACATTAAATGCCTCCAAATGGTATTTAATTAACTTCCCGGGGTGAAGAAACCCTTTTTGAGAACTCGAGTGAGTAAATTGGCCATTTTCATGCACTTTTAACCATTCCATAAATCTTGTGTTTTGGGCCCCTGGAAGCATGAAAATCACTTTAAACATGCTAATTTTAGCTCTAACACTGATGATCCACCTACAAATGTGAACTGACGTTCAAAAATAAAACATTTGAAAACGGACCATTTTCCACATTTCTGAAGCATGACGTAATGGGGGGGTGTTATCTCTTTTGTCGAAAATCAGCCGTTTTTGCTCGAACATTAAATGCCTCCAAATGGTATTTAATTAACTTCCCGAGCCCCTGGAAGCATGAAAATCACTTTAAACATGCTAATTTTAGCTCTAACACTGATGATCCACCTACAAATGTGAACTGACGTTCAAAAATAAAACATTTGAAAACGGACCATTTTCCACATTTCTGAAGCATGACGTAATGGGGGGGGGTTATCTCTTTTGTCGAAAATCAGCCGTTTTTGCTCGAATATTAAATGCCTCCAAATGGTATTTAATTAACTTCCCGAGCCCCTGGAAGCATGAAAATCACTTTAAACATGCTAATTTTAGCTCTTAACACTGATGATCCACCTACAAATGTGAACTGACGTTCAAAAATAAAACATTTGAAAACGGACCATTTTCCACATTTCTGAAGCATGACGTAATGGGGGGTGTTATCTCTTTTGTCGAAAATCAGCCGTTTTTGCTCGAACATTAAATGCCTCCAAATGGTATTTAATTAACTTCCCGGGGTGAAGAAACCCTTTTTGAGAACTCAGAGTGAGTAAATTGGCCATTTTCATGCACTTTTAACCATTCCATAAATCTTGTGTTTTGGGCCCCTGGAAGCATGAAAATCACTTTAAACATGCTAATTTTAGCTCTAACACTGATGATCCACCTACAAATGTGAACTGACGTTCAAAAATAAAACATTTGAAAACGGACCATTTTCCACATTTCTGAAGCATGACGTAATGGGGGGGTGTTATCTCTTTTGTCGAAAATCAGCCGTTTTTGCTCGAACATTAAATGCCTCCAAATGGTATTTAATTAACTTCCCGAGCCCCTGGAAGCATGAAAATCACTGTAAACATGCTAATTTTAGCTCTAACACTGATGATCCACCTACAAATGTGAACTGACGTTCAAAAATAAAACATTTGAAAACGGACCATTTTCCACATTTCTGAAGCATGACGTAATAGGGGGGGTGTTATCTCTTTTGTCGAAAATCAGCCGTTTTTGCTCGAACATTAAATGCCTCCAAATGGTATTTAATTAACTTCCCGAGCCCCTGGAAGCATGAAAATCACTTTAAACATGCTAATTTTAGCTCTAACACTGATGATCCACCTACAAATGTGAACTGATGTTCAAAAATAAAACATTTGAAAACTGACCATTTTCCACATTTCTGAAGCATGACGTAATGGGGGGGTGTTATCTCTTTTGTCGAAAATCAGCCGTTTTTGCTCGAACATTAAATGCCTCCAAATGGTATTTAATTAACTTCCCGAGCCCCTGGAAGCATGAAAATCACTTTAAACATGCTAATTTTAGCTCTAACACTGATGATCCACCTACAAATGTGAACTGACGTTCAAAAATAAAACATTTGAAAACGGACCATTTTCCACATTTCTGAAGCATGACGTAATGGGGTGTGTTATCTCTTTTGTCGAAAATCAGCCGTTTTTGCTCGAACATTAAATGCCTCCAAATGGTATTTAATTAACTTCCCGGGGTGAAGAAACCCTTTTTGAGAACTCAGAGTGAGTAAATTGGCCATTTTCATGCACTTTTAACCATTCCATAAATCTTGTGTTTTGGGCCCCTGGAAGCATGAAAATCACTTTAAACATGCTAATTTTAGCTCTAACACTGATGATCCACCTACAAATGTGAACTGACGTTCAAAAATAAAACATTTGAAAACTGACCATTTTCCACATTTCTGAAGCATGACGTAATGGGGGGGTGTTATCTCTTTTGTCGAAAATCAGCCGTTTTTGCTCGAACATTAAATGCCTCCAAATGGTATTTAATTAACTTCCCGTGCCCCTGGAAGCATGAAAATCACTTTAAACATGCTAATTTTAGCTCTAACACTGATGATCCACCTACAAATGTGAACTGACGTTCAAAAATAAAACATTTGAAAACGGACCATTTTCCACATTTCTGAAGCATGACGTAATGGGGGGGGTGTTATCTCTTTTGTCGAAAAACAGCCGTTTTTGCTCGAACATTAAATGCCTCCAAATGGTATTTAATTAACTTCCCGGGGTGAAGAAACCCTTTTTGAGAACTCAGAGTGAGTAAATTGGCCATTTTCATGCACTTTTAACCATTCCATAAATCTTGTGTTTTGGGCCCCTGGAAGCATGAAAATCACTTTAAACATGCAAATTTTAGCTCTAACACTGATGATCCACCTACAAATGTGAACTGACGTTCAAAAATAAAACATTTGAAAACGGACCATTTTCCACATTTCTGAAGCATGACGTAATGGGGGGGTGTTATCTCTTTTGTCGAAAATCAGCCGTTTTTGCTCGAACATTAAATGCCTCCAAATGGTATTTAATTAACTTCCCGAGCCCCTGGAAGCATGAAAATCACTTTAAACATGCTAATTTTAGCTCTAACACTGATGATCCATCTACAAATGTGAACTGACGTTCAAAAATAAAACATTTGAAAACGGACCATTTTCCACATTTCTGAAGCATGACGTAATGGGGGGGTGTTATCTCTTTTGTCGAAAATCAGCCGTTTTTGCTCGAACATTAAATGCCTCCAAATGGTATTTAATTAACTTCCCGGGGTGAAGAAACCCTTTTTGAGAACTCAGAGTGAGTAAATTGGCCATTTTCATGCACTTTTAACCATTCCATAAATCTTGTGTTTTGGGCCCCTGGAAGCATGAAAATCACTTTAAACATGCTAATTTTAGCTCTAACACAGATGATCCACCTACAAATGTGAACTGACGTTCAAAAATAAAACATTTGAAAACGGACCATTTTCCACATTTCTGAAGCATGACGTAATGGGGGGGTGTTATCTCTTTTGTCGAAAATCAGCCGTTTTTGCTCGAACATTAAATGCCTCCAAATGGTATTTAATTAACTCCCCGAGCCCCTGGAAGCATGAAAATCACTTTAAACATGCTAATTTTAGCTCTAACACTGATGATCCACCTACAAATGTGAACTGACGTTCAAAAATAAAACATTTGAAAACGGACAATTTTCCACATTTCTGAAGCATGACGTAATGGGGGGGTGTTATCTCTTTTGTCGAAAATCAGCCGTTTTTGCTCGAACATTAAATGCCTCCAAATGGTATTTAATTAACTTCCCGGGGTGAAGAAACCCTTTTTGAGAACTCAGAGTGAGTAAATTGGCCATTTTCATGCACTTTTAACCATTCCATAAATCTTGTGTTTTGGGCCCCTGGAAGCATGAAAATCACTTTAAACATGCTAATTTTAGCTCTAACACTCATGATCCACCTACAAATGTGAACTGACGTTCAAAAATAAAACATTTGAAAACGGACCATTTTCCATATTTCTGAAGCATGACGTAATGGGGGGGTGTTATCTCTTTTGTCGAAAATCAGCCGTTTTTGCTCGAACATTAAATGCCTCCAAATGGTATTTAATTAACTTCCCGAGCCCCTGGAAGCATGAAAATCACTTTAAACATGCTAATTTTAGCTCTAACACTGATGATCCACCTACAAATGTGAACTGACGTTCAAAAATAAAACATTTGAAAACGGACCGTTTTCCACATTTCTGAAGCATGACGTAATGGGGGGGTGTTATCTCTTTTGTCGAAAATCAGCCGTTTTTGCTCGAACATTAAATGCCTCCAAATGGTATTTAATTAACTTCCCGGGGTGAAGAAACCCTTTTTGAGAACTCAGAGTGAGTAAATTGGCCATTTTCATGCACTTTTAACCATTCCATAAATCTTGTGTTTTGGGCCCCTGGAAGCATGAAAATCACTTTAAACATGCTAATTTTAGCTCTAACACTGATGATCCACCTACAAATGTGAACTGACGTTCAAAAATAAAACATTTGAAAACGGACCATTTTCCACATTTCTGAAGCATGACGTAATGGGGGGGTGTTATCTCTTTTGTCGAAAATCAGCCGTTTTTGCTCGAACATTAAATGCCTCCAAATGGTATTTAATTAACTTCCCGAGCCCCTGGAAGCATGAAAATCACTTTAAACATGCTAATTTTAGCTCTAACACTGATGATCCACCTACAAATGTGAACTGACGTTCAAAAATAAAACATTTGAAAACGGACCATTTTCCACATTTCTGAAGCATGACGTAATGGGGGGGTGTTATCTCTTTTGTCGAAAATCAGCCGTTTTTGCTCAAACATTAAATGCCTCCAAATGGTATTTAATTAACTTCCCGGGGTGAAGAAACCCTTTTTGAGAACTCAGAGTGAGTAAATTGGCCATTTTCATGCACTTTTACCCATTCCATAAATCTTGTGTTTTGGGCCCCTGGAAGCATGAAAATCACTTTAAACATGCTAATTTTAGCTCTAACACTGATGATCCACCTACAAATGTGAACTGACGTTCAAAAATAAAACATTTGAAAACGGACCATTTTCCACATTTCTGAAGCATGACGTAATGGGGGGGTGTTATCTCTTTTGTCGAAAATCAGCCGTTTTTGCTCGAACATTAAATGCCTCCAAATGGTATTTAATTAACTTCCCGAGCCCCTGGAAGCATGAAAATCACTTTAAAGATGCTAATTTTAGCTCTAACACTGATGATCCACCTACAAATGTGAACTGACGTTCAAAAATAAAACACTTGAAAACGGACCATTTTCCACATTTCGGAAGCATGACGTAATGGGGGGGTGTTATCTCTTTTGTCGAAAATCAGCCGTTTTTGCTCGAACATTAAATGCCTCCAAATGGTATTTAATTAACTTCCCAGGGTGAAGAAACCCTTTTTGAGAACTCAGAGTGAGTAAATTGGCCATTTTCATGCACTTTTAACCATTCCATAAATCTTGTGTTTTGGGCCCCTGGAAGCATGAAAATCACTTTAAACATGCTAATTTTAGTTCTAACACTGATGATCCACCTACAAATGTGAACTGACGTTCAAAAATAAAACATTTGAAAACGGACCATTTTCCACATTTCTGAAGCATGACGTAATGGGGGGGTGTTATCTCTTTTGTCGAAAATCAGCCGTTTTTGCTCGAACATTAAATGCCTCCAAATGGTATTTAATTAACTCCCCGAGCCCCTGGAAGCATGAAAATCACTTTAAACATGCTAATTTTAGCTCTAACACTGATGATCCACCTACAAATGTGAACTGACGTTCAAAAATAAAACATTTGAAAACGGACCATTTTCCACATTTCTGAAGCATGACGTAATGGGGGGGTGTTATCTCTTTTGTCGAAAATCAGCCGTTTTTGCTCGAACATTAAATGCCTCCAAATGGTATTTAATTAACTTCCCGGGGTGAAGAAACCCTTTTTGAGAACTCAGAGTGAGTAAATTGGCCATTTTCATGCACTTTTAACCATTCCATAAATCTTGTGTTTTGGGCCCCTGGAAGCATGAAAATCACTTTAAACATGCTAATTTTAGCTCTAACACTCATGATCCACCTACAAATGTGAACTGACGTTCAAAAATAAAACATTTGAAAACGGACCATTTTCCATATTTCTGAAGCATGACGTAATGGGGGGGTGTTATCTCTTTTGTCGAAAATCAGCCGTTTTTGCTCGAACATTAAATGCCTCCAAATGGTATTTAATTAACTTCCCGAGCCCCTGGAAGCATGAAAATCACTTTAAACATGCTAATTTTAGCTCTAACACTGATGATCCACCTACAAATGTGAACTGACGTTCAAAAATAAAACATTTGAAAACGGACCGTTTTCCACATTTCTGAAGCATGACGTAATGGGGGGGTGTTATCTCTTTTGTCGAAAATCAGCCGTTTTTGCTCGAACATTAAATGCCTCCAAATGGTATTTAATTAACTTCCCGGGGTGAAGAAACCCTTTTTGAGAACTCAGAGTGAGTAAATTGGCCATTTTCATGCACTTTTAACCATTCCATAAATCTTGCGTTTTGGGCCCCTGGAAGCATGAAAATCACTTTAAACATGCTAATTTTAGCTCTAACACTGATGATCCACCTACAAATGTGAACTGACGTTCAAAAATAAAACATTTGAAAACGGACCATTTTCCACATTTCTGAAGCATGACGTAATGGGGGGGTGTTATCTCTTTTGTCGAAAATCAGCCGTTTTTGCTCGAACATTAAATGCCTCCAAATGGTATTTAATTAACTTCCCGAGCCCCTGGAAGCATGAAAATCACTTTAAACATGCTAATTTTAGCTCTAACACTGATGATCCACCTACAAATGTGAACTGACGTTCAAAAATAAAACATTTGAAAACGGACCATTTTCCACATTTCTGAAGCATGACGTAATGGGGGGGTGTTATCTCTTTTGTCGAAAATCAGCCGTTTTTGCTCGAACATTAAATGCCTCCAAATGGTATTTAATTAACTTCCCGGGGTGAAGAAACCCTTTTTGAGAACTCAGAGTGAGTAAATTGGCCATTTTCATGCACTTTTAACCATTCCATAAATCTTGTGTTTTGGGCCCCTGGAAGCATGAAAATCACTTTAAACATGCTAATTTTAGCTCTAACACTGATGATCCACCTACAAATGTGAACTGACGTTCAAAAATAAAACATTTGAAAACGGACCATTTTCCACATTTCTGAAGCATGACGTAATGGGGGGGTGTTATCTCTTTTGTCGAAAATCAGCCGTTTTTGCTCGAACATTAAATGCCTCCAAATGGTATTTATTTCACTTCCCGGGGTGAAGAAACCCTTTTTGAGAACTCAGAGTGAGTAAATTGGCCATTTTCATGCACTTTTAACCATTCCATTAATCTTGTGTTTTGGGCCCCTGGAAGCATGAAAATCACTTTAAACATGCTAATTTTAGCTCTAACACTGATGATCCACCTACAAATGTGAACTGACGTTCAAAAATAAAACATTTGAAAACGGACCATTTTCCACATTTCTGAAGCATGACGTAATGGGGGGGTGTTATCTCTTTTGTCGAAAATCAGCCGTTTTTGCTCGAACATTAAATGCCTCCAAATGGTATTTAATTAACTTCCCGAGCCCCTGGAAGCATGAAAATCACTTTAAACATGCTAATTTTAGCTCTAACACTGATGATCCACCTACAAATGTGAACTGACGTTCAAAAATAAAACATTTGAAAACGGACCATTTTCCACATTTCTGAAGCATGACGTAATGGGGGGGTGTTATCTCTTTTGTCGAAAATCAGCCGTTTTTGTTCGAACATTAAATGCCTCCAAATGGTATTTAATTAACTTCCCGAGCCCCTGGAAGCATGAAAATCACTTTAAACATGCTAATTTTAGCTCTAACACTGATGATCCACCTACAAATGTGAACTGACGTTCAAAAATAAAACATTTGAAAACGGACCATTTTCCACATTTCTGAAGCATGACGTAATGGGGGGGTGTTATCTCTTTTGTCGAAAATCAGACGTTTTTGCTCGAACATTAAATGCCTCCAAATGGTATTTAATTAACTTCCCGAGCCCCTGGAAGCATGAAAATCACTTTAAACATGCTAATTTTAGCTCTAACACTGATGATCCACCTACAAATGTGAACTGACGTTCAAAAATAAAACATTTGAAAACGGACCATTTTCCACATTTCTGAAGCATGACGTAATGGGGGGGTGTTATCTCTTTTGTCGAAAATCAGCCGTTTTTGCTCGAACATTAAATGCCTCCAAATGGTATTTAATTAACTTCCCGAGCCCCTGGAAGCATGAAAATCACTTTAAACATGCTAATTTTAGCTCTAACACTGATGATCCACCTACAAATGTGAACTGACGTTCAAAAATAAAACATTTGAAAACGGACCATTTTCCACATTTCTGAAGCATGACGTAATGGGGGGGTGTTATCTCTTTTGTCGAAAATCAGCCGTTTTTGCTCGAACATTAAATGCCTCCAAATGGTATTTAATTAACTTCCCGAGCCCCTGGAAGCATGAAAATCACTTTAAACATGCTAATTTTAGCTCTAACACTGATGATCCACCTACAAATGTGAACTGACGTTCAAAAATAAAACATTTGAAAACGGACCATTTTCCACATTTCTGAAGCATGACGTAATGGGGGGGTGTTATCTCTTTTGTCGAAAATCAGCCGTTTTTGCTCGAACATTAAATGCCTCCAAATGGTATTTAATTAACTTCCCGGGGTGAAGAAACCCTTTTTGAGAACTCAGAGTGAGTAAATTGGCCATTTTCATGCACTTTTAACCATTCCATAAATCTTGTGTTTTGGGCCCCTGGAAGCATGAAAATCACTTTAAACATGCTAATTTTAGCTCTAACACTGATGATCCACCTACAAATGTGAACTGACGTTCAAAAATAAAACATTTGAAAACGGACCATTTTCCACATTTCTGAAGCATGACGTAATGGGGGGGTGTTATCTCTTTTGTCGAAAATCAGCCGTTTTTGCTCGAACATTAAATGCCTCCAAATGGTATTTAATTAACTTCCCGAGCCCCTGGAAGCATGAAAATCACTTTAAACATGCTAATTTTAGCTCTAACACTGATGATCCACCTACAAATGTGAACTGACGTTCAAAAATAAAACATTTGAAAACGGACCATTTTCCACATTTCTGAAGCATGACGTAATGGGGGGTGTTATCTCTTTTGTCGAAAATCAGCCGTATTTGCTCGAACATTAAATGCCTCCAAATGGTATTTAATTAACTTCCCGGGGTGAAGAAACCCTTTTTGAGAACTCAGAGTGAGTAAATTGGCCATTTTCATGCACTTTTAACCATTCCATAAATCTTGTGTTTTGGGCCCCTGGAAGCATGAAAATCACTTTAAACATGCTAATTTTAGCTCTAACACTGATGATCCACCTACAAATGTGAACTGACGTTCAAAAATAAAACATTTGAAAACGGACCATTTTCCACATTTCTGAAGCATGACGTAATGGGGGGGTGTTATCTCTTTTGTCGAAAATCAGCCGTTTTTGCTCGAACATTAAATGCCTCCAAATGGTATTTAATTAACTTCCCGAGCCCCTGGAAGCATGAAAATCACTTTAAACATGCTAATTTTAGCTCTAACACTGATGATCCACCTACAAATGTGAACTGACGTTCAAAAATAAAACATTTGAAAACGGACCATTTTCCACATTTCTGAAGCATGACGTAATGGGGGGGTGTTATCTCTTTTGTCGAAAATCAGCCGTTTTTGCTCGAACATTAAATGCCTCCAAATGGTATTTAATTAACTTCCCGAGCCCCTGGAAGCATGAAAATCACTTTAAACATGCTAATTTTAGCTCTAACACTGATGATCCACCTACAAATGTGAACTGATGTTCAAAAATAAAACATTTGAAAACTGACCATTTTCCACATTTCTGAAGCATGACGTAATGGGGGGGGGGGTTATCTCTTTTGTCGAAAATCAGCCGTTTTTGCTCGAACATTAAATGCCTCCAAATGGTATTTAATTAACTTCCCGAGCCCCTGGAAGCATGAAAATCACTTTAAACATGCTAATTTTAGCTCTAACACTGATGATCCACCTACAAATGTGAACTGACGTTCAAAAATAAAACATTTGAAAACGGACCATTTTCCACATTTCTGAAGCATGACGTAATGGGGGTGTCTTATCTCTTTTGTCGAAAATCAGCCGTTTTTGCTCGAACATTAAATGCCTCCAAATGGTATTTAATTAACTTCCCGGGGTGAAGAAACCCTTTTTGAGAACTCAGAGTGAGTAAATTGGCCATTTTCATGCACTTTTAACCATTCCATAAATCTTGTGTTTTGGGCCCCTGGAAGCATGAAAATCACTTTAAACATGCTAATTTTAGCTCTAACACTGATGATCCACCTACAAATGTGAACTGACGTTCAAAAATAAAACATTTGAAAACTGACCATTTTCCACATTTCTGAAGCATGACGTAATGGGGGGGTGTTATCTCTTTTGTCGAAAATCAGCCGTTTTTGCTCGAACATTAAATGCCTCCAAATGGTATTTAATTAACTTCCCGTGCCCCTGGAAGCATGAAAATCACTTTAAACATGCTAATTTTAGCTCTAACACTGATGATCCACCTACAAATGTGAACTGACGTTCAAAAATAAAACATTTGAAAACGGACCATTTTCCACATTTCTGAAGCATGACGTAATGGGGGGGTGTTATCTCTTTTGTCGAAAAACAGCCGTTTTTGCTCGAACATTAAATGCCTCCAAATGGTATTTAATTAACTTCCCGGGGTGAAGAAACCCTTTTTGAGAACTCAGAGTGAGTAAATTGGCCATTTTCATGCACTTTTAACCATTCCATAAATCTTGTGTTTTGGGCCCCTGGAAGCATGAAAATCACTTTAAACATGCTAATTTTAGCTCTAACACTGATGATCCACCTACAAATGTGAACTGACGTTCAAAAATAAAACATTTGAAAACGGACCATTTTCCACATTTCTGAAGCATGACGTAATGGGGGGGTGTTATCTCTTTTGTCGAAAATCAGCCGTTTTTGCTCGAACATTAAATGCCTCCAAATGGTATTTATTTCACTTCCCGGGGTGAAGAAACCCTTTTTGAGAACTCAGAGTGAGTAAATTGGCCATTTTCATGCACTTTTAACCATTCCATTAATCTTGTGTTTTGGGCCCCTGGAAGCATGAAAATCACTTTAAACATGCTAATTTTAGCTCTAACACTGATGATCCACCTACAAATGTGAACTGACGTTCAAAAATAAAACATTTGAAAACGGACCATTTTCCACATTTCTGAAGCATGACGTAATGGGGGGGTGTTATCTCTTTTGTCGAAAATCAGCCGTTTTTGCTCGAACATTAAATGCCTCCAAATGGTATTTAAATAACTTCCCGAGCCCCTGGAAGCATGAAAATCACTTTAAACATGCTAATTTTAGCTCTAACACTGATGATCCACCTACAAATGTGAACTGACGTTCAAAAATAAAACATTTGAAAACGGACCATTTTCCACATTTCTGAAGCATGACGTAATGGGGGGGTGTTATCTCTTTTGTCGAAAATCAGCCGTTTTTGCTCGAACATTAAATGCCTCCAAATGGTATTTATTTCACTTCCCGAGCCCCTGGAAGCATGAAAATCACTTTAAACATGCTAATTTTAGCTCTAACACTGATGATCCACCTACAAATGTGAACTGACGTTCAAAAATAAAACATTTGAAAACGGACCATTTTCCACATTTCTGAAGCATGACGTAATGGAGGGGTGTTATCTCTTTTGTCGAAAATCAGCCGTTTTTGCTCGAACATTAAATGCCTCCAAATGGTATTTATTTCACTTCCCGAGCCCCTGGAAGCATGAAAATCACTTTAAACATGCTAATTTTAGCTCTAACACTGATGATCCACCTACAAATGTGAACTGACGTTCAAAAATAAAACATTTGAAAACGGACCATTTTCCACATTTCTGAAGCATGACGTAATGGGGGGGTGTTATCTCTTTTGTCGAAAATCAGCCGTTTTTGCTCGAACATTAAATGCCTCCAAATGGTATTTAATTAACTTCCCGAGCCCCTGGAAGCATGAAAATCACTTTAAACATGCTAATTTTAGCTCTAACACTGATGATCCACCTACAAATGTGAACTGACGTTCAAAAATAAAACATTTGAAAACGGACCATTTTCCACATTTCTGAAGCATGACGTAATGGGGGGGTGTTATCTCTTTTGTCGAAAATCAGCCGTTTTTGTTCGAACATTAAATGCCTCCAAATGGTATTTAATTAACTTCCCGAGCCCCTGGAAGCATGAAAATCACTTTAAACATGCTAATTTTAGCTCTAACACTGATGATCCACCTACAAATGTGAACTGACGTTCAAAAATAAAACATTTGAAAACGGACCATTTTCCACATTTCTGAAGCATGACGTAATGGGGGGGTGTTATTTCTTTTGTCTAAAATCAGCCGTTTTTGCTCGAACATTAAATGCCTCCAAATGGTATTTAATTAACTTCCCGGGGTGAAGAAACCCTTTTTGAGAACTCGAGTGAGTAAATTGGCCATTTTCATGCACTTTTAACCATTCCATAAATCTTGTGTTTTGGGCCCCTGGAAGCATGAAAATCACTTTAAACATGCTAATTTTAGCTCTAACACTGATGATCCACCTACAAATGTGAACTGACGTTCAAAAATAAAACATTTGAAAACGGACCATTTTCCACATTTCTGAAGCATGACGTAATGGGGGGGTGTTATCTCTTTTGTCGAAAATCAGCCGTTTTTGCTCGAACATTAAATGCCTCCAAATGGTATTTAATTAACTTCCCGAGCCCCTGGAAGCATGAAAATCACTTTAAACATGCTAATTTTAGCTCTAACACTGATGATCCACCTACAAATGTGAACTGACGTTCAAAAATAAAACATTTGAAAACGGACCATTTTCCACATTTCTGAAGCATGACGTAATGGGGGGGTGTTATCTCTTTTGTCGAAAATCAGCCGTTTTTGCTCGAACATTAAATGCCTCCAAATGGTATTTAATTAACTTCCCGAGCCCCTGGAAGCATGAAAATAACTTTAAACATGCTAATTTTAGCTCTTAACACTGATGATCCACCTACAAATGTGAACTGACGTTCAAAAATAAAACATTTGAAAACGGACCATTTTCCACATTTCTGAAGCATGACGTAATGGGGGGTGTTATCTCTTTTGTCGAAAATCTGCCGTTTTTGCTCGAACATTAAATGCCTCCAAATGGTATTTAATTAACTTCCCGGGGTGAAGAAACCCTTTTTGAGAACTCAGAGTGAGTAAATTGGCCATTTTCATGCACTTTTAACCATTCCATAAATCTTGTGTTTTGGGCCCCTGGAAGCATGAAAATCACTTTAAACATGCTAATTTTAGCTCTAACACTGATGATCCACCTACAAATGTGAACTGACGTTCAAAAATAAAACATTTGAAAACGGACCATTTTCCACATTTCTGAAGCATGACGTAATGGGGGGTGTTATCTCTTTTGTCGAAAATCAGCCGTTTTTGCTCGAACATTAAATGCCTCCAAATGGTATTTAATTAACTTCCCGAGCCCCTGGAAGCATGAAAATCACTTTAAACATGCTAATTTTAGCTCTAACACTGATGATCCACCTACAAATGTGAACTGACGTTCAAAAATAAAACATTTGAAAACTGACCATTTTCCACATTTCTGAAGCATGACGTAATGGGGGGGATGTTATCTCTTTTGTCGAAAATCAGCCGTTTTTGCTCGAACATTAAATGCCTCCAAATGGTATTTAATTAACTTCCCGAGCCCCTGGAAGCATGAAAATCACTTTAAACATGCTAATTTTAGCTCTAACACTGATGATCCACCTACAAATGTGAACTGATGTTCAAAAATAAAACATTTGAAAACTGACCATTTTCCACATTTCTGAAGCATGACGTAATGGGGGGGTGTTATCTCTTTTGTCGAAAATCAGCCGTTTTTGCTCGAACATTAAATGCCTCCAAATGGTATTTAATTAACTTCCCGAGCCCCTGGAAGCATGAAAATCACTTTAAACATGCTAATTTTAGATCTAACACTGATGATCCACCTACAAATGTGAACTGACGTTCAAAAATAAAACATTTAAAAACGGACCATTTTCCACATTTCTGAAGCATGACGTAATGGGGGTGTGTTATCTCTTTTGTCGAAAATCAGCCGTTTTTGCTCGAACATTAAATGCCTCCAAATGGTATTTAATTAACTTCCCGGGGTGAAGAAACCCTTTTTGAGAACTCAGAGTGAGTAAATTGGCCATTTTCATGCACTTTTAACCATTCCATAAATCTTGTGTTTTGGGCCCCTGGAAGCATGAAAATCACTTTAAACATGCTAATTTTAGCTCTAACACTGATGATCCACCTACAAATGTGAACTGACGTTCAAAAATAAAACATTTGAAAACGGACCATTTTCCACATTTCTGAAGCATGACGTAATGGGGGGGTGTTATCTCTTTTGTCGAAAATCAGCCGTTTTTGCTCGAACATTAAATGCCTCCAAATGGTATTTATTTCACTTCCCGAGCCCCTGGAAGCATGAAAATCACTTTAAACATGCTAATTTTAGCTCTAACACTGATGATCCACCTACAAATGTGAACTGACGTTCAAAAATAAAACATTTGAAAACGGACCATTTTCCACATTTCTGAAGCATGACGTAATGGGGGGGTGTTATCTCTTTTGTCGAAAATCAGCCGTTTTTGCTCGAACATTAAATGCCTCCAAATGGTATTTAATTAACTTCCCGAGCCCCTGGAAGCATGAAAATCACTTTAAACATGCTAATTTTAGCTCTAACACTGATGATCCACCTACAAATGTGAACTGACGTTCAAAAATAAAACATTTGAAAACGGACCATTTTCCACATTTCTGAAGCATGACGTAATGGGGGGGTGTTATCTCTTTTGTCGAAAATCAGCCGTTTTTGTTCGAACATTAAATGCCTCCAAATGGTATTTAATTAACTTCCCGAGCCCCTGGAAGCATGAAAATCACTTTAAACATGCTAATTTTAGCTCTAACACTGATGATCCACCTACAAATGTGAACTGACGTTCAAAAATAAAACATTTGAAAACGGACCATTTTCCACATTTCTGAAGCATGACGTAATGGGGGGGTGTTATTTCTTTTGTCTAAAATCAGCCGTTTTTGCTCGAACATTAAATGCCTCCAAATGGTATTTAATTAACTTCCCGGGGTGAAGAAACCCTTTTTGAGAACTCGAGTGAGTAAATTGGCCATTTTCATGCACTTTTAACCATTCCATAAATCTTGTGTTTTGGGCCCCTGGAAGCATGAAAATCACTTTAAACATGCTAATTTTAGCTCTAACACTGATGATCCACCTACAAATGTGAACTGACGTTCAAAAATAAAACATTTGAAAACGGACCATTTTCCACATTTCTGAAGCATGACGTAATGGGGGGGTGTTATCTCTTTTGTCGAAAATCAGCCGTTTTTGCTCGAACATTAAATGCCTCCAAATGGTATTTAATTAACTTCCCGAGCCCCTGGAAGCATGAAAATCACTTTAAACATGCTAATTTTAGCTCTAACACTGATGATCCACCTACAAATGTGAACTGACGTTCAAAAATAAAACATTTGAAAACGGACCATTTTCCACATTTCTGAAGCATGACGTAATGGGGGGGTGTTATCTCTTTTGTCGAAAATCAGCCGTTTTTGCTCGAACATTAAATGCCTCCAAATGGTATTTAATTAACTTCCCGAGCCCCTGGAAGCATGAAAATAACTTTAAACATGCTAATTTTAGCTCTTAACACTGATGATCCACCTACAAATGTGAACTGACGTTCAAAAATAAAACATTTGAAAACGGACCATTTTCCACATTTCTGAAGCATGACGTAATGGGGGGTGTTATCTCTTTTGTCGAAAATCTGCCGTTTTTGCTCGAACATTAAATGCCTCCAAATGGTATTTAATTAACTTCCCGGGGTGAAGAAACCCTTTTTGAGAACTCAGAGTGAGTAAATTGGCCATTTTCATGCACTTTTAACCATTCCATAAATCTTGTGTTTTGGGCCCCTGGAAGCATGAAAATCACTTTAAACATGCTAATTTTAGCTCTAACACTGATGATCCACCTACAAATGTGAACTGACGTTCAAAAATAAAACATTTGAAAACGGACCATTTTCCACATTTCTGAAGCATGACGTAATGGGGGGTGTTATCTCTTTTGTCGAAAATCAGCCGTTTTTGCTCGAACATTAAATGCCTCCAAATGGTATTTAATTAACTTCCCGAGCCCCTGGAAGCATGAAAATCACTTTAAACATGCTAATTTTAGCTCTAACACTGATGATCCACCTACAAATGTGAACTGACGTTCAAAAATAAAACATTTGAAAACTGACCATTTTCCACATTTCTGAAGCATGACGTAATGGGGGGGATGTTATCTCTTTTGTCGAAAATCAGCCGTTTTTGCTCGAACATTAAATGCCTCCAAATGGTATTTAATTAACTTCCCGAGCCCCTGGAAGCATGAAAATCACTTTAAACATGCTAATTTTAGCTCTAACACTGATGATCCACCTACAAATGTGAACTGATGTTCAAAAATAAAACATTTGAAAACTGACCATTTTCCACATTTCTGAAGCATGACGTAATGGGGGGGTGTTATCTCTTTTGTCGAAAATCAGCCGTTTTTGCTCGAACATTAAATGCCTCCAAATGGTATTTAATTAACTTCCCGAGCCCCTGGAAGCATGAAAATCACTTTAAACATGCTAATTTTAGATCTAACACTGATGATCCACCTACAAATGTGAACTGACGTTCAAAAATAAAACATTTAAAAACGGACCATTTTCCACATTTCTGAAGCATGACGTAATGGGGGTGTGTTATCTCTTTTGTCGAAAATCAGCCGTTTTTGCTCGAACATTAAATGCCTCCAAATGGTATTTAATTAACTTCCCGGGGTGAAGAAACCCTTTTTGAGAACTCAGAGTGAGTAAATTGGCCATTTTCATGCACTTTTAACCATTCCATAAATCTTGTGTTTTGGGCCCCTGGAAGCATGAAAATCACTTTAAACATGCTAATTTTAGCTCTAACACTGATGATCCACCTACAAATGTGAACTGACGTTCAAAAATAAAACATTTGAAAACTGACCATTTTCCACATTTCTGAAGCATGACGTAATGGGGGGGTGTTATCTCTTTTGTCGAAAATCAGCCGTTTTTGCTCGAACATTAAATGCCTCCAAATGGTATTTAATTAACTTCCCGTGCCCCTGGAAGCATGAAAATCACTTTAAACATGCTAATTTTAGCTCTAACACTGATGATCCACCTACAAATGTGAACTGACGTTCAAAAATAAAACATTTGAAAACGGACCATTTTCCACATTTCTGAAGCATGACGTAATGGGGGGGTGTTATCTCTTTTGTCGAAAAACAGCCGTTTTTGCTCGAACATTAAATGCCTCCAAATGGTATTTAATTAACTTCCCGGGGTGAAGAAACCCTTTTTGAGAACTCAGAGTGAGTAAATTGGCCATTTTCATGCACTTTTAACCATTCCATAAATCTTGTGTTTTGGGCCCCTGGAAGCATGAAAATCACTTTAAACATGCTAATTTTAGCTCTAACACTGATGATCCACCTACAAATGTGAACTGACGTTCAAAAATAAAACATTTGAAAACGGACCATTTTCCACATTTCTGAAGCATGACGTAATGGGGGGGTGTTATCTCTTTTGTCGAAAATCAGCCGTTTTTGCTCGAACATTAAATGCCTCCAAATGGTATTTATTTCACTTCCCGGGGTGAAGAAACCCTTTTTGAGAACTCAGAGTGAGTAAATTGGCCATTTTTATGCACTTTTAACCATTCCATTAATCTTGTGTTTTGGGCCCCTGGAAGCATGAAAATCACTTTAAACATGCTAATTTTAGCTCTAACACTGATGATCCACCTACAAATGTGAACTGACGTTCAAAAATAAAACATTTGAAAACGGACCATTTTCCACATTTCTGAAGCATGACGTAATGGGGGGGTGTTATCTCTTTTGTCGAAAATCAGCCGTTTTTGCTCGAACATTAAATGCCTCCAAATGGTATTTATTTCACTTCCCGAGCCCCTGGAAGCATGAAAATCACTTTAAACATGCTAATTTTAGCTCTAACACTGATGATCCACCTACAAATGTGAACTGACGTTCAAAAATAAAACATTTGAAAACGGACCATTTTCCACATTTCTGAAGCATGACGTAATGGGGGGGTGTTATCTCTTTTGTCGAAAATCAGCCGTTTTTGCTCGAACATTAAATGCCTCCAAATGGTATTTATTTCACTTCCCGAGCCCCTGGAAGCATGAAAATCACTTTAAACATGCTAATTTTAGCTCTAACACTGATGATCCACCTACAAATGTGAACTGACGTTCAAAAATAAAACATTTGAAAACGGACCATTTTCCACATTTCTGAAGCATGACGTAATGGGGGGGTGTTATCTCTTTTGTCGAAAATCAGCCGTTTTTGCTCGAACATTAAATGCCTCCAAATGGTATTTAATTAACTTCCCGAGCCCCTGGAAGCATGAAAATCACTTTAAACATGCTAATTTTAGCTCTAACACTGATGATCCACCTACAAATGTGAACTGACGTTCAAAAATAAAACATTTGAAAACGGACCATTTTCCACATTTCTGAAGCATGACGTAATGGGGGGGTGTTATCTCTTTTGTCGAAAATCAGCCGTTTTTGTTCGAACATTAAATGCCTCCAAATGGTATTTAATTAACTTCCCGAGCCCCTGGAAGCATGAAAATCACTTTAAACATGCTAATTTTAGCTCTAACACTGATGATCCACCTACAAATGTGAACTGACGTTCAAAAATAAAACATTTGAAAACGGACCATTTTCCACATTTCTGAAGCATGACGTAATGGGGGGGTGTTATCTCTTTTGTCTAAAATCAGCCGTTTTTGCTCGAACATTAAATGCCTCCAAATGGTATTTAATTAACTTCCCGGGGTGAAGAAACCCTTTTTGAGAACTCAGAGTGAGTAAATTGGCCATTTTCATGCACTTTTAACCATTCCATAAATCTTGTGTTTTGGGCCCCTGGAAGCATGAAAATCACTTTAAACATGCTAATTTTAGCTCTAACACTGATGATCCACCTACAAATGTGAACTGACGTTCAAAAATAAAACATTTGAAAACGGACCATTTTCCACATTTCTGAAGCATGACGTAATGGGGGGGTGTTATCTCTTTTGTCGAAAATCAGACGTTTTTGCTCGAACATTAAATGCCTCCAAATGGTATTTAATTAACTTCCCGAGCCCCTGGAAGCATGAAAATCACTTTAAACATGCTAATTTTAGCTCTAACACTGATGATCCACCTACAAATGTGAACTGACGTTCAAAAATAAAACATTTGAAAACGGACCATTTTCCACATTTCTGAAGCATGACGTAATGGGGGGGTGTTATCTCTTTTGTCGAAAATCAGCCGTTTTTGCTCGAACATTGAATGCCTCCAAATGGTATTTAATTAACTTCCCGAGCCCCTGGAAGCATGAAAATCACTTTAAACATGCTAATTTTAGCTCTAACACTGATGATCCACCTACAAATGTGAACTGACGTTCAAAAATAAAACATTTGAAAACAGACCATTTTCCACATTTCTGAAGCATGACGTAATGGGGGGGTGTTATCTCTTTTGTCGAAAATCAGCCGTTTTTGCTCGAACATTAAATGCCTCCAAATGGTATTTATTTCACTTCCCGGGGTGAAGAAACCCTTTTTGAGAACTCAGAGTGAGTAAATTGGCCATTTTCATGCACTTTTAACCATTCCATTAATCTTGTGTTTTGGGCCCCTGGAAGCATGAAAATCACTTTAAACATGCTAATTTTAGCTCTAACACTGATGATCCACCTACAAATGTGAACTGACGTTCAAAAATAAAACATTTGAAAACGGACCATTTTCCACATTTCTGAAGCATGACGTAATGGGGGGGTGTTATCTCTTTTGTCGAAAATCAGCCGTTTTTGCTCGAACATTAAATGCCTCCAAATGGTATTTAATTAACTTCCCGAGCCCCTGGAAGCATGAAAATCACTTTAAACATGCTAATTTTAGCTCTAACACTGATGATCCACCTACAAATGTGAACTGACGTTCAAAAATAAAACATTTGAAAACGGACCATTTTCCACATTTCTGAAGCATGACGTAATGGGGGGGTGTTATCTCTTTTGTCGAAAATCAGACGTTTTTGCTCGAACATTAAATGCCTCCAAATGGTATTTAATTAACTTCCCGAGCCCCTGGAAGCATGAAAATCACTTTAAACATGCTAATTTTAGCTCTAACACTGATGATCCACCTACAAATGTGAACTGACGTTCAAAAATAAAACATTTGAAAACGGACCATTTTCCACATTTCTGAAGCATGACGTAATGGGGGGGTGTTATCTCTTTTGTCGAAAATCAGCCGTTTTTGCTCGAACATTAAATGCCTCCAAATGGTATTTAATTAACTTCCCGAGCCCCTGGAAGCATGAAAATCACTTTAAACATGCTAATTTTAGCTCTAACACTGATGATCCACCTACAAATGTGAACTGACGTTCAAAAATAAAACATTTGAAAACGGACCATTTTCCACATTTCTGAAGCATGACGTAATGGGGGGGTGTTATCTCTTTTGTCGAAAATCAGCCGTTTTTGCTCGAACATTAAATGCCTCCAAATGGTATTTAATTAACTTCCCGAGCCCCTGGAAGCATGAAAATCACTTTAAACATGCTCATTTTAGCTCTAACACTGATGATACACCTACAAATGTGAACTGACGTTCAAAAATAAAACATTTGAAAACGGACCATTTTCCACATTTCTGAAGCATGACGTAATGGGGGGGTGTTATCTCTTTTGTCTAAAATCAGCCGTTTTTGCTCGAACATTAAATGCCTCCAAATGGTATTTAATTAACTTCCCGGGGTGAAGAAACCCTTTTTGAGAACTCAGAGTGAGTAAATTGGCCATTTTCATGCACTTTTAACCATTCCATAAATCTTGTGTTTTGGGCCCCTGGAAGCATGAAAATCACTTTAAACATGCTAATTTTAGCTCTAACACTGATGATCCACCTACAAATGTGAACTGACGTTCAAAAATAAAACATTTGAAAACGGACCATTTTCCACATTTCTGAAGCATGACGTAATGGGGGGGTGTTATCTCTTTTGTCGAAAATCAGCCGTTTTTGCTCGAACATTAAATGCCTCCAAATGGTATTTAATTAACTTCCCGAGCCCCTGGAAGCATGAAAATCACTTTAAACATGCTAATTTTAGCTCTAACACTGATGATCCACCTACAAATGTGAACTGACGTTCAAAAATAAAACATTTGAAAACGGACCATTTTCCACATTTCTGAAGCATGACGTAATGGGGGGGTGTTATCTCTTTTGTCGAAAATCAGCCGTTTTTGCTCGAACATTAAATGCCTCCAAATGGTATTTAATTAACTTCCCGAGCCCCTGGAAGCATGAAAATCACTTTAAACATGCTAATTTTAGCTCTAACACTGATGATCCACCTACAAATGTGAACTGACGTTCAAAAATAAAACATTTGAAAACGGACCATTTTCCACATTTCTGAAGCATGACGTAATGGGGGGTGTTATCTCTTTTGTCGAAAATCAGCCGTATTTGCTCGAACATTAAATGCCTCCAAATGGTATTTAATTAACTTCCCGGGGTGAAGAAACCCTTTTTGAGAACTCAGAGTGAGTAAATTGGCCATTTTCATGCACTTTTAACCATTCTATAAATCTTGTGTTTTGGGCCCCTGGAAGGATGAAAATCACTTTAAACATGCTAATTTTAGCTCTAACACTGATGATCCACCTACAAATGTGAACTGACGTTCAAAAATAAAACATTTGAAAACGGACCATTTTCCACATTTCTGAAGCATGACGTAATGGGGGGGTGTTATCTCTTTTGTCGAAAATCAGCCGTTTTTGCTCGAACATTAAATGCCTCCAAATGGTATTTAATTAACTTCCCGAGCCCCTGGAAGCATGAAAATCACTTTAAACATGCTAATTTTAGCTCTAACACTGATGATCCACCTACAAATGTGAACTGACGTTCAAAAATAAAACATTTGAAAACGGACCATTTTCCACATTTCTGAAGCATGACGTAATGGGGGGGTGTTATCTCTTTTGTCGAAAATCAGCCGTTTTTGCTCGAACATTAAATGCCTCCAAATGGTATTTAATTAACTTCCCGAGCCCCTGGAAGTATGAAAATCACTTTAAACATGCTAATTTTAGCTCTAACACTGATGATCCACCTACAAATGTGAACTGATGTTCAAAAATAAAACATTTGAAAACTGACCATTTTCCACATTTCTGAAGCATGACGTAATGGGGGGGTGTTATCTCTTTTGTCGAAAATCAGCCGTTTTTGCTCGAACATTAAATGCCTCCAAATGGTATTTAATTAACTTCCCGAGCCCCTGGAAGCATGAAAATCACTTTAAACATGCTAATTTTAGCTCTAACACTGATGATCCACCTACAAATGTGAACTGACGTTCAAAAATAAAACATTTGAAAACGGACCATTTTCCACATTTCTGAAGCATGACGTAATGGGGGTGTCTTATCTCTTTTGTCGAAAATCAGCCGTTTTTGCTCGAACATTAAATGCCTCCAAATGGTATTTAATTAACTTCCCGGGGTGAAGAAACCCTTTTTGAGAACTCAGAGTGAGTAAATTGGCCATTTTCATGCACTTTTAACCATTCCATAAATCTTGTGTTTTGGGCCCCTGGAAGCATGAAAATCACTTTAAACATGCTAATTTTAGCTCTAACACTGATGATCCACCTACAAATGTGAACTGACGTTCAAAAATAAAACATTTGAAAACTGACCATTTTCCACATTTCTGAAGCATGACGTAATGGGGGGTGTTATCTCTTTTGTCGAAAAACAGCCGTTTTTGCTCGAACATTAAATGCCTCCAAATGGTATTTAATTAACTTCCCGTGCCCCTGGAAGCATGAAAATCACTTTAAACATGCTAATTTTAGCTCTAACACTGATGATCCACCTACAAATGTGAACTGACGTTCAAAAATAAAACATTTGAAAACGGACCATTTTCCACATTTCTGAAGCATGACGTAATGGGGGGGTGTTATCTCTTTTGTCGAAAAACAGCCGTTTTTGCTCGAACATTAAATGCCTCCAAATGGTATTTAATTAACTTCCCGGGGTGAAGAAACCCTTTTTGAGAACTCAGAGTGAGTAAATTGGCCATTTTCATGCACTTTTAACCATTCCATAAATCTTGTGTTTTGGGCCCCTGGAAGCATGAAAATCACTTTAAACATGCTAATTTTAGCTCTAACACTGATGATCCACCTACAAATGTGAACTGACGTTCAAAAATAAAACATTTGAAAACGGACCATTTTCCACATTTCTGAAGCATGACGTAATGGGGGGGTGTTATCTCTTTTGTCGAAAATCAGCCGTTTTTGCTCGAACATTAAATGCCTCCAAATGGTATTTATTTCACTTCCCGGGGTGAAGAAACCCTTTTTGAGAACTCAGAGTGAGTAAATTGGCCATTTTCATGCACTTTTAACCATTCCATTAATCTTGTGTTTTGGGCCCCTGGAAGCATGAAAATCACTTTAAACATGCTAATTTTAGCTCTAACACTGATGATCCACCTACAAATGTGAACTGACGTTCAAAAATAAAACATTTGAAAACGGACCATTTTCCACATTTCTGAAGCATGACGTAATGGGGGGGTGTTATCTCTTTTGTCGAAAATCAGCCGTTTTTGCTCGAACATTAAATGCCTCCAAATGGTATTTAAATAACTTCCCGAGCCCCTGGAAGCATGAAAATCACTTTAAACATGCTAATTTTAGCTCTAACACTGATGATCCACCTACAAATGTGAACTGACGTTCAAAAATAAAACATTTGAAAACGGACCATTTTCCACATTTCTGAAGCATGACGTAATGGGGGGGTGTTATCTCTTTTGTCGAAAATCAGCCGTTTTTGCTCGAACATTAAATGCCTCCAAATGGTATTTATTTCACTTCCCGAGCCCCTGGAAGCATGAAAATCACTTTAAACATGCTAATTTTAGCTCTAACACTGATGATCCACCTACAAATGTGAACTGACGTTCAAAAATAAAACATTTGAAAACGGACCATTTTCCACATTTCTGAAGCATGACGTAATGGGGGGGGTGTTATCTCTTTTGTCGAAAATCAGCCGTTTTTGCTCGAACATTAAATGCCTCCAAATGGTATTTATTTCACTTCCCGAGCCCCTGGAAGCATGAAAATCACTTTAAACATGCTAATTTTAGCTCTAACACTGATGATCCACCTACAAATGTGAACTGACGTTCAAAAAAAAAACATTTGAAAACGGACCATTTTCCACATTTCTGAAGCATGACGTAATGGGGGGGTGTTATCTCTTTTGTCGAAAATCAGCCGTTTTTGCTCGAACATTAAATGCCTCCAAATGGTATTTAATTAACTTGCCGAGCCCCTGGAAGCATGAAAATCACTTTAAACATGCTAATTTTAGCTCTAACACTGATGATCCACCTACAAATGTGAACTGACGTTCAAAAATAAAACATTTGAAAACGGACCATTTTCCACATTTCTGAAGCATGACGTAATGGGGGGGTGTTATCTCTTTTGTCGAAAATCAGCCGTTTTTGTTCGAACATTAAATGCCTCCAAATGGTATTTAATTAACTTCCCGAGCCCCTGGAAGCATGAAAATCACTTTAAACATGCTAATTTTAGCTCTAACACTGATGATCCACCTACAAATGTGAACTGACGTTCAAAAATAAAACATTTGAAAACGGACCATTTTCCACATTTCTGAAGCATGACGTAATGGGGGGGTGTTATCTCTTTTGTCTAAAATCAGCCGTTTTTGCTCGAACATTAAATGCCTCCAAATGGTATTTAATTAACTTCCCGGGGTGAAGAAACCCTTTTTGAGAACTCAGAGTGAGTAAATTGGCCATTTTCATGCACTTTTAACCATTCCATAAATCTTGTGTTTTGGGCCCCTGGAAGCATGAAAATCACTTTAAACATGCTAATTTTAGCTCTAACACTGATGATCCACCTACAAATGTGAACTGACGTTCAAAAATAAAACATTTGAAAACGGACCATTTTCCACATTTCTGAAGCATGACGTAATGGGGGGGTGTTATCTCTTTTGTCGAAAATCAGCCGTTTTTGCTCGAACATTAAATGCCTCCAAATGGTATTTAATTAACTTCCCGAGCCCCTGGAAGCATGAAAATCACTTTAAACATGCTAATTTTAGCTCTAACACTGATGATCCACCTACAAATGTGAACTGACGTTCAAAAATAAAACATTTGAAAACGGACCATTTTCCACATTTCTGAAGCATGACGTAATGGGGGGGTGTTATCTCTTTTGTCGAAAATCAGCAGTTTTTGCTCGAACATTAAATGCCTCCAAATGGTATTTAATTAACTTCCCGAGCCCCTGGAAGCATGAAAATCACTTTAAACATGCTAATTTTAGCTCTTAACACTGATGATCCACCTACAAATGTGAACTGACGTTCAAAAATAAAACATTTGAAAACGGACCATTTTCCACATTTCTGAAGCATGACGTAATGGGGGGTGTTATCTCTTTTGTCGAAAATCAGCCGTTTTTGCTCGAACATTAAATGCCTCCAAATGGTATTTAATTAACTTCCCGGGGTGAAGAAACCCTTTTTGAGAACTCAGAGTGAGTAAATTGGCCATTTTCATGCACTTTTAACCATTCCATAAATCTTGTGTTTTGGGCCCCTGGAAGCATGAAAATCACTTTAAACATGCTAATTTTAGCTCTAACACTGATGATCCACCTACAAATGTGAACTGACGTTCAAAAATAAAACATTTGAAAACGGACCATTTTCCACATTTCTGAAGCATGACGTAATGGGGGGGTGTTATCTCTTTTGTCGAAAATCAGCCGTTTTTGCTCGAACATTAAATGCCTCCAAATGGTATTTAATTAACTTCCCGAGCCCCTGGAAGCATGAAAATCACTTTAAACATGCTAATTTTAGCTCTAACACTGATGATCCACCTACAAATGTGAACTGACGTTCAAAAATAAAACATTTGAAAATGGACCATTTTCCACATTTCTGAAGCATGACGTAATGGGGGGGGTGTTATCTCTTTTGTCGAAAATCAGCCGTTTTTGCTCGAACATTAAATGCCTCCAAATGGTATTTAATTAACTTCCCGAGCCCCTGGAAGCATGAAAATCACTTTAAACATGCTAATTTTAGCTCTAACACTGATGATCCACCTACAAATGTGAACTGATGTTCAAAAATAAAACATTTGAAAACTGACCATTTTCCACATTTCTGAAGCATGACGTAATGGGGGGGTGTTATCTCTTTTGTCGAAAATCAGCCGTTTTTGCTCGAACATTAAATGCCTCCAAATGGTATTTATTTCACTTCCCGGGGTGAAGAAACCCTTTTTGAGAACTCAGAGTGAGTAAATTGGCCATTTTCATGCACTTTTAACCATTCCATTAATCTTGTGTTTTGGGCCCCTGGAAGCATGAAAATCACTTTAAACATGCTAATTTTAGCTCTAACACTGATGATCCACCTACAAATGTGAACTGACGTTCAAAAATAAAACATTTGAAAACGGACCATTTTCCACATTTCTGAAGCATGACGTAATGGGGGGGTGTTATCTCTTTTGTCGAAAATCAGCCGTTTTTGCTCGAACATTAAATGCCTCCAAATGGTATTTAATTAACTTCCCGAGCCCCTGGAAGCATGAAAATCACTTTAAACATGCTAATTTTAGCTCTAACACTGATGATCCACCTACAAATGTGAACTGACGTTCAAAAATAAAACATTTGAAAACGGACCATTTTCCACATTTCTGAAGCATGACGTAATGGGGGGGTGTTATCTCTTTTGTCGAAAATCAGACGTTTTTGCTCGAACATTAAATGCCTCCAAATGGTATTTAATTAACTTCCCGAGCCCCTGGAAGCATGAAAATCACTTTAAACATGCTAATTTTAGCTCTAACACTGATGATCCACCTACAAATGTGAACTGACGTTCAAAAATAAAACATTTGAAAACGGACCATTTTCCACATTTCTGAAGCATGACGTAATGGGGGGGTGTTATCTCTTTTGTCGAAAATCAGCCGTTTTTGCTCGAACATTAAATGCCTCCAAATGGTATTTAATTAACTTCCCGAGCCCCTGGAAGCATGAAAATCACTTTAAACATGCTAATTTTAGCTCTAACACTGATGATCCACCTACAAATGTGAACTGACGTTCAAAAATAAAACATTTGAAAACGGACCATTTTCCACATTTCTGAAGCATGACGTAATGGGGGGGTGTTATCTCTTTTGTCGAAAATCAGCCGTTTTTGCTCGAACATTAAATGCCTCCAAATGGTATTTAATTAACTTCCCGAGCCCCTGGAAGCATGAAAATCACTTTAAACATGCTCATTTTAGCTCTAACACTGATGATCCACCTACAAATGTGAACTGACGTTCAAAAATAAAACATTTGAAAACTGACCATTTTCCACATTTCTGAAGCATGACGTAATGGGGGGGTGTTATCTCTTTTGTCTAAAATCAGCCGTTTTTGCTCGAACATTAAATGCCTCCAAATGGTATTTAATTAACTTCCCGGGGTGAAGAAACCCTTTTTGAGAACTCAGAGTGAGTAAATTGGCCATTTTCATGCACTTTTAACCATTCCATAAATCTTGTGTTTTGGGCCCCTGGAAGCATGAAAATCACTTTAAACATGCTAATTTTAGCTCTAACACTGATGATCCACCTACAAATGTGAACTGACGTTCAAAAATAAAACATTTGAAAACGGACCATTTTCCACATTTCTGAAGCATGACGTAATGGGGGGGTGTTATCTCTTTTGTCGAAAATCAGCCGTTTTTGCTCGAACATTAAATGCCTCCAAATGGTATTTAATTAACTTCCCGAGCCCCTGGAAGCATGAAAATCACTTTAAACATGCTAATTTTAGCTCTAACACTGATGATCCACCTACAAATGTGAACTGACGTTCAAAAATAAAACATTTGAAAACGGACCATTTTCCACATTTCTGAAGCATGACGTAATGGGGGGGTGTTATCTCTTTTGTCGAAAATCAGCCGTTTTTGCTCGAACATTAAATGCCTCCAAATGGTATTTAATTAACTTCCCGAGCCCCTGGAAGCATGAAAATCACTTTAAACATGCTAATTTTAGCTCTAACACTGATGATCCACCTACAAATGTGAACTGACGTTCAAAAATAAAACATTTGAAAACGGACCATTTTCCACATTTCTGAAGCATGACGTAATGGGGGGTGTTATCTCTTTTGTCGAAAATCAGCCGTATTTGCTCGAACATTAAATGCCTCCAAATGGTATTTAATTAACTTCCCGGGGTGAAGAAACCCTTTTTGAGAACTCAGAGTGAGTAAATTGGCCATTTTCATGCACTTTTAACCATTCTATAAATCTTGTGTTTTGGGCCCCTGGAAGCATGAAAATCACTTTAAACATGCTAATTTTAGCTCTAACACTGATGATCCACCTACAAATGTGAACTGACGTTCAAAAATAAAACATTTGAAAACGGACCATTTTCCACATTTCTGAAGCATGACGTAATGGGGGGGTGTTATCTCTTTTGTCGAAAATCAGCCGTTTTTGCTCGAACATTAAATGCCTCCAAATGGTATTTAATTAACTTCCCGAGCCCCTGGAAGCATGAAAATCACTTTAAACATGCTAATTTTAGCTCTAACACTGATGATCCACCTACAAATGTGAACTGACGTTCAAAAATAAAACATTTGAAAACGGACCATTTTCCACATTTCTGAAGCATGACGTAATGGGGGGGTGTTATCTCTTTTGTCGAAAATCAGCCGTTTTTGCTCGAACATTAAATGCCTCCAAATGGTATTTAATTAACTTCCCGAGCCCCTGGAAGTATGAAAATCACTTTAAACATGCTAATTTTAGCTCTAACACTGATGATCCACCTACAAATGTGAACTGATGTTCAAAAATAAAACATTTGAAAACTGACCATTTTCCACATTTCTGAAGCATGACGTAATGGGGGGGTGTTATCTCTTTTGTCGAAAATCAGCCGTTTTTGCTCGAACATTAAATGCCTCCAAATGGTATTTAATTAACTTCCCGAGCCCCTGGAAGCATGAAAATCACTTTAAACATGCTAATTTTAGCTCTAACACTGATGATCCACCTACAAATGTGAACTGACGTTCAAAAATAAAACATTTGAAAACGGACCATTTTCCACATTTCTGAAGCATGACGTAATGGGGGTGTCTTATCTCTTTTGTCGAAAATCAGCCGTTTTTGCTCGAACATTAAATGCCTCCAAATGGTATTTAATTAACTTCCCGGGGTGAAGAAACCCTTTTTGAGAACTCAGAGTGAGTAAATTGGCCATTTTCATGCACTTTTAACCATTCCATAAATCTTGTGTTTTGGGCCCCTGGAAGCATGAAAATCACTTTAAACATGCTAATTTTAGCTCTAACACTGATGATCCACCTACAAATGTGAACTGACGTTCAAAAATAAAACATTTGAAAACTGACCATTTTCCACATTTCTGAAGCATGACGTAATGGGGGGTGTTATCTCTTTTGTCGAAAAACAGCCGTTTTTGCTCGAACATTAAATGCCTCCAAATGGTATTTAATTAACTTCCCGTGCCCCTGGAAGCATGAAAATCACTTTAAACATGCTAATTTTAGCTCTAACACTGATGATCCACCTACAAATGTGAACTGACGTTCAAAAATAAAACATTTGAAAACGGACCATTTTCCACATTTCTGAAGCATGACGTAATGGGGGGGTGTTATCTCTTTTGTCGAAAAACAGCCGTTTTTGCTCGAACATTAAATGCCTCCAAATGGTATTTAATTAACTTCCCGGGGTGAAGAAACCCTTTTTGAGAACTCAGAGTGAGTAAATTGGCCATTTTCATGCACTTTTAACCATTCCATAAATCTTGTGTTTTGGGCCCCTGGAAGCATGAAAATCACTTTAAACATGCTAATTTTAGCTCTAACACTGATGATCCACCTACAAATGTGAACTGACGTTCAAAAATAAAACATTTGAAAACGGACCATTTTCCACATTTCTGAAGCATGACGTAATGGGGGGGTGTTATCTCTTTTGTCGAAAATCAGCCGTTTTTGCTCGAACATTAAATGCCTCCAAATGGTATTTATTTCACTTCCCGGGGTGAAGAAACCCTTTTTGAGAACTCAGAGTGAGTAAATTGGCCATTTTCATGCACTTTTAACCATTCCATTAATCTTGTGTTTTGGGCCCCTGGAAGCATGAAAATCACTTTAAACATGCTAATTTTAGCTCTAACACTGATGATCCACCTACAAATGTGAACTGACGTTCAAAAATAAAACATTTGAAAACGGACCATTTTCCACATTTCTGAAGCATGACGTAATGGGGGGGTGTTATCTCTTTTGTCGAAAATCAGCCGTTTTTGCTCGAACATTAAATGCCTCCAAATGGTATTTAAATAACTTCCCGAGCCCCTGGAAGCATGAAAATCACTTTAAACATGCTAATTTTAGCTCTAACACTGATGATCCACCTACAAATGTGAACTGACGTTCAAAAATAAAACATTTGAAAACGGACCATTTTCCACATTTCTGAAGCATGACGTAATGGGGGGGTGTTATCTCTTTTGTCGAAAATCAGCCGTTTTTGCTCGAACATTAAATGCCTCCAAATGGTATTTATTTCACTTCCCGAGCCCCTGGAAGCATGAAAATCACTTTAAACATGCTAATTTTAGCTCTAACACTGATGATCCACCTACAAATGTGAACTGACGTTCAAAAATAAAACATTTGAAAACGGACCATTTTCCACATTTCTGAAGCATGACGTAATGGGGGGGGTGTTATCTCTTTTGTCGAAAATCAGCCGTTTTTGCTCGAACATTAAATGCCTCCAAATGGTATTTATTTCACTTCCCGAGCCCCTGGAAGCATGAAAATCACTTTAAACATGCTAATTTTAGCTCTAACACTGATGATCCACCTACAAATGTGAACTGACGTTCAAAAAAAAAACATTTGAAAACGGACCATTTTCCACATTTCTGAAGCATGACGTAATGGGGGGGTGTTATCTCTTTTGTCGAAAATCAGCCGTTTTTGCTCGAACATTAAATGCCTCCAAATGGTATTTAATTAACTTGCCGAGCCCCTGGAAGCATGAAAATCACTTTAAACATGCTAATTTTAGCTCTAACACTGATGATCCACCTACAAATGTGAACTGACGTTCAAAAATAAAACATTTGAAAACGGACCATTTTCCACATTTCTGAAGCATGACGTAATGGGGGGGTGTTATCTCTTTTGTCGAAAATCAGCCGTTTTTGTTCGAACATTAAATGCCTCCAAATGGTATTTAATTAACTTCCCGAGCCCCTGGAAGCATGAAAATCACTTTAAACATGCTAATTTTAGCTCTAACACTGATGATCCACCTACAAATGTGAACTGACGTTCAAAAATAAAACATTTGAAAACGGACCATTTTCCACATTTCTGAAGCATGACGTAATGGGGGGGTGTTATCTCTTTTGTCTAAAATCAGCCGTTTTTGCTCGAACATTAAATGCCTCCAAATGGTATTTAATTAACTTCCCGGGGTGAAGAAACCCTTTTTGAGAACTCAGAGTGAGTAAATTGGCCATTTTCATGCACTTTTAACCATTCCATAAATCTTGTGTTTTGGGCCCCTGGAAGCATGAAAATCACTTTAAACATGCTAATTTTAGCTCTAACACTGATGATCCACCTACAAATGTGAACTGACGTTCAAAAATAAAACATTTGAAAACGGACCATTTTCCACATTTCTGAAGCATGACGTAATGGGGGGGTGTTATCTCTTTTGTCGAAAATCAGCCGTTTTTGCTCGAACATTAAATGCCTCCAAATGGTATTTAATTAACTTCCCGAGCCCCTGGAAGCATGAAAATCACTTTAAACATGCTAATTTTAGCTCTAACACTGATGATCCACCTACAAATGTGAACTGACGTTCAAAAATAAAACATTTGAAAACGGACCATTTTCCACATTTCTGAAGCATGACGTAATGGGGGGGTGTTATCTCTTTTGTCGAAAATCAGCAGTTTTTGCTCGAACATTAAATGCCTCCAAATGGTATTTAATTAACTTCCCGAGCCCCTGGAAGCATGAAAATCACTTTAAACATGCTAATTTTAGCTCTTAACACTGATGATCCACCTACAAATGTGAACTGACGTTCAAAAATAAAACATTTGAAAACGGACCATTTTCCACATTTCTGAAGCATGACGTAATGGGGGGTGTTATCTCTTTTGTCGAAAATCAGCCGTTTTTGCTCGAACATTAAATGCCTCCAAATGGTATTTAATTAACTTCCCGGGGTGAAGAAACCCTTTTTGAGAACTCAGAGTGAGTAAATTGGCCATTTTCATGCACTTTTAACCATTCCATAAATCTTGTGTTTTGGGCCCCTGGAAGCATGAAAATCACTTTAAACATGCTAATTTTAGCTCTAACACTGATGATCCACCTACAAATGTGAACTGACGTTCAAAAATAAAACATTTGAAAACGGACCATTTTCCACATTTCTGAAGCATGACGTAATGGGGGGGTGTTATCTCTTTTGTCGAAAATCAGCCGTTTTTGCTCGAACATTAAATGCCTCCAAATGGTATTTAATTAACTTCCCGAGCCCCTGGAAGCATGAAAATCACTTTAAACATGCTAATTTTAGCTCTAACACTGATGATCCACCTACAAATGTGAACTGACGTTCAAAAATAAAACATTTGAAAACGGACCATTTTCCACATTTCTGAAGCATGACGTAATGGGGGGGGTGTTATCTCTTTTGTCGAAAATCAGCCGTTTTTGCTCGAACATTAAATGCCTCCAAATGGTATTTAATTAACTTCCCGAGCCCCTGGAAGCATGAAAATCACTTTAAACATGCTAATTTTAGCTCTAACACTGATGATCCACCTACAAATGTGAACTGATGTTCAAAAATAAAACATTTGAAAACTGACCATTTTCCACATTTCTGAAGCATGACGTAATGGGGGGGTGTTATCTCTTTTGTCGAAAATCAGCCGTTTTTGCTCGAACATTAAATGCCTCCAAATGGTATTTAATTAACTTCCCGAGCCCCTGGAAGCATGAAAATCACTTTAAACATGCTAATTTTAGCTCTAACACTGATGATCCACCTACAAATGTGAACTGACGTTCAAAAATAAAACATTTGAAAACGGACCATTTTCCACATTTCTGAAGCATGACGTAATGGGGGTGTGTTATCTCTTTTGTCGAAAATCAGCCGTTTTTGCTCGAACATTAAATGCCTCCAAATGGTATTTAATTAACTTCCCGGGGTGAAGAAACCCTTTTTGAGAACTCAGAGTGAGTAAATTGGCCATTTTCATGCACTTTTAACCATTCCATAAATCTTGTGTTTTGGGCCCCTGGAAGCATGAAAATCACTTTAAACATGCTAATTTTAGCTCTAACACTGATGATCCACCTACAAATGTGAACTGACATTCAAAAATAAAACATTTGAAAACGGACCATTTTCCACATTTCTGAAGCATGACGTAATGGGGGGGTGTTATCTCTTTTGTCGAAAATCAGCCGTTTTTGCTCGAACATTAAATGCCTCCAAATGGTATTTATTTCACTTCCCGGGGTGAAGAAACCCTTTTTGAGAACTCAGAGTGAGTAAATTGGCCATTTTTATGCACTTTTAACCATTCCATTAATCTTGTGTTTTGGGCCCCTGGAAGCATGAAAATCACTTTAAACATGCTAATTTTAGCTCTAACACTGATGATCCACCTACAAATGTGAACTGACGTTCAAAAATAAAACATTTGAAAACGGACCATTTTCCACATTTCTGAAGCATGACGTAATGGGGGGGTGTTATCTCTTTTGTCGAAAATCAGCCGTTTTTGCTCGAACATTAAATGCCTCCAAATGGTATTTATTTCACTTCCCGAGCCCCTGGAAGCATGAAAATCACTTTAAACATGCTAATTTTAGCTCTAACACTGATGATCCACCTACAAATGTGAACTGACGTTCAAAAATAAAACATTTGAAAACGGACCATTTTCCACATTTCTGAAGCATGACGTAATGGGGGGGTGTTATCTCTTTTGTCGAAAATCAGCCGTTTTTGCTCGAACATTAAATGCCTCCAAATGGTATTTATTTCACTTCCCGAGCCCCTGGAAGCATGAAAATCACTTTAAACATGCTAATTTTAGCTCTAACACTGATGATCCACCTACAAATGTGAACTGACGTTCAAAAATAAAACATTTGAAAACGGACCATTTTCCACATTTCTGAAGCATGACGTAATGGGGGGGTGTTATCTCTTTTGTCGAAAATCAGCCGTTTTTGCTCGAACATTAAATGCCTCCAAATGGTATTTAATTAACTTCCCGAGCCCCTGGAAGCATGAAAATCACTTTAAACATGCTAATTTTAGCTCTAACACTGATGATCCACCTACAAATGTGAACTGACGTTCAAAAATAAAACATTTGAAAACGGACCATTTTCCACATTTCTGAAGCATGACGTAATGGGGGGGTGTTATCTCTTTTGTCGAAAATCAGCCGTTTTTGTTCGAACATTAAATGCCTCCAAATGGTATTTTATTAACTTCCCGAGCCCCTGGAAGCATGAAAATCACTTTAAACATGCTAATTTTAGCTCTAACACTGATGATCCACCTACAAATGTGAACTGACGTTCAAAAATAAAACATTTGAAAACGGACCATTTTCCACATTTCTGAAGCATGACGTAATGGGGGGGTGTTATCTCTTTTGTCTAAAATCAGCCGTTTTTGCTCGAACATTAAATGCCTCCAAATGGTATTTAATTAACTTCCCGGGGTGAAGAAACCCTTTTTGAGAACTCAGAGTGAGTAAATTGGCCATTTTCATGCACTTTTAACCATTCCATAAATCTTGTGTTTTGGGCCCCTGGAAGCATGAAAATCACTTTAAACATGCTAATTTTAGCTCTAACACTGATGATCCACCTACAAATGTGAACTGACGTTCAAAAATAAAACATTTGAAAACGGACCATTTTCCACATTTCTGAAGCATGACGTAATGGGGGGGTGTTATCTCTTTTGTCGAAAATCAGACGTTTTTGCTCGAACATTAAATGCCTCCAAATGGTATTTAATTAACTTCCCGAGCCCCTGGAAGCATGAAAATCACTTTAAACATGCTAATTTTAGCTCTAACACTGATGATCCACCTACAAATGTGAACTGACGTTCAAAAATAAAACATTTGAAAACGGACCATTTTCCACATTTCTGAAGCATGACGTAATGGGGGGGTGTTATCTCTTTTGTCGAAAATCAGCCGTTTTTGCTCGAACATTGAATGCCTCCAAATGGTATTTAATTAACTTCCCGAGCCCCTGGAAGCATGAAAATCACTTTAAACATGCTAATTTTAGCTCTAACACTGATGATACACCTACAAATGTGAACTGACGTTCAAAAATAAAACATTTGAAAACAGACCATTTTCCACATTTCTGAAGCATGACGTAATGGGGGGGTGTTATCTCTTTTGTCGAAAATCAGCCGTTTTTGCTCGAACATTAAATGCCTCCAAATGGTATTTAATTAACTTCCCGAGCCCCTGGAAGCATGAAAATCACTTTAAACATGCTAATTTTAGCTCTAACACTGATGATCCACCTACAAATGTGAACTGACGTTCAAAAATAAAACATTTGAAAACGGACCATTTTCCACATTTCTGAAGCATGACGTAATGGGGGGGTGTTATCTCTTTTGTCGAAAATCAGACGTTTTTGCTCGAACATTAAATGCCTCCAAATGGTATTTAATTAACTTCCCGAGCCCCTGGAAGCATGAAAATCACTTTAAACATGCTAATTTTAGCTCTAACACTGATGATCCACCTACAAATGTGAACTGACGTTCAAAAATAAAACATTTGAAAACGGACCATTTTCCACATTTCTGAAGCATGACGTAATGGGGGGGTGTTATCTCTTTTGTCGAAAATCAGCCGTTTTTGCTCGAACATTGAATGCCTCCAAATGGTATTTAATTAACTTCCCGAGCCCCTGGAAGCATGAAAATCACTTTAAACATGCTAATTTTAGCTCTAACACTGATGATACACCTACAAATGTGAACTGACGTTCAAAAATAAAACATTTGAAAACAGACCATTTTCCACATTTCTGAAGCATGACGTAATGGGGGGGTGTTATCTCTTTTGTCGAAAATCAGCCGTTTTTGCTCGAACATTAAATGCCTCCAAATGGTATTTAATTAACTTCCCGAGCCCCTGGAAGCATGAAAATCACTTTAAACATGCTAATTTTAGCTCTAACACTGATGATCCACCTACAAATGTGAACTGACGTTCAAAAATAAAACATTTGAAAACGGACCATTTTCCACATTTCTGAAGCATGACGTAATGGGGGGGTGTTATCTCTTTTGTCGAAAATCAGCCGTTTTTGCTCGAACATTGAATGCCTCCAAATGGTATTTAATTAACTTCCCGAGCCCCTGGAAGCATGAAAATCACTTTAAACATGCTAATTTTAGCTCTAACACTGATGATCCACCTACAAATGTGAACTGACGTTCAAAAATAAAACATTTGAAAACGGACCATTTTCCACATTTCTGAAGCATGACGTAATGGGGGGGTGTTATCTCTTTTGTCGAAAATCAGACGTTTTTGCTCGAACATTAAATGCCTCCAAATGGTATTTAATTAACTTCCCGAGCCCCTGGAAGCATGAAAATCACTTTAAACATGCTAATTTTAGCTCTAACACTGATGATCCACCTACAAATGTGAACTGACGTTCAAAAATAAAACATTTGAAAACGGACCATTTTCCACATTTCTGAAGCATGACGTAATGGGGGGGTGTTATCTCTTTTGTCGAAAATCAGCCGTTTTTGCTCGAACATTGAATGCCTCCAAATGGTATTTAATTAACTTCCCGAGCCCCTGGAAGCATGAAAATCACTTTAAACATGCTAATTTTAGCTCTAACACTGATGATACACCTACAAATGTGAACTGACGTTCAAAAATAAAACATTTGAAAACAGACCATTTTCCACATTTCTGAAGCATGACGTAATGGGGGGGTGTTATCTCTTTTGTCGAAAATCAGCCGTTTTTGCTCGAACATTAAATGCCTCCAAATGGTATTTATTTCACTTCCCGGGGTGAAGAAACCCTTTTTGAGAACTCAGAGTGAGTAAATTGGCCATTTTCATGCACTTTTAACCATTCCATTAATCTTGTGTTTTGGGCCCCTGGAAGCATGAAAATCACTTTAAACATGCTAATTTTAGCTCTAACACTGATGATCCACCTACAAATGTGAACTGACGTTCAAAAATAAAACATTTGAAAACGGACCATTTTCCACATTTCTGAAGCATGACGTAATGGGGGGGTGTTATCTCTTTTGTCGAAAATCAGCCGTTTTTGCTCGAACATTAAATGCCTCCAAATGGTATTTAATTAACTTCCCGAGCCCCTGGAAGCATGAAAATCACTTTAAACATGCTAATTTTAGCTCTAACACTGATGATCCACCTACAAATGTGAACTGACGTTCAAAAATAAAACATTTGAAAACGGACCATTTTCCACATTTCTGAAGCATGACGTAATGGGGGGGTGTTATCTCTTTTGTCGAAAATCAGACGTTTTTGCTCGAACATTAAATGCCTCCAAATGGTATTTAATTAACTTCCCGAGCCCCTGGAAGCATGAAAATCACTTTAAACATGCTAATTTTAGCTCTAACACTGATGATCCACCTACAAATGTGAACTGACGTTCAAAAATAAAACATTTGAAAACGGACCATTTTCCACATTTCTGAAGCATGACGTAATGGGGGGGTGTTATCTCTTTTGTCGAAAATCAGCCGTTTTTGCTCGAACATTAAATGCCTCCAAATGGTATTTAATTAACTTCCCGAGCCCCTGGAAGCATGAAAATCACTTTAAACATGCTAATTTTAGCTCTAACACTGATGATCCACCTACAAATGTGAACTGACGTTCAAAAATAAAACATTTGAAAACGGACCATTTTCCACATTTCTGAAGCATGACGTAATGGGGGGGTGTTATCTCTTTTGTCGAAAATCAGCCGTTTTTGCTCGAACATTAAATGCCTCCAAATGGTATTTAATTAACTTCCCGAGCCACTGGAAGCATGAAAATCACTTTAAACATGCTAATTTTAGCTCTAACACTGATGATCCACCTACAAATGTGAACTGACGTTCAAAAATAAAACATTTGAAAACGGACCATTTTCCACATTTCTGAAGCATGACGTAATGGGGGGGTGTTATCTCTTTTGTCTAAAATCAGCCGTTTTTGCTCGAACATTAAATGCCTCCAAATGGTATTTAATTAACTTCCCGGGGTGAAGAAACCCTTTTTGAGAACTCAGAGTGAGTAAATTGGCCATTTTCATGCACTTTTAACCATTCCATAAATCTTGTGTTTTGGGCCCCTGGAAGCATGAAAATCACTTTAAACATGCTAATTTTAGCTCTGACACTGATGATCCACCTACAAATGTGAACTGACGTTCAAAAATAAAACATTTGAAAACGGACCATTTTCCACATTTCTGAAGCATGACGTAATGGGGGGGTGTTATCTCTTTTGTCGAAAATCAGCCGTTTTTGCTCGAACATTGAATGCCTCCAAATGGTATTTAATTAACTTCCCGAGCCCCTGGAAGCATGAAAATCACTTTAAACATGCTAATTTTAGCTCTAACACTGATGATCCACCTACAAATGTGAACTGACGTTCAAAAATAAAACATTTGAAAACGGACCATTTTCCACATTTCTGAAGCATGACGTAATGGGGGGGTGTTATCTCTTTTGTCGAAAATCAGCCGTTTTTGCTCGAACATTGAATGCCTCCAAATGGTATTTAATTAACTTCCCGAGCCCCTGGAAGCATGAAAATCACTTTAAACATGCTAATTTTAGCTCTAACACTGATGATACACCTACAAATGTGAACTGACGTTCAAAAATAAAACATTTGAAAACAGACCATTTTCCACATTTCTGAAGCATGACGTAATGGGGGGGTGTTATCTCTTTTGTCGAAAATCAGCCGTTTTTGCTCGAACATTAAATGCCTCCAAATGGTATTTATTTCACTTCCCGGGGTGAAGAAACCCTTTTTGAGAACTCAGAGTGAGTAAATTGGCCATTTTCATGCACTTTTAACCATTCCATTAATCTTGTGTTTTGGGCCCCTGGAAGCATGAAAATCACTTTAAACATGCTAATTTTAGCTCTAACACTGATGATCCACCTACAAATGTGAACTGACGTTCAAAAATAAAACATTTGAAAACGGACCATTTTCCACATTTCTGAAGCATGACGTAATGGGGGGGTGTTATCTCTTTTGTCGAAAATCAGCCGTTTTTGCTCGAACATTAAATGCCTCCAAATGGTATTTAATTAACTTCCCGAGCCCCTGGAAGCATGAAAATCACTTTAAACATGCTAATTTTAGCTCTAACACTGATGATCCACCTACAAATGTGAACTGACGTTCAAAAATAAAACATTTGAAAACGGACCATTTTCCACATTTCTGAAGCATGACGTAATGGGGGGGTGTTATCTCTTTTGTCGAAAATCAGACGTTTTTGCTCGAACATTAAATGCCTCCAAATGGTATTTAATTAACTTCCCGAGCCCCTGGAAGCATGAAAATCACTTTAAACATGCTAATTTTAGCTCTAACACTGATGATCCACCTACAAATGTGAACTGACGTTCAAAAATAAAACATTTGAAAACGGACCATTTTCCACATTTCTGAAGCATGACGTAATGGGGGGGTGTTATCTCTTTTGTCGAAAATCAGCCGTTTTTGCTCGAACATTAAATGCCTCCAAATGGTATTTAATTAACTTCCCGAGCCCCTGGAAGCATGAAAATCACTTTAAACATGCTAATTTTAGCTCTAACACTGATGATCCACCTACAAATGTGAACTGACGTTCAAAAATAAAACATTTGAAAACGGACCATTTTCCACATTTCTGAAGCATGACGTAATGGGGGGGTGTTATCTCTTTTGTCGAAAATCAGCCGTTTTTGCTCGAACATTAAATGCCTCCAAATGGTATTTAATTAACTTCCCGAGCCACTGGAAGCATGAAAATCACTTTAAACATGCTAATTTTAGCTCTAACACTGATGATCCACCTACAAATGTGAACTGACGTTCAAAAATAAAACATTTGAAAACGGACCATTTTCCACATTTCTGAAGCATGACGTAATGGGGGGGTGTTATCTCTTTTGTCTAAAATCAGCCGTTTTTGCTCGAACATTAAATGCCTCCAAATGGTATTTAATTAACTTCCCGGGGTGAAGAAACCCTTTTTGAGAACTCAGAGTGAGTAAATTGGCCATTTTCATGCACTTTTAACCATTCCATAAATCTTGTGTTTTGGGCCCCTGGAAGCATGAAAATCACTTTAAACATGCTAATTTTAGCTCTGACACTGATGATCCACCTACAAATGTGAACTGACGTTCAAAAATAAAACATTTGAAAACGGACCATTTTCCACATTTCTGAAGCATGACGTAATGGGGGGGTGTTATCTCTTTTGTCGAAAATCAGCCGTTTTTGCTCGAACATTAAATGCCTCCAAATGGTATTTAATTAACTTCCCGAGCCCCTGGAAGCATGAAAATCACTTTAAACATGCTAATTTTAGCTCTAACACTGATGATCCACCTACAAATGTGAACTGACGTTCAAAAATAAAACATTTGAAAACGGACCATTTTCCACATTTCTGAAGCATGACGTAATGGGGGGTGTTATCTCTTTTGTCGAAAATCAGCCGTATTTGCTCGAACATTAAATGCCTCCAAATGGTATTTAATTAACTTCCCGGGGTGAAGAAACCCTTTTTGAGAACTCAGAGTGAGTAAATTGGCCATTTTCATGCACTTTTAACCATTCCATAAATCTTGTGTTTTGGGCCCCTGGAAGCATGAAAATCACTTTAAACATGCTAATTTTAGCTCTAACACTGATGATCCACCTACAAATGTGAACTGACGTTCAAAAATAAAACATTTGAAAACGGACCATTTTCCACATTTCTGAAGCATGACGTAATGGGGGGGTGTTATCTCTTTTGTCGAAAATCAGCCGTTTTTGCTCGAACATTAAATGCCTCCAAATGGTATTTAATTAACTTCCCGAGCCCCTGGAAGCATGAAAATCACTTTAAACATGCTAATTTTAGATCTAACACTGATGATCCACCTACAAATGTGAACTGACGTTCAAAAATAAAACATTTGAAAACGGACCATTTTCCACATTTCTGAAGCATGACGTAATGGGGGGGTGTTATCTCTTTTGTCGAAAATCAGCCGTTTTTGCTCGAACATTAAATGCCTCCAAATGGTATTTAATTAACTTCCCGAGCCCCTGGAAGCATGAAAATCACTTTAAACATGCTAATTTTAGCTCTAACACTGATGATCCACCTACAAATGTGAACTGATGTTCAAAAATAAAACATTTGAAAACTGACCATTTTCCACATTTCTGAAGCATGACGTAATGGGGGTGTCTTATCTCTTTTGTCGAAAATCAGCCGTTTTTGCTCGAACATTAAATGCCTCCAAATGGTATTTAATTAACTTCCCGGGGTGAAGAAACCCTTTTTGAGAACTCAGAGTGAGTAAATTGGCCATTTTCATGCACTTTTAACCATTCCATAAATCTTGTGTTTTGGGCCCCTGGAAGCATGAAAATCACTTTAAACATGCTAATTTTAGCTCTAACACTGATGATCCACCTACAAATGTGAACTGACGTTCAAAAATAAAACATTTGAAAACTGACCATTTTCCACATTTCTGAAGCATGACGTAATGGGGGGGTGTTATCTCTTTTGTCGAAAATCAGCCGTTTTTGCTCGAACATTAAATGCCTCCAAATGGTATTTAATTAACTTCCCGTGCCCCTGGAAGCATGAAAATCACTTTAAACATGCTAATTTTAGCTCTAACACTGATGATCCACCTACAAATGTGAACTGACGTTCAAAAATAAAACATTTGAAAACGGACCATTTTCCACATTTCTGAAGCATGACGTAATGGGGGGGTGTTATCTCTTTTGTCGAAAAACAGCCGTTTTTGCTCGAACATTAAATGCCTCCAAATGGTATTTAATTAACTTCCCGGGGTGAAGAAACCCTTTTTGAGAACTCAGAGTGAGTAAATTGGCCATTTTCATGCACTTTTAACCATTCCATAAATCTTGTGTTTTGGGCCCCTGGAAGCATGAAAATCACTTTAAACATGCTAATTTTAGCTCTAACACTGATGATCCACCTACAAATGTGAACTGACGTTCAAAAATAAAACATTTGAAAACGGACCATTTTCCACATTTCTGAAGCATGACGTAATGGGGGGGTGTTATCTCTTTTGTCGAAAATCAGCCGTTTTTGCTCGAACATTAAATGCCTCCAAATGGTATTTATTTCACTTCCCGGGGTGAAGAAACCCTTTTTGAGAACTCAGAGTGAGTAAATTGGCCATTTTTATGCACTTTTAACCATTCCATTAATCTTGTGTTTTGGGCCCCTGGAAGCATGAAAATCACTTTAAACATGCTAATTTTAGCTCTAACACTGATGATCCACCTACAAATGTGAACTGACGTTCAAAAATAAAACATTTGAAAACGGACCATTTTCCACATTTCTGAAGCATGACGTAATGGGGGGGTGTTATCTCTTTTGTCGAAAATCAGCCGTTTTTGCTCGAACATTAAATGCCTCCAAATGGTATTTATTTCACTTCCCGAGCCCCTGGAAGCATGAAAATCACTTTAAACATGCTAATTTTAGCTCTAACACTGATGATCCACCTACAAATGTGAACTGACGTTCAAAAATAAAACATTTGAAAACGGACCATTTTCCACATTTCTGAAGCATGACGTAATGGGGGGGTGTTATCTCTTTTGTCGAAAATCAGCCGTTTTTGCTCGAACATTAAATGCCTCCAAATGGTATTTATTTCACTTCCCGAGCCCCTGGAAGCATGAAAATCACTTTAAACATGCTAATTTTAGCTCTAACACTGATGATCCACCTACAAATGTGAACTGACGTTCAAAAATAAAACATTTGAAAACGGACCATTTTCCACATTTCTGAAGCATGACGTAATGGGGGGGTGTTATCTCTTTTGTCGAAAATCAGCCGTTTTTGCTCGAACATTAAATGCCTCCAAATGGTATTTAATTAACTTCCCGAGCCCCTGGAAGCATGAAAATCACTTTAAACATGCTAATTTTAGCTCTAACACTGATGATCCACCTACAAATGTGAACTGACGTTCAAAAATAAAACATTTGAAAACGGACCATTTTCCACATTTCTGAAGCATGACGTAATGGGGGGGTGTTATCTCTTTTGTCGAAAATCAGCCGTTTTTGTTCGAACATTAAATGCCTCCAAATGGTATTTAATTAACTTCCAGAGCCCCTGGAAGCATGAAAATCACTTTAAACATGCTAATTTTAGCTCTAACACTGATGATCCACCTACAAATGTGAACTGACGTTCAAAAATAAAACATTTGAAAACGGACCATTTTCCACATTTCTGAAGCATGACGTAATGGGGGGGTGTTATCTCTTTTGTCGAAAATCAGCCGTTTTTGCTCGAACATTAAATGCCTCCAAATGGTATTTAATTAACTTCCCGAGCCCCTGGAAGCATGAAAATCACTTTAAACATGCTAATTTTAGCTCTAACACTGATGATCCACCTACAAATGTGAACTGACGTTCAAAAATAAAACATTTGAAAACGGACCATTTTCCACATTTCTGAAGCATGACGTAATGGGGGGGTGTTATCTCTTTTGTCGAAAATCAGCCGTTTTTGTTCGAACATTAAATGCCTCCAAATGGTATTTAATTAACTTCCCGAGCCCCTGGAAGCATGAAAATCACTTTAAACATGCTAATTTTAGCTCTAACACTGATGATCCACCTACAAATGTGAACTGACGTTCAAAAATAAAACATTTGAAAACGGACCATTTTCCACATTTCTGAAGCATGACGTAATGGGGGGGTGTTATCTCTTTTGTCTAAAATCAGCCGTTTTTGCTCGAACATTAAATGCCTCCAAATGGTATTTAATTAACTTCCCGGGGTGAAGAAACCCTTTTTGAGAACTCAGAGTGAGTAAATTGGCCATTTTCATGCACTTTTAACCATTCCATAAATCTTGTGTTTTGGGCCCCTGGAAGCATGAAAATCACTTTAAACATGCTAATTTTAGCTCTAACACTGATGATCCACCTACAAATGTGAACTGACGTTCAAAAATAAAACATTTGAAAACGGACCATTTTCCACATTTCTGAAGCATGACGTAATGGGGGGGTGTTATCTCTTTTGTCGAAAATCAGACGTTTTTGCTCGAACATTAAATGCCTCCAAATGGTATTTAATTAACTTCCCGAGCCCCTGGAAGCATGAAAATCACTTTAAACATGCTAATTTTAGCTCTAACACTGATGATCCACCTACAAATGTGAACTGACGTTCAAAAATAAAACATTTGAAAACGGACCATTTTCCACATTTCTGAAGCATGACGTAATGGGGGGGTGTTATCTCTTTTGTCGAAAATCAGCCGTTTTTGCTCGAACATTGAATGCCTCCAAATGGTATTTAATTAACTTCCCGAGCCCCTGGAAGCATGAAAATCACTTTAAACATGCTAATTTTAGCTCTAACACTGATGATCCACCTACAAATGTGAACTGACGTTCAAAAATAAAACATTTGAAAACAGACCATTTTCCACATTTCTGAAGCATGACGTAATGGGGGGGTGTTATCTCTTTTGTCGAAAATCAGCCGTTTTTGCTCGAACATTAAATGCCTCCAAATGGTATTTATTTCACTTCCCGGGGTGAAGAAACCCTTTTTGAGAACTCAGAGTGAGTAAATTGGCCATTTTCATGCACTTTTAACCATTCCATTAATCTTGTGTTTTGGGCCCCTGGAAGCATGAAAATCACTTTAAACATGCTAATTTTAGCTCTAACACTGATGATCCACCTACAAATGTGAACTGACGTTCAAAAATAAAACATTTGAAAACGGACCATTTTCCACATTTCTGAAGCATGACGTAATGGGGGGGTGTTATCTCTTTTGTCGAAAATCAGCCGTTTTTGCTCGAACATTAAATGCCTCCAAATGGTATTTAATTAACTTCCCGAGCCCCTGGAAGCATGAAAATCACTTTAAACATGCTAATTTTAGCTCTAACACTGATGATCCACCTACAAATGTGAACTGACGTTCAAAAATAAAACATTTGAAAACGGACCATTTTCCACATTTCTGAAGCATGACGTAATGGGGGGGTGTTATCTCTTTTGTCGAAAATCAGACGTTTTTGCTCGAACATTAAATGCCTCCAAATGGTATTTAATTAACTTCCCGAGCCCCTGGAAGCATGAAAATCACTTTAAACATGCTAATTTTAGCTCTAACACTGATGATCCACCTACAAATGTGAACTGACGTTCAAAAATAAAACATTTGAAAACGGACCATTTTCCACATTTCTGAAGCATGACGTAATGGGGGGGTGTTATCTCTTTTGTCGAAAATCAGCCGTTTTTGCTCGAACATTAAATGCCTCCAAATGGTATTTAATTAACTTCCCGAGCCCCTGGAAGCATGAAAATCACTTTAAACATGCTAATTTTAGCTCTAACACTGATGATCCACCTACAAATGTGAACTGACGTTCAAAAATAAAACATTTGAAAACGGACCATTTTCCACATTTCTGAAGCATGACGTAATGGGGGGGTGTTATCTCTTTTGTCGAAAATCAGCCGTTTTTGCTCGAACATTAAATGCCTCCAAATGGTATTTAATTAACTTCCCGAGCCCCTGGAAGCATGAAAATCACTTTAAACATGCTCATTTTAGCTCTAACACTGATGATACACCTACAAATGTGAACTGACGTTCAAAAATAAAACATTTGAAAACGGACCATTTTCCACATTTCTGAAGCATGACGTAATGGGGGGGTGTTATCTCTTTTGTCTAAAATCAGCCGTTTTTGCTCGAACATTAAATGCCTCCAAATGGTATTTAATTAACTTCCCGGGGTGAAGAAACCCTTTTTGAGAACTCAGAGTGAGTAAATTGGCCATTTTCATGCACTTTTAACCATTCCATAAATCTTGTGTTTTGGGCCCCTGGAAGCATGAAAATCACTTTAAACATGCTAATTTTAGCTCTAACACTGATGATCCACCTACAAATGTGAACTGACGTTCAAAAATAAAACATTTGAAAACGGACCATTTTCCACATTTCTGAAGCATGACGTAATGGGGGGGTGTTATCTCTTTTGTCGAAAATCAGCCGTTTTTGCTCGAACATTAAATGCCTCCAAATGGTATTTAATTAACTTCCCGAGCCCCTGGAAGCATGAAAATCACTTTAAACATGCTAATTTTAGCTCTAACACTGATGATCCACCTACAAATGTGAACTGACGTTCAAAAATAAAACATTTGAAAACGGACCATTTTCCACATTTCTGAAGCATGACGTAATGGGGGGGTGTTATCTCTTTTGTCGAAAATCAGCCGTTTTTGCTCGAACATTAAATGCCTCCAAATGGTATTTAATTAACTTCCCGAGCCCCTGGAAGCATGAAAATCACTTTAAACATGCTAATTTTAGCTCTAACACTGATGATCCACCTACAAATGTGAACTGACGTTCAAAAATAAAACATTTGAAAACGGACCATTTTCCACATTTCTGAAGCATGACGTAATGGGGGGTGTTATCTCTTTTGTCGAAAATCAGCCGTATTTGCTCGAACATTAAATGCCTCCAAATGGTATTTAATTAACTTCCCGGGGTGAAGAAACCCTTTTTGAGAACTCAGAGTGAGTAAATTGGCCATTTTCATGCACTTTTAACCATTCTATAAATCTTGTGTTTTGGGCCCCTGGAAGGATGAAAATCACTTTAAACATGCTAATTTTAGCTCTAACACTGATGATCCACCTACAAATGTGAACTGACGTTCAAAAATAAAACATTTGAAAACGGACCATTTTCCACATTTCTGAAGCATGACGTAATGGGGGGGTGTTATCTCTTTTGTCGAAAATCAGCCGTTTTTGCTCGAACATTAAATGCCTCCAAATGGTATTTAATTAACTTCCCGAGCCCCTGGAAGCATGAAAATCACTTTAAACATGCTAATTTTAGCTCTAACACTGATGATCCACCTACAAATGTGAACTGACGTTCAAAAATAAAACATTTGAAAACGGACCATTTTCCACATTTCTGAAGCATGACGTAATGGGGGGGTGTTATCTCTTTTGTCGAAAATCAGCCGTTTTTGCTCGAACATTAAATGCCTCCAAATGGTATTTAATTAACTTCCCGAGCCCCTGGAAGTATGAAAATCACTTTAAACATGCTAATTTTAGCTCTAACACTGATGATCCACCTACAAATGTGAACTGATGTTCAAAAATAAAACATTTGAAAACTGACCATTTTCCACATTTCTGAAGCATGACGTAATGGGGGGGTGTTATCTCTTTTGTCGAAAATCAGCCGTTTTTGCTCGAACATTAAATGCCTCCAAATGGTATTTAATTAACTTCCCGAGCCCCTGGAAGCATGAAAATCACTTTAAACATGCTAATTTTAGCTCTAACACTGATGATCCACCTACAAATGTGAACTGACGTTCAAAAATAAAACATTTGAAAACGGACCATTTTCCACATTTCTGAAGCATGACGTAATGGGGGTGTCTTATCTCTTTTGTCGAAAATCAGCCGTTTTTGCTCGAACATTAAATGCCTCCAAATGGTATTTAATTAACTTCCCGGGGTGAAGAAACCCTTTTTGAGAACTCAGAGTGAGTAAATTGGCCATTTTCATGCACTTTTAACCATTCCATAAATCTTGTGTTTTGGGCCCCTGGAAGCATGAAAATCACTTTAAACATGCTAATTTTAGCTCTAACACTGATGATCCACCTACAAATGTGAACTGACGTTCAAAAATAAAACATTTGAAAACTGACCATTTTCCACATTTCTGAAGCATGACGTAATGGGGGGTGTTATCTCTTTTGTCGAAAAACAGCCGTTTTTGCTCGAACATTAAATGCCTCCAAATGGTATTTAATTAACTTCCCGTGCCCCTGGAAGCATGAAAATCACTTTAAACATGCTAATTTTAGCTCTAACACTGATGATCCACCTACAAATGTGAACTGACGTTCAAAAATAAAACATTTGAAAACGGACCATTTTCCACATTTCTGAAGCATGACGTAATGGGGGGGTGTTATCTCTTTTGTCGAAAAACAGCCGTTTTTGCTCGAACATTAAATGCCTCCAAATGGTATTTAATTAACTTCCCGGGGTGAAGAAACCCTTTTTGAGAACTCAGAGTGAGTAAATTGGCCATTTTCATGCACTTTTAACCATTCCATAAATCTTGTGTTTTGGGCCCCTGGAAGCATGAAAATCACTTTAAACATGCTAATTTTAGCTCTAACACTGATGATCCACCTACAAATGTGAACTGACGTTCAAAAATAAAACATTTGAAAACGGACCATTTTCCACATTTCTGAAGCATGACGTAATGGGGGGGTGTTATCTCTTTTGTCGAAAATCAGCCGTTTTTGCTCGAACATTAAATGCCTCCAAATGGTATTTATTTCACTTCCCGGGGTGAAGAAACCCTTTTTGAGAACTCAGAGTGAGTAAATTGGCCATTTTCATGCACTTTTAACCATTCCATTAATCTTGTGTTTTGGGCCCCTGGAAGCATGAAAATCACTTTAAACATGCTAATTTTAGCTCTAACACTGATGATCCACCTACAAATGTGAACTGACGTTCAAAAATAAAACATTTGAAAACGGACCATTTTCCACATTTCTGAAGCATGACGTAATGGGGGGGTGTTATCTCTTTTGTCGAAAATCAGCCGTTTTTGCTCGAACATTAAATGCCTCCAAATGGTATTTAAATAACTTCCCGAGCCCCTGGAAGCATGAAAATCACTTTAAACATGCTAATTTTAGCTCTAACACTGATGATCCACCTACAAATGTGAACTGACGTTCAAAAATAAAACATTTGAAAACGGACCATTTTCCACATTTCTGAAGCATGACGTAATGGGGGGGTGTTATCTCTTTTGTCGAAAATCAGCCGTTTTTGCTCGAACATTAAATGCCTCCAAATGGTATTTATTTCACTTCCCGAGCCCCTGGAAGCATGAAAATCACTTTAAACATGCTAATTTTAGCTCTAACACTGATGATCCACCTACAAATGTGAACTGACGTTCAAAAATAAAACATTTGAAAACGGACCATTTTCCACATTTCTGAAGCATGACGTAATGGGGGGGGTGTTATCTCTTTTGTCGAAAATCAGCCGTTTTTGCTCGAACATTAAATGCCTCCAAATGGTATTTATTTCACTTCCCGAGCCCCTGGAAGCATGAAAATCACTTTAAACATGCTAATTTTAGCTCTAACACTGATGATCCACCTACAAATGTGAACTGACGTTCAAAAAAAAAACATTTGAAAACGGACCATTTTCCACATTTCTGAAGCATGACGTAATGGGGGGGTGTTATCTCTTTTGTCGAAAATCAGCCGTTTTTGCTCGAACATTAAATGCCTCCAAATGGTATTTAATTAACTTGCCGAGCCCCTGGAAGCATGAAAATCACTTTAAACATGCTAATTTTAGCTCTAACACTGATGATCCACCTACAAATGTGAACTGACGTTCAAAAATAAAACATTTGAAAACGGACCATTTTCCACATTTCTGAAGCATGACGTAATGGGGGGGTGTTATCTCTTTTGTCGAAAATCAGCCGTTTTTGTTCGAACATTAAATGCCTCCAAATGGTATTTAATTAACTTCCCGAGCCCCTGGAAGCATGAAAATCACTTTAAACATGCTAATTTTAGCTCTAACACTGATGATCCACCTACAAATGTGAACTGACGTTCAAAAATAAAACATTTGAAAACGGACCATTTTCCACATTTCTGAAGCATGACGTAATGGGGGGGTGTTATCTCTTTTGTCTAAAATCAGCCGTTTTTGCTCGAACATTAAATGCCTCCAAATGGTATTTAATTAACTTCCCGGGGTGAAGAAACCCTTTTTGAGAACTCAGAGTGAGTAAATTGGCCATTTTCATGCACTTTTAACCATTCCATAAATCTTGTGTTTTGGGCCCCTGGAAGCATGAAAATCACTTTAAACATGCTAATTTTAGCTCTAACACTGATGATCCACCTACAAATGTGAACTGACGTTCAAAAATAAAACATTTGAAAACGGACCATTTTCCACATTTCTGAAGCATGACGTAATGGGGGGGTGTTATCTCTTTTGTCGAAAATCAGCCGTTTTTGCTCGAACATTAAATGCCTCCAAATGGTATTTAATTAACTTCCCGAGCCCCTGGAAGCATGAAAATCACTTTAAACATGCTAATTTTAGCTCTAACACTGATGATCCACCTACAAATGTGAACTGACGTTCAAAAATAAAACATTTGAAAACGGACCATTTTCCACATTTCTGAAGCATGACGTAATGGGGGGGTGTTATCTCTTTTGTCGAAAATCAGCAGTTTTTGCTCGAACATTAAATGCCTCCAAATGGTATTTAATTAACTTCCCGAGCCCCTGGAAGCATGAAAATCACTTTAAACATGCTAATTTTAGCTCTTAACACTGATGATCCACCTACAAATGTGAACTGACGTTCAAAAATAAAACATTTGAAAACGGACCATTTTCCACATTTCTGAAGCATGACGTAATGGGGGGTGTTATCTCTTTTGTCGAAAATCAGCCGTTTTTGCTCGAACATTAAATGCCTCCAAATGGTATTTAATTAACTTCCCGGGGTGAAGAAACCCTTTTTGAGAACTCAGAGTGAGTAAATTGGCCATTTTCATGCACTTTTAACCATTCCATAAATCTTGTGTTTTGGGCCCCTGGAAGCATGAAAATCACTTTAAACATGCTAATTTTAGCTCTAACACTGATGATCCACCTACAAATGTGAACTGACGTTCAAAAATAAAACATTTGAAAACGGACCATTTTCCACATTTCTGAAGCATGACGTAATGGGGGGGTGTTATCTCTTTTGTCGAAAATCAGCCGTTTTTGCTCGAACATTAAATGCCTCCAAATGGTATTTAATTAACTTCCCGAGCCCCTGGAAGCATGAAAATCACTTTAAACATGCTAATTTTAGCTCTAACACTGATGATCCACCTACAAATGTGAACTGACGTTCAAAAATAAAACATTTGAAAATGGACCATTTTCCACATTTCTGAAGCATGACGTAATGGGGGGGGTGTTATCTCTTTTGTCGAAAATCAGCCGTTTTTGCTCGAACATTAAATGCCTCCAAATGGTATTTAATTAACTTCCCGAGCCCCTGGAAGCATGAAAATCACTTTAAACATGCTAATTTTAGCTCTAACACTGATGATCCACCTACAAATGTGAACTGATGTTCAAAAATAAAACATTTGAAAACTGACCATTTTCCACATTTCTGAAGCATGACGTAATGGGGGGGTGTTATCTCTTTTGTCGAAAATCAGCCGTTTTTGCTCGAACATTAAATGCCTCCAAATGGTATTTATTTCACTTCCCGGGGTGAAGAAACCCTTTTTGAGAACTCAGAGTGAGTAAATTGGCCATTTTCATGCACTTTTAACCATTCCATTAATCTTGTGTTTTGGGCCCCTGGAAGCATGAAAATCACTTTAAACATGCTAATTTTAGCTCTAACACTGATGATCCACCTACAAATGTGAACTGACGTTCAAAAATAAAACATTTGAAAACGGACCATTTTCCACATTTCTGAAGCATGACGTAATGGGGGGGTGTTATCTCTTTTGTCGAAAATCAGCCGTTTTTGCTCGAACATTAAATGCCTCCAAATGGTATTTAATTAACTTCCCGAGCCCCTGGAAGCATGAAAATCACTTTAAACATGCTAATTTTAGCTCTAACACTGATGATCCACCTACAAATGTGAACTGACGTTCAAAAATAAAACATTTGAAAACGGACCATTTTCCACATTTCTGAAGCATGACGTAATGGGGGGGTGTTATCTCTTTTGTCGAAAATCAGACGTTTTTGCTCGAACATTAAATGCCTCCAAATGGTATTTAATTAACTTCCCGAGCCCCTGGAAGCATGAAAATCACTTTAAACATGCTAATTTTAGCTCTAACACTGATGATCCACCTACAAATGTGAACTGACGTTCAAAAATAAAACATTTGAAAACGGACCATTTTCCACATTTCTGAAGCATGACGTAATGGGGGGGTGTTATCTCTTTTGTCGAAAATCAGCCGTTTTTGCTCGAACATTAAATGCCTCCAAATGGTATTTAATTAACTTCCCGAGCCCCTGGAAGCATGAAAATCACTTTAAACATGCTAATTTTAGCTCTAACACTGATGATCCACCTACAAATGTGAACTGACGTTCAAAAATAAAACATTTGAAAACGGACCATTTTCCACATTTCTGAAGCATGACGTAATGGGGGGGTGTTATCTCTTTTGTCGAAAATCAGCCGTTTTTGCTCGAACATTAAATGCCTCCAAATGGTATTTAATTAACTTCCCGAGCCCCTGGAAGCATGAAAATCACTTTAAACATGCTCATTTTAGCTCTAACACTGATGATCCACCTACAAATGTGAACTGACGTTCAAAAATAAAACATTTGAAAACTGACCATTTTCCACATTTCTGAAGCATGACGTAATGGGGGGGTGTTATCTCTTTTGTCTAAAATCAGCCGTTTTTGCTCGAACATTAAATGCCTCCAAATGGTATTTAATTAACTTCCCGGGGTGAAGAAACCCTTTTTGAGAACTCAGAGTGAGTAAATTGGCCATTTTCATGCACTTTTAACCATTCCATAAATCTTGTGTTTTGGGCCCCTGGAAGCATGAAAATCACTTTAAACATGCTAATTTTAGCTCTAACACTGATGATCCACCTACAAATGTGAACTGACGTTCAAAAATAAAACATTTGAAAACGGACCATTTTCCACATTTCTGAAGCATGACGTAATGGGGGGGTGTTATCTCTTTTGTCGAAAATCAGCCGTTTTTGCTCGAACATTAAATGCCTCCAAATGGTATTTAATTAACTTCCCGAGCCCCTGGAAGCATGAAAATCACTTTAAACATGCTAATTTTAGCTCTAACACTGATGATCCACCTACAAATGTGAACTGACGTTCAAAAATAAAACATTTGAAAACGGACCATTTTCCACATTTCTGAAGCATGACGTAATGGGGGGGTGTTATCTCTTTTGTCGAAAATCAGCCGTTTTTGCTCGAACATTAAATGCCTCCAAATGGTATTTAATTAACTTCCCGAGCCCCTGGAAGCATGAAAATCACTTTAAACATGCTAATTTTAGCTCTAACACTGATGATCCACCTACAAATGTGAACTGACGTTCAAAAATAAAACATTTGAAAACGGACCATTTTCCACATTTCTGAAGCATGACGTAATGGGGGGTGTTATCTCTTTTGTCGAAAATCAGCCGTATTTGCTCGAACATTAAATGCCTCCAAATGGTATTTAATTAACTTCCCGGGGTGAAGAAACCCTTTTTGAGAACTCAGAGTGAGTAAATTGGCCATTTTCATGCACTTTTAACCATTCTATAAATCTTGTGTTTTGGGCCCCTGGAAGCATGAAAATCACTTTAAACATGCTAATTTTAGCTCTAACACTGATGATCCACCTACAAATGTGAACTGACGTTCAAAAATAAAACATTTGAAAACGGACCATTTTCCACATTTCTGAAGCATGACGTAATGGGGGGGTGTTATCTCTTTTGTCGAAAATCAGCCGTTTTTGCTCGAACATTAAATGCCTCCAAATGGTATTTAATTAACTTCCCGAGCCCCTGGAAGCATGAAAATCACTTTAAACATGCTAATTTTAGCTCTAACACTGATGATCCACCTACAAATGTGAACTGACGTTCAAAAATAAAACATTTGAAAACGGACCATTTTCCACATTTCTGAAGCATGACGTAATGGGGGGGTGTTATCTCTTTTGTCGAAAATCAGCCGTTTTTGCTCGAACATTAAATGCCTCCAAATGGTATTTAATTAACTTCCCGAGCCCCTGGAAGTATGAAAATCACTTTAAACATGCTAATTTTAGCTCTAACACTGATGATCCACCTACAAATGTGAACTGATGTTCAAAAATAAAACATTTGAAAACTGACCATTTTCCACATTTCTGAAGCATGACGTAATGGGGGGGTGTTATCTCTTTTGTCGAAAATCAGCCGTTTTTGCTCGAACATTAAATGCCTCCAAATGGTATTTAATTAACTTCCCGAGCCCCTGGAAGCATGAAAATCACTTTAAACATGCTAATTTTAGCTCTAACACTGATGATCCACCTACAAATGTGAACTGACGTTCAAAAATAAAACATTTGAAAACGGACCATTTTCCACATTTCTGAAGCATGACGTAATGGGGGTGTCTTATCTCTTTTGTCGAAAATCAGCCGTTTTTGCTCGAACATTAAATGCCTCCAAATGGTATTTAATTAACTTCCCGGGGTGAAGAAACCCTTTTTGAGAACTCAGAGTGAGTAAATTGGCCATTTTCATGCACTTTTAACCATTCCATAAATCTTGTGTTTTGGGCCCCTGGAAGCATGAAAATCACTTTAAACATGCTAATTTTAGCTCTAACACTGATGATCCACCTACAAATGTGAACTGACGTTCAAAAATAAAACATTTGAAAACTGACCATTTTCCACATTTCTGAAGCATGACGTAATGGGGGGTGTTATCTCTTTTGTCGAAAAACAGCCGTTTTTGCTCGAACATTAAATGCCTCCAAATGGTATTTAATTAACTTCCCGTGCCCCTGGAAGCATGAAAATCACTTTAAACATGCTAATTTTAGCTCTAACACTGATGATCCACCTACAAATGTGAACTGACGTTCAAAAATAAAACATTTGAAAACGGACCATTTTCCACATTTCTGAAGCATGACGTAATGGGGGGGTGTTATCTCTTTTGTCGAAAAACAGCCGTTTTTGCTCGAACATTAAATGCCTCCAAATGGTATTTAATTAACTTCCCGGGGTGAAGAAACCCTTTTTGAGAACTCAGAGTGAGTAAATTGGCCATTTTCATGCACTTTTAACCATTCCATAAATCTTGTGTTTTGGGCCCCTGGAAGCATGAAAATCACTTTAAACATGCTAATTTTAGCTCTAACACTGATGATCCACCTACAAATGTGAACTGACGTTCAAAAATAAAACATTTGAAAACGGACCATTTTCCACATTTCTGAAGCATGACGTAATGGGGGGGTGTTATCTCTTTTGTCGAAAATCAGCCGTTTTTGCTCGAACATTAAATGCCTCCAAATGGTATTTATTTCACTTCCCGGGGTGAAGAAACCCTTTTTGAGAACTCAGAGTGAGTAAATTGGCCATTTTCATGCACTTTTAACCATTCCATTAATCTTGTGTTTTGGGCCCCTGGAAGCATGAAAATCACTTTAAACATGCTAATTTTAGCTCTAACACTGATGATCCACCTACAAATGTGAACTGACGTTCAAAAATAAAACATTTGAAAACGGACCATTTTCCACATTTCTGAAGCATGACGTAATGGGGGGGTGTTATCTCTTTTGTCGAAAATCAGCCGTTTTTGCTCGAACATTAAATGCCTCCAAATGGTATTTAAATAACTTCCCGAGCCCCTGGAAGCATGAAAATCACTTTAAACATGCTAATTTTAGCTCTAACACTGATGATCCACCTACAAATGTGAACTGACGTTCAAAAATAAAACATTTGAAAACGGACCATTTTCCACATTTCTGAAGCATGACGTAATGGGGGGGTGTTATCTCTTTTGTCGAAAATCAGCCGTTTTTGCTCGAACATTAAATGCCTCCAAATGGTATTTATTTCACTTCCCGAGCCCCTGGAAGCATGAAAATCACTTTAAACATGCTAATTTTAGCTCTAACACTGATGATCCACCTACAAATGTGAACTGACGTTCAAAAATAAAACATTTGAAAACGGACCATTTTCCACATTTCTGAAGCATGACGTAATGGGGGGGGTGTTATCTCTTTTGTCGAAAATCAGCCGTTTTTGCTCGAACATTAAATGCCTCCAAATGGTATTTATTTCACTTCCCGAGCCCCTGGAAGCATGAAAATCACTTTAAACATGCTAATTTTAGCTCTAACACTGATGATCCACCTACAAATGTGAACTGACGTTCAAAAAAAAAACATTTGAAAACGGACCATTTTCCACATTTCTGAAGCATGACGTAATGGGGGGGTGTTATCTCTTTTGTCGAAAATCAGCCGTTTTTGCTCGAACATTAAATGCCTCCAAATGGTATTTAATTAACTTGCCGAGCCCCTGGAAGCATGAAAATCACTTTAAACATGCTAATTTTAGCTCTAACACTGATGATCCACCTACAAATGTGAACTGACGTTCAAAAATAAAACATTTGAAAACGGACCATTTTCCACATTTCTGAAGCATGACGTAATGGGGGGGTGTTATCTCTTTTGTCGAAAATCAGCCGTTTTTGTTCGAACATTAAATGCCTCCAAATGGTATTTAATTAACTTCCCGAGCCCCTGGAAGCATGAAAATCACTTTAAACATGCTAATTTTAGCTCTAACACTGATGATCCACCTACAAATGTGAACTGACGTTCAAAAATAAAACATTTGAAAACGGACCATTTTCCACATTTCTGAAGCATGACGTAATGGGGGGGTGTTATCTCTTTTGTCTAAAATCAGCCGTTTTTGCTCGAACATTAAATGCCTCCAAATGGTATTTAATTAACTTCCCGGGGTGAAGAAACCCTTTTTGAGAACTCAGAGTGAGTAAATTGGCCATTTTCATGCACTTTTAACCATTCCATAAATCTTGTGTTTTGGGCCCCTGGAAGCATGAAAATCACTTTAAACATGCTAATTTTAGCTCTAACACTGATGATCCACCTACAAATGTGAACTGACGTTCAAAAATAAAACATTTGAAAACGGACCATTTTCCACATTTCTGAAGCATGACGTAATGGGGGGGTGTTATCTCTTTTGTCGAAAATCAGCCGTTTTTGCTCGAACATTAAATGCCTCCAAATGGTATTTAATTAACTTCCCGAGCCCCTGGAAGCATGAAAATCACTTTAAACATGCTAATTTTAGCTCTAACACTGATGATCCACCTACAAATGTGAACTGACGTTCAAAAATAAAACATTTGAAAACGGACCATTTTCCACATTTCTGAAGCATGACGTAATGGGGGGGTGTTATCTCTTTTGTCGAAAATCAGCAGTTTTTGCTCGAACATTAAATGCCTCCAAATGGTATTTAATTAACTTCCCGAGCCCCTGGAAGCATGAAAATCACTTTAAACATGCTAATTTTAGCTCTTAACACTGATGATCCACCTACAAATGTGAACTGACGTTCAAAAATAAAACATTTGAAAACGGACCATTTTCCACATTTCTGAAGCATGACGTAATGGGGGGTGTTATCTCTTTTGTCGAAAATCAGCCGTTTTTGCTCGAACATTAAATGCCTCCAAATGGTATTTAATTAACTTCCCGGGGTGAAGAAACCCTTTTTGAGAACTCAGAGTGAGTAAATTGGCCATTTTCATGCACTTTTAACCATTCCATAAATCTTGTGTTTTGGGCCCCTGGAAGCATGAAAATCACTTTAAACATGCTAATTTTAGCTCTAACACTGATGATCCACCTACAAATGTGAACTGACGTTCAAAAATAAAACATTTGAAAACGGACCATTTTCCACATTTCTGAAGCATGACGTAATGGGGGGGTGTTATCTCTTTTGTCGAAAATCAGCCGTTTTTGCTCGAACATTAAATGCCTCCAAATGGTATTTAATTAACTTCCCGAGCCCCTGGAAGCATGAAAATCACTTTAAACATGCTAATTTTAGCTCTAACACTGATGATCCACCTACAAATGTGAACTGACGTTCAAAAATAAAACATTTGAAAACGGACCATTTTCCACATTTCTGAAGCATGACGTAATGGGGGGGGTGTTATCTCTTTTGTCGAAAATCAGCCGTTTTTGCTCGAACATTAAATGCCTCCAAATGGTATTTAATTAACTTCCCGAGCCCCTGGAAGCATGAAAATCACTTTAAACATGCTAATTTTAGCTCTAACACTGATGATCCACCTACAAATGTGAACTGATGTTCAAAAATAAAACATTTGAAAACTGACCATTTTCCACATTTCTGAAGCATGACGTAATGGGGGGGTGTTATCTCTTTTGTCGAAAATCAGCCGTTTTTGCTCGAACATTAAATGCCTCCAAATGGTATTTAATTAACTTCCCGAGCCCCTGGAAGCATGAAAATCACTTTAAACATGCTAATTTTAGCTCTAACACTGATGATCCACCTACAAATGTGAACTGACGTTCAAAAATAAAACATTTGAAAACGGACCATTTTCCACATTTCTGAAGCATGACGTAATGGGGGTGTGTTATCTCTTTTGTCGAAAATCAGCCGTTTTTGCTCGAACATTAAATGCCTCCAAATGGTATTTAATTAACTTCCCGGGGTGAAGAAACCCTTTTTGAGAACTCAGAGTGAGTAAATTGGCCATTTTCATGCACTTTTAACCATTCCATAAATCTTGTGTTTTGGGCCCCTGGAAGCATGAAAATCACTTTAAACATGCTAATTTTAGCTCTAACACTGATGATCCACCTACAAATGTGAACTGACATTCAAAAATAAAACATTTGAAAACGGACCATTTTCCACATTTCTGAAGCATGACGTAATGGGGGGGTGTTATCTCTTTTGTCGAAAATCAGCCGTTTTTGCTCGAACATTAAATGCCTCCAAATGGTATTTATTTCACTTCCCGGGGTGAAGAAACCCTTTTTGAGAACTCAGAGTGAGTAAATTGGCCATTTTTATGCACTTTTAACCATTCCATTAATCTTGTGTTTTGGGCCCCTGGAAGCATGAAAATCACTTTAAACATGCTAATTTTAGCTCTAACACTGATGATCCACCTACAAATGTGAACTGACGTTCAAAAATAAAACATTTGAAAACGGACCATTTTCCACATTTCTGAAGCATGACGTAATGGGGGGGTGTTATCTCTTTTGTCGAAAATCAGCCGTTTTTGCTCGAACATTAAATGCCTCCAAATGGTATTTATTTCACTTCCCGAGCCCCTGGAAGCATGAAAATCACTTTAAACATGCTAATTTTAGCTCTAACACTGATGATCCACCTACAAATGTGAACTGACGTTCAAAAATAAAACATTTGAAAACGGACCATTTTCCACATTTCTGAAGCATGACGTAATGGGGGGGTGTTATCTCTTTTGTCGAAAATCAGCCGTTTTTGCTCGAACATTAAATGCCTCCAAATGGTATTTATTTCACTTCCCGAGCCCCTGGAAGCATGAAAATCACTTTAAACATGCTAATTTTAGCTCTAACACTGATGATCCACCTACAAATGTGAACTGACGTTCAAAAATAAAACATTTGAAAACGGACCATTTTCCACATTTCTGAAGCATGACGTAATGGGGGGGTGTTATCTCTTTTGTCGAAAATCAGCCGTTTTTGCTCGAACATTAAATGCCTCCAAATGGTATTTAATTAACTTCCCGAGCCCCTGGAAGCATGAAAATCACTTTAAACATGCTAATTTTAGCTCTAACACTGATGATCCACCTACAAATGTGAACTGACGTTCAAAAATAAAACATTTGAAAACGGACCATTTTCCACATTTCTGAAGCATGACGTAATGGGGGGGTGTTATCTCTTTTGTCGAAAATCAGCCGTTTTTGTTCGAACATTAAATGCCTCCAAATGGTATTTAATTAACTTCCCGAGCCCCTGGAAGCATGAAAATCACTTTAAACATGCTAATTTTAGCTCTAACACTGATGATCCACCTACAAATGTGAACTGACGTTCAAAAATAAAACATTTGAAAACGGACCATTTTCCACATTTCTGAAGCATGACGTAATGGGGGGGTGTTATCTCTTTTGTCTAAAATCAGCCGTTTTTGCTCGAACATTAAATGCCTCCAAATGGTATTTAATTAACTTCCCGGGGTGAAGAAACCCTTTTTGAGAACTCAGAGTGAGTAAATTGGCCATTTTCATGCACTTTTAACCATTCCATAAATCTTGTGTTTTGGGCCCCTGGAAGCATGAAAATCACTTTAAACATGCTAATTTTAGCTCTAACACTGATGATCCACCTACAAATGTGAACTGACGTTCAAAAATAAAACATTTGAAAACGGACCATTTTCCACATTTCTGAAGCATGACGTAATGGGGGGGTGTTATCTCTTTTGTCGAAAATCAGACGTTTTTGCTCGAACATTAAATGCCTCCAAATGGTATTTAATTAACTTCCCGAGCCCCTGGAAGCATGAAAATCACTTTAAACATGCTAATTTTAGCTCTAACACTGATGATCCACCTACAAATGTGAACTGACGTTCAAAAATAAAACATTTGAAAACGGACCATTTTCCACATTTCTGAAGCATGACGTAATGGGGGGGTGTTATCTCTTTTGTCGAAAATCAGCCGTTTTTGCTCGAACATTGAATGCCTCCAAATGGTATTTAATTAACTTCCCGAGCCCCTGGAAGCATGAAAATCACTTTAAACATGCTAATTTTAGCTCTAACACTGATGATACACCTACAAATGTGAACTGACGTTCAAAAATAAAACATTTGAAAACAGACCATTTTCCACATTTCTGAAGCATGACGTAATGGGGGGGTGTTATCTCTTTTGTCGAAAATCAGCCGTTTTTGCTCGAACATTAAATGCCTCCAAATGGTATTTAATTAACTTCCCGAGCCCCTGGAAGCATGAAAATCACTTTAAACATGCTAATTTTAGCTCTAACACTGATGATCCACCTACAAATGTGAACTGACGTTCAAAAATAAAACATTTGAAAACGGACCATTTTCCACATTTCTGAAGCATGACGTAATGGGGGGGTGTTATCTCTTTTGTCGAAAATCAGACGTTTTTGCTCGAACATTAAATGCCTCCAAATGGTATTTAATTAACTTCCCGAGCCCCTGGAAGCATGAAAATCACTTTAAACATGCTAATTTTAGCTCTAACACTGATGATCCACCTACAAATGTGAACTGACGTTCAAAAATAAAACATTTGAAAACGGACCATTTTCCACATTTCTGAAGCATGACGTAATGGGGGGGTGTTATCTCTTTTGTCGAAAATCAGCCGTTTTTGCTCGAACATTGAATGCCTCCAAATGGTATTTAATTAACTTCCCGAGCCCCTGGAAGCATGAAAATCACTTTAAACATGCTAATTTTAGCTCTAACACTGATGATACACCTACAAATGTGAACTGACGTTCAAAAATAAAACATTTGAAAACAGACCATTTTCCACATTTCTGAAGCATGACGTAATGGGGGGGTGTTATCTCTTTTGTCGAAAATCAGCCGTTTTTGCTCGAACATTAAATGCCTCCAAATGGTATTTAATTAACTTCCCGAGCCCCTGGAAGCATGAAAATCACTTTAAACATGCTAATTTTAGCTCTAACACTGATGATCCACCTACAAATGTGAACTGACGTTCAAAAATAAAACATTTGAAAACGGACCATTTTCCACATTTCTGAAGCATGACGTAATGGGGGGGTGTTATCTCTTTTGTCGAAAATCAGCCGTTTTTGCTCGAACATTGAATGCCTCCAAATGGTATTTAATTAACTTCCCGAGCCCCTGGAAGCATGAAAATCACTTTAAACATGCTAATTTTAGCTCTAACACTGATGATCCACCTACAAATGTGAACTGACGTTCAAAAATAAAACATTTGAAAACGGACCATTTTCCACATTTCTGAAGCATGACGTAATGGGGGGGTGTTATCTCTTTTGTCGAAAATCAGACGTTTTTGCTCGAACATTAAATGCCTCCAAATGGTATTTAATTAACTTCCCGAGCCCCTGGAAGCATGAAAATCACTTTAAACATGCTAATTTTAGCTCTAACACTGATGATCCACCTACAAATGTGAACTGACGTTCAAAAATAAAACATTTGAAAACGGACCATTTTCCACATTTCTGAAGCATGACGTAATGGGGGGGTGTTATCTCTTTTGTCGAAAATCAGCCGTTTTTGCTCGAACATTGAATGCCTCCAAATGGTATTTAATTAACTTCCCGAGCCCCTGGAAGCATGAAAATCACTTTAAACATGCTAATTTTAGCTCTAACACTGATGATACACCTACAAATGTGAACTGACGTTCAAAAATAAAACATTTGAAAACAGACCATTTTCCACATTTCTGAAGCATGACGTAATGGGGGGGTGTTATCTCTTTTGTCGAAAATCAGCCGTTTTTGCTCGAACATTAAATGCCTCCAAATGGTATTTATTTCACTTCCCGGGGTGAAGAAACCCTTTTTGAGAACTCAGAGTGAGTAAATTGGCCATTTTCATGCACTTTTAACCATTCCATTAATCTTGTGTTTTGGGCCCCTGGAAGCATGAAAATCACTTTAAACATGCTAATTTTAGCTCTAACACTGATGATCCACCTACAAATGTGAACTGACGTTCAAAAATAAAACATTTGAAAACGGACCATTTTCCACATTTCTGAAGCATGACGTAATGGGGGGGTGTTATCTCTTTTGTCGAAAATCAGCCGTTTTTGCTCGAACATTAAATGCCTCCAAATGGTATTTAATTAACTTCCCGAGCCCCTGGAAGCATGAAAATCACTTTAAACATGCTAATTTTAGCTCTAACACTGATGATCCACCTACAAATGTGAACTGACGTTCAAAAATAAAACATTTGAAAACGGACCATTTTCCACATTTCTGAAGCATGACGTAATGGGGGGGTGTTATCTCTTTTGTCGAAAATCAGACGTTTTTGCTCGAACATTAAATGCCTCCAAATGGTATTTAATTAACTTCCCGAGCCCCTGGAAGCATGAAAATCACTTTAAACATGCTAATTTTAGCTCTAACACTGATGATCCACCTACAAATGTGAACTGACGTTCAAAAATAAAACATTTGAAAACGGACCATTTTCCACATTTCTGAAGCATGACGTAATGGGGGGGTGTTATCTCTTTTGTCGAAAATCAGCCGTTTTTGCTCGAACATTAAATGCCTCCAAATGGTATTTAATTAACTTCCCGAGCCCCTGGAAGCATGAAAATCACTTTAAACATGCTAATTTTAGCTCTAACACTGATGATCCACCTACAAATGTGAACTGACGTTCAAAAATAAAACATTTGAAAACGGACCATTTTCCACATTTCTGAAGCATGACGTAATGGGGGGGTGTTATCTCTTTTGTCGAAAATCAGCCGTTTTTGCTCGAACATTAAATGCCTCCAAATGGTATTTAATTAACTTCCCGAGCCACTGGAAGCATGAAAATCACTTTAAACATGCTAATTTTAGCTCTAACACTGATGATCCACCTACAAATGTGAACTGACGTTCAAAAATAAAACATTTGAAAACGGACCATTTTCCACATTTCTGAAGCATGACGTAATGGGGGGGTGTTATCTCTTTTGTCTAAAATCAGCCGTTTTTGCTCGAACATTAAATGCCTCCAAATGGTATTTAATTAACTTCCCGGGGTGAAGAAACCCTTTTTGAGAACTCAGAGTGAGTAAATTGGCCATTTTCATGCACTTTTAACCATTCCATAAATCTTGTGTTTTGGGCCCCTGGAAGCATGAAAATCACTTTAAACATGCTAATTTTAGCTCTGACACTGATGATCCACCTACAAATGTGAACTGACGTTCAAAAATAAAACATTTGAAAACGGACCATTTTCCACATTTCTGAAGCATGACGTAATGGGGGGGTGTTATCTCTTTTGTCGAAAATCAGCCGTTTTTGCTCGAACATTAAATGCCTCCAAATGGTATTTAATTAACTTCCCGAGCCCCTGGAAGCATGAAAATCACTTTAAACATGCTAATTTTAGCTCTAACACTGATGATCCACCTACAAATGTGAACTGACGTTCAAAAATAAAACATTTGAAAACGGACCATTTTCCACATTTCTGAAGCATGACGTAATGGGGGGTGTTATCTCTTTTGTCGAAAATCAGCCGTATTTGCTCGAACATTAAATGCCTCCAAATGGTATTTAATTAACTTCCCGGGGTGAAGAAACCCTTTTTGAGAACTCAGAGTGAGTAAATTGGCCATTTTCATGCACTTTTAACCATTCCATAAATCTTGTGTTTTGGGCCCCTGGAAGCATGAAAATCACTTTAAACATGCTAATTTTAGCTCTAACACTGATGATCCACCTACAAATGTGAACTGACGTTCAAAAATAAAACATTTGAAAACGGACCATTTTCCACATTTCTGAAGCATGACGTAATGGGGGGGTGTTATCTCTTTTGTCGAAAATCAGCCGTTTTTGCTCGAACATTAAATGCCTCCAAATGGTATTTAATTAACTTCCCGAGCCCCTGGAAGCATGAAAATCACTTTAAACATGCTAATTTTAGATCTAACACTGATGATCCACCTACAAATGTGAACTGACGTTCAAAAATAAAACATTTGAAAACGGACCATTTTCCACATTTCTGAAGCATGACGTAATGGGGGGGTGTTATCTCTTTTGTCGAAAATCAGCCGTTTTTGCTCGAACATTAAATGCCTCCAAATGGTATTTAATTAACTTCCCGAGCCCCTGGAAGCATGAAAATCACTTTAAACATGCTAATTTTAGCTCTAACACTGATGATCCACCTACAAATGTGAACTGATGTTCAAAAATAAAACATTTGAAAACTGACCATTTTCCACATTTCTGAAGCATGACGTAATGGGGGTGTCTTATCTCTTTTGTCGAAAATCAGCCGTTTTTGCTCGAACATTAAATGCCTCCAAATGGTATTTAATTAACTTCCCGGGGTGAAGAAACCCTTTTTGAGAACTCAGAGTGAGTAAATTGGCCATTTTCATGCACTTTTAACCATTCCATAAATCTTGTGTTTTGGGCCCCTGGAAGCATGAAAATCACTTTAAACATGCTAATTTTAGCTCTAACACTGATGATCCACCTACAAATGTGAACTGACGTTCAAAAATAAAACATTTGAAAACTGACCATTTTCCACATTTCTGAAGCATGACGTAATGGGGGGGTGTTATCTCTTTTGTCGAAAATCAGCCGTTTTTGCTCGAACATTAAATGCCTCCAAATGGTATTTAATTAACTTCCCGTGCCCCTGGAAGCATGAAAATCACTTTAAACATGCTAATTTTAGCTCTAACACTGATGATCCACCTACAAATGTGAACTGACGTTCAAAAATAAAACATTTGAAAACGGACCATTTTCCACATTTCTGAAGCATGACGTAATGGGGGGGTGTTATCTCTTTTGTCGAAAAACAGCCGTTTTTGCTCGAACATTAAATGCCTCCAAATGGTATTTAATTAACTTCCCGGGGTGAAGAAACCCTTTTTGAGAACTCAGAGTGAGTAAATTGGCCATTTTCATGCACTTTTAACCATTCCATAAATCTTGTGTTTTGGGCCCCTGGAAGCATGAAAATCACTTTAAACATGCTAATTTTAGCTCTAACACTGATGATCCACCTACAAATGTGAACTGACGTTCAAAAATAAAACATTTGAAAACGGACCATTTTCCACATTTCTGAAGCATGACGTAATGGGGGGGTGTTATCTCTTTTGTCGAAAATCAGCCGTTTTTGCTCGAACATTAAATGCCTCCAAATGGTATTTATTTCACTTCCCGGGGTGAAGAAACCCTTTTTGAGAACTCAGAGTGAGTAAATTGGCCATTTTTATGCACTTTTAACCATTCCATTAATCTTGTGTTTTGGGCCCCTGGAAGCATGAAAATCACTTTAAACATGCTAATTTTAGCTCTAACACTGATGATCCACCTACAAATGTGAACTGACGTTCAAAAATAAAACATTTGAAAACGGACCATTTTCCACATTTCTGAAGCATGACGTAATGGGGGGGTGTTATCTCTTTTGTCGAAAATCAGCCGTTTTTGCTCGAACATTAAATGCCTCCAAATGGTATTTATTTCACTTCCCGAGCCCCTGGAAGCATGAAAATCACTTTAAACATGCTAATTTTAGCTCTAACACTGATGATCCACCTACAAATGTGAACTGACGTTCAAAAATAAAACATTTGAAAACGGACCATTTTCCACATTTCTGAAGCATGACGTAATGGGGGGGTGTTATCTCTTTTGTCGAAAATCAGCCGTTTTTGCTCGAACATTAAATGCCTCCAAATGGTATTTATTTCACTTCCCGAGCCCCTGGAAGCATGAAAATCACTTTAAACATGCTAATTTTAGCTCTAACACTGATGATCCACCTACAAATGTGAACTGACGTTCAAAAATAAAACATTTGAAAACGGACCATTTTCCACATTTCTGAAGCATGACGTAATGGGGGGGTGTTATCTCTTTTGTCGAAAATCAGCCGTTTTTGCTCGAACATTAAATGCCTCCAAATGGTATTTAATTAACTTCCCGAGCCCCTGGAAGCATGAAAATCACTTTAAACATGCTAATTTTAGCTCTAACACTGATGATCCACCTACAAATGTGAACTGACGTTCAAAAATAAAACATTTGAAAACGGACCATTTTCCACATTTCTGAAGCATGACGTAATGGGGGGGTGTTATCTCTTTTGTCGAAAATCAGCCGTTTTTGTTCGAACATTAAATGCCTCCAAATGGTATTTAATTAACTTCCAGAGCCCCTGGAAGCATGAAAATCACTTTAAACATGCTAATTTTAGCTCTAACACTGATGATCCACCTACAAATGTGAACTGACGTTCAAAAATAAAACATTTGAAAACGGACCATTTTCCACATTTCTGAAGCATGACGTAATGGGGGGGTGTTATCTCTTTTGTCTAAAATCAGCCGTTTTTGCTCGAACATTAAATGCCTCCAAATGGTATTTAATTAACTTCCCGGGGTGAAGAAACCCTTTTTGAGAACTCAGAGTGAGTAAATTGGCCATTTTCATGCACTTTTAACCATTCCATAAATCTTGTGTTTTGGGCCCCTGGAAGCATGAAAATCACTTTAAACATGCTAATTTTAGCTCTAACACTGATGATCCACCTACAAATGTGAACTGACGTTCAAAAATAAAACATTTGAAAACGGACCATTTTCCACATTTCTGAAGCATGACGTAATGGGGGGGTGTTATCTCTTTTGTCGAAAATCAGCCGTTTTTGCTCGAACATTAAATGCCTCCAAATGGTATTTAATTAACTTCCCGAGCCCCTGGAAGCATGAAAATCACTTTAAACATGCTAATTTTAGCTCTAACACTGATGATCCACCTACAAATGTGAACTGATGTTCAAAAATAAAACATTTGAAAACTGACCATTTTCCACATTTCTGAAGCATGACGTAATGGGGGGGTGTTATCTCTTTTGTCGAAAATCAGCCGTTTTTGCTCGAACATTAAATGCCTCCAAATGGTATTTAATTAACTTCCCGAGCCCCTGGAAGCATGAAAATCACTTTAAACATGCTAATTTTAGCTCTAACACTGATGATCCACCTACAAATGTGAACTGACGTTCAAAAATAAAACATTTGAAAACGGACCATTTTCCACATTTCTGAAGCATGACGTAATGGGGGTGTCTTATCTCTTTTGTCGAAAATCAGCCGTTTTTGCTCGAACATTAAATGCCTCCAAATGGTATTTAATTAACTTCCCGGGGTGAAGAAACCCTTTTTGAGAACTCAGAGTGAGTAAATTGGCCATTTTCATGCACTTTTAACCATTCCATAAATCTTGTGTTTTGGGCCCCTGGAAGCATGAAAATCACTTTAAACATGCTAATTTTAGCTCTAACACTGATGATCCACCTACAAATGTGAACTGACGTTCAAAAATAAAACATTTGAAAACTGACCATTTTCCAAATTTCTGAAGCATGACGTAATGGGGGGGTGTTATCTCTTTTGTCGAAAATCAGCCGTTTTTGCTCGAACATTAAATGCCTCCAAATGGTATTTAATTAACTTCCCGTGCCCCTGGAAGCATGAAAATCACTTTAAACATGCTAATTTTAGCTCTAACACTGATGATCCACCTACAAATGTGAACTGACGTTCAAAAATAAAACATTTGAAAACGGACCATTTTCCACATTTCTGAAGCATGACGTAATGGGGGGGTGTTATCTCTTTTGTCGAAAAACAGCCGTTTTTGCTCGAACATTAAATGCCTCCAAATGGTATTTAATTAACTTCCCGGGGTGAAGAAACCCTTTTTGAGAACTCAGAGTGAGTAAATTGGCCATTTTCATGCACTTTTAACCATTCCATAAATCTTGTGTTTTGGGCCCCTGGAAGCATGAAAATCACTTTAAACATGCTAATTTTAGCTCTAACACTGATGATCCACCTACAAATGTGAACTGACGTTCAAAAATAAAACATTTGAAAACGGACCATTTTCCACATTTCTGAAGCATGACGTAATGGGGGGGTGTTATCTCTTTTGTCGAAAATCAGCCGTTTTTGCTCGAACATTAAATGCCTCCAAATGTTATTTATTTCACTTCCCGGGGTGAAGAAACCCTTTTTGAGAACTCAGAGTGAGTAAATTGGCCATTTTTATGCACTTTTAACCATTCCATTAATCTTGTGTTTTGGGCCCCTGGAAGCATGAAAATCACTTTAAACATGCTAATTTTAGCTCTAACACTGATGATCCACCTACAAATGTGAACTGACGTTCAAAAATAAAACATTTGAAAACGGACCATTTTCCACATTTCTGAAGCATGACGTAATGGGGGGGTGTTATCTCTTTTGTGGAAAATCAGCCGTTTTTGCTCGAACATTAAATGCCTCCAAATGGTATTTATTTCACTTCCCGAGCCCCTGGAAGCATGAAAATCACTTTAAACATGCTAATTTTAGCTCTAACACTGATGATCCACCTACAAATGTGAACTGACGTTCAAAAATAAAACATTTGAAAACGGACCATTTTCCACATTTCTGAAGCATGACGTAATGGGGGGGTGTTATCTCTTTTGTCGAAAATCAGCCGTTTTTGCTCGAACATTAAATGCCTCCAAATGGTATTTATTTCACTTCCCGAGCCCCTGGAAGCATGAAAATCACTTTAAACATGCTAATTTTAGCTCTAACACTGATGATCCACCTACAAATGTGAACTGACGTTCAAAAATAAAACATTTGAAAACGGACCATTTTCCACATTTCTGAAGCATGACGTAATGGGGGGGTGTTATCTCTTTTGTCGAAAATCAGCCGTTTTTGCTCGAACATTAAATGCCTCCAAATGGTATTTAATTAACTTCCCGAGCCCCTGGAAGCATGAAAATCACTTTAAACATGCTAATTTTAGCTCTAACACTGATGATCCACCTACAAATGTGAACTGACGTTCAAAAATAAAACATTTGAAAACGGACCATTTTCCACATTTCTGAAGCATGACGTAATGGGGGGGTGTTATCTCTTTTGTCGAAAATCAGCCGTTTTTGTTCGAACATTAAATGCCTCCAAATGGTATTTAATTAACTTCCAGAGCCCCTGGAAGCATGAAAATCACTTTAAACATGCTAATTTTAGCTCTAACACTGATGATCCACCTACAAATGTGAACTGACGTTCAAAAATAAAACATTTGAAAACGGACCATTTTCCACATTTCTGAAGCATGACGTAATGGGGGGGTGTTATCTCTTTTGTCTAAAATCAGCCGTTTTTGCTCGAACATTAAATGCCTCCAAATGGTATTTAATTAACTTCCCGGGGTGAAGAAACCCTTTTTGAGAACTCAGAGTGAGTAAATTGGCCATTTTCATGCACTTTTAACCATTCCATAAATCTTGTGTTTTGGGCCCCTGGAAGCATGAAAATCACTTTAAACATGCTAATTTTAGCTCTAACACTGATGATCCACCTACAAATGTGAACTGACGTTCAAAAATAAAACATTTGAAAACGGACCATTTTCCACATTTCTGAAGCATGACGTAATGGGGGGGTGTTATCTCTTTTGTCGAAAATCAGACGTTTTTGCTCGAACATTAAATGCCTCCAAATGGTATTTAATTAACTTCCTGAGCCCCTGGAAGCATGAAAATCACTTTAAACATGCTAATTTTAGCTCTAACACTGATGATCCACCTACAAATGTGAACTGACGTTCAAAAATAAAACATTTGAAAACGGACCATTTTCCACATTTCTGAAGCATGACGTAATGGGGGGGTGTTATCTCTTTTGTCGAAAATCAGCCGTTTTTGCTCGAACATTGAATGCCTCCAAATGGTATTTAATTAACTTCCCGAGCCCCTGGAAGCATGAAAATCACTTTAAACATGCTAATTTTAGCTCTAACACTGATGATACACCTACAAATGTGAACTGACGTTCAAAAATAAAACATTTGAAAACAGACCATTTTCCACATTTCTGAAGCATGACGTAATGGGGGGGTGTTATCTCTTTTGTCGAAAATCAGCCGTTTTTGCTCGAACATTAAATGCCTCCAAATGGTATTTATTTCACTTCCCGGGGTGAAGAAACCCTTTTTGAGAACTCAGAGTGAGTAAATTGGCCATTTTCATGCACTTTTAACCATTCCATTAATCTTGTGTTTTGGGCCCCTGGAAGCATGAAAATCACTTTAAACATGCTAATTTTAGCTCTAACACTGATGATCCACCTACAAATGTGAACTGACGTTCAAAAATAAAACATTTGAAAACGGACCATTTTCCACATTTCTGAAGCATGACGTAATGGGGGGGTGTTATCTCTTTTGTCGAAAATCAGCCGTTTTTGCTCGAACATTAAATGCCTCCAAATGGTATTTAATTAACTTCCCGAGCCCCTGGAAGCATGAAAATCACTTTAAACATGCTAATTTTAGCTCTAACACTGATGATCCACCTACAAATGTGAACTGACGTTCAAAAATAAAACATTTGAAAACGGACCATTTTCCACATTTCTGAAGCATGACGTAATGGGGGGGTGTTATCTCTTTTGTCGAAAATCAGACGTTTTTGCTCGAACATTAAATGCCTCCAAATGGTATTTAATTAACTTCCCGAGCCCCTGGAAGCATGAAAATCACTTTAAACATGCTAATTTTAGCTCTAACACTGATGATCCACCTACAAATGTGAACTGACGTTCAAAAATAAAACATTTGAAAACGGACCATTTTCCACATTTCTGAAGCATGACGTAATGGGGGGGTGTTATCTCTTTTGTCGAAAATCAGCCGTTTTTGCTCGAACATTAAATGCCTCCAAATGGTATTTAATTAACTTCCCGAGCCCCTGGAAGAATGAAAATCACTTTAAACATGCTAATTTTAGCTCTAACACTGATGATCCACCTACAAATGTGAACTGACGTTCAAAAATAAAACATTTGAAAACGGACCATTTTCCACATTTCTGAAGCATGACGTAATGGGGGGGTGTTATCTCTTTTGTCGAAAATCAGCCGTTTTTGCTCGAACATTAAATGCCTCCAAATGGTATTTAATTAACTTCCCGAGCCCCTGGAAGCATGAAAATCACTTTAAACATGCTAATTTTAGCTCTAACACTGATGATCCACCTACAAATGTGAACTGACGTTCAAAAATAAAACATTTGAAAACGGACCATTTTCCACATTTCTGAAGCATGACGTAATGGGGGGTGTTATCTCTTTTGTCGAAAATCAGCCGTATTTGCTCGAACATTAAATGCCTCCAAATGGTATTTAATTAACTTCCCGGGGTGAAGAAACCCTTTTTGAGAACTCAGAGTGAGTAAATTGGCCATTTTCATGCACTTTTAACCATTCCATAAATCTTGTGTTTTGGGCCCCTGGAAGCATGAAAATCACTTTAAACATGCTAATTTTAGCTCTAACACTGATGATCCACCTACAAATGTGAACTGACGTTCAAAAATAAAACATTTGAAAACGGACCATTTTCCACATTTCTGAAGCATGACGTAATGGGGGGGTGTTATCTCTTTTGTCGAAAATCAGCCGTTTTTGCTCGAACATTAAATGCCTCCAAATGGTATTTAATTAACTTCCCGAGCCCCTGGAAGCATGAAAATCACTTTAAACATGCTAATTTTAGCTCTAACACTGATGATCCACCTACAAATGTGAACTGACGTTCAAAAATAAAACATTTGAAAACGGACCATTTTCCACATTTCTGAAGCATGACGTAATGGGGGGGTGTTATCTCTTTTGTCGAAAATCAGCCGTTTTTGCACGAACATTAAATGCCTCCAAATGGTATTTAATTAACTTCCCGAGCCCCTGGAAGCATGAAAATCACTTTAAACATGCTAATTTTAGCTCTAACACTGATGATCCACCTACAAATGTGAACTGATGTTCAAAAATAAAACATTTGAAAACTGACCATTTTCCACATTTCTGAAGCATGACGTAATGGGGGGGTGTTATCTCTTTTGTCGAAAATCAGCCGTTTTTGCTCGAACATTAAATGCCTCCAAATGGTATTTAATTAACTTCCCGAGCCCCTGGAAGCATGAAAATCACTTTAAACATGCTAATTTTAGCTCTAACACTGATGATCCACCTACAAATGTGAACTGACGTTCAAAAATAAAACATTTGAAAACGGACCATTTTCCACATTTCTGAAGCATGACGTAATGGGGGTGTCTTATCTCTTTTGTCGAAAATCAGCCGTTTTTGCTCGAACATTAAATGCCTCCAAATGGTATTTAATTAACTTCCCGGGGTGAAGAAACCCTTTTTGAGAACTCAGAGTGAGTAAATTGGCCATTTTCATGCACTTTTAACCATTCCATAAATCTTGTGTTTTGGGCCCCTGGAAGCATGAAAATCACTTTAAACATGCTAATTTTAGCTCTAACACTGATGATCCACCTACAAATGTGAACTGACGTTCAAAAATAAAACATTTGAAAACTGACCATTTTCCACATTTCTGAAGCATGACGTAATGGGGGGGTGTTATCTCTTTTGTCGAAAATCAGCCGTTTTTGCTCGAACATTAAATGCCTCCAAATGGTATTTAATTAACTTCCCGTGCCCCTGGAAGCATGAAAATCACTTTAAACATGCTAATTTTAGCTCTAACACTGATGATCCACCTACAAATGTGAACTGACGTTCAAAAATAAAACATTTGAAAACGGACCATTTTCCACATTTCTGAAGCATGACGTAATGGGGGGGTGTTATCTCTTTTGTCGAAAAACAGCCGTTTTTGCTCGAACATTAAATGCCTCCAAATGGTATTTAATTAACTTCCCGGGGTGAAGAAACCCTTTTTGAGAACTCAGAGTGAGTAAATTGGCCATTTTCATGCACTTTTAACCATTCCATAAATCTTGTGTTTTGGGCCCCTGGAAGCATGAAAATCACTTTAAACATGCTAATTTTAGCTCTAACACTGATGATCCACCTACAAATGTGAACTGACGTTCAAAAATAAAACATTTGAAAACGGACCATTTTCCACATTTCTGAAGCATGACGTAATGGGGGGGTGTTATCTCTTTTGTCGAAAATCAGCCGTTTTTGCTCGAACATTAAATGCCTCCAAATGGTATTTATTTCACTTCCCGGGGTGAAGAAACCCTTTTTGAGAACTCAGAGTGAGTAAATTGGCCATTTTCATGCACTTTTAACCATTCCATTAATCTTGTGTTTTGGGCCCCTGGAAGCATGAAAATCACTTTAAACATGCTAATTTTAGCTCTAACACTGATGATCCACCTACAAATGTGAACTGACGTTCAAAAATAAAACATTTGAAAACGGACCATTTTCCACATTTCTGAAGCATGACGTAATGGGGGGGTGTTATCTCTTTTGTCGAAAATCAGCCGTTTTTGCTCGAACATTAAATGCCTCCAAATGGTATTTAAATAACTTCCCGAGCCCCTGGAAGCATGAAAATCACTTTAAACATGCTAATTTTAGCTCTAACACTGATGATCCACCTACAAATGTGAACTGACGTTCAAAAATAAAACATTTGAAAACGGACCATTTTCCACATTTCTGAAGCATGACGTAATGGGGGGGTGTTACCTCTTTTGTCGAAAATCAGCCGTTTTTGCTCGAACATTAAATGCCTCCAAATGGTATTTATTTCACTTCCCGAGCCCCTGGAAGCATGAAAATCACTTTAAACATGCTAATTTTAGCTCTAACACTGATGATCCACCTACAAATGTGAACTGACGTTCAAAAATAAAACATTTGAAAACGGACCATTTTCCACATTTCTGAAGCATGACGTAATGGGGGGGTGTTATCTCTTTTGTCGAAAATCAGCCGTTTTTGCTCGAACATTAAATGCCTCCAAATGGTATTTATTTCACTTCCCGAGCCCCTGGAAGCATGAAAATCACTTTAAACATGCTAATTTTAGCTCTAACACTGATGATCCACCTACAAATGTGAACTGACGTTCAAAAATAAAACATTTGAAAACGGACCATTTTCCACATTTCTGAAGCATGACGTAATGGGGGGGTGTTATCTCTTTTGTCGAAAATCAGCCGTTTTTGCTCGAACATTAAATGCCTCCAAATGGTATTTAATTAACTTCCCGAGCCCCTGGAAGCATGAAAATCACTTTAAACATGCTAATTTTAGCTCTAACACTGATGATCCACCTACAAATGTGAACTGACGTTCAAAAATAAAACATTTGAAAACGGACCATTTTCCACATTTCTGAAGCATGACGTAATGGGGGGGTGTTATCTCTTTTGTCGAAAATCAGCCGTTTTTGTTCGAACATTAAATGCCTCCAAATGGTATTTAATTAACTTCCCGAGCCCCTGGAAGCATGAAAATCACTTTAAACATGCTAATTTTAGCTCTATCACTGATGATCCACCTACAAATGTGAACTGACGTTCAAAAATAAAACATTTGAAAACGGACCATTTTCCACATTTCTGAAGCATGACGTAATGGGGGGGTGTTATCTCTTTTGTCTAAAATCAGCCGTTTTTGCTCGAACATTAAATGCCTCCAAATGGTATTTAATTAACTTCCCGGGGTGAAGAAACCCTTTTTGAGAACTCAGAGTGAGTAAATTGGCCATTTTCATGCACTTTTAACCATTCCATAAATCTTGTGTTTTGGGCCCCTGGAAGCATGAAAATCACTTTAAACATGCTAATTTTAGCTCTAACACTGATGATCCACCTACAAATGTGAACTGACGTTCAAAAATAAAACATTTGAAAACGGACCATTTTCCACATTTCTGAAGCATGACGTAATGGGGGGGTGTTATCTCTTTTGTCGAAAATCAGCCGTTTTTGCTCGAACATTAAATGCCTCCAAATGGTATTTAATTAACTTCCCGAGCCCCTGGAAGCATGAAAATCACTTTAAACATGCTAATTTTAGCTCTAACACTGATGATCCACCTACAAATGTGAACTGACGTTCAAAAATAAAACATTTGAAAACGGACCTTTTTCCACCTTTCTGAAGCATGACGTAATGGGGGGGTGTTATCTCTTTTGTCGAAAATCAGCCGTTTTTGCTCGAACATTAAATGCCTCCAAATGGTATTTAATTAACTTCCCGAGCCCCTGGAAGCATGAAAATCACTTTAAACATGCTAATTTTAGCTCTTAACACTGATGATCCACCTACAAATGTGAACTGACGTTCAAAAATAAAACATTTGAAAACGGACCATTTTCCACATTTCTGAAGCATGACGTAATGGGGGGTGTTATCTCTTTTGTCGAAAATCAGCCGTTTTTGCTCGAACATTAAATGCCTCCAAATGGTATTTAATTAACTTCCCGGGGTGAAGAAACCCTTTTTGAGAACTCAGAGTGAGTAAATTGGCCATTTTCATGCACTTTTAACCATTCCATAAATCTTGTGTTTTGGGCCCCTGGAAGCATGAAAATCACTTTAAACATGCTAATTTTAGCTCTAACACTGATGATCCACCTACAAATGTGAACTGACGTTCAAAAATAAAACATTTGAAAACGGACCATTTTCCACATTTCTGAAGCATGACGTAATGGGGGGGTGTTATCTCTTTTGTCGAAAATCAGCCGTTTTTGCTCGAACATTAAATGCCTCCAAATGGTATTTAATTAACTTCCCGAGCCCCTGGAACCATGAAAATCACTTTAAACATGCTAATTTTAGCTCTAACACTGATGATCCACCTACAAATGTGAACTGACGTTCAAAAATAAAACATTTGAAAACGGACCATTTTCCACATTTCTGAAGCATGACGTAATGGGGGGGGTGTTATCTCTTTTGTCGAAAATCAGCAGTTTTTGCTCGAACATTAAATGCCTCCAAATGGTATTTAATTAACTTCCCGAGCCCCTGGAAGCATGAAAATCACTTTAAACATGCTAATTTTAGCTCTAACACTGATGATCCACCTACAAATGTGAACTGATGTTCAAAAATAAAACATTTGAAAACTGACCATTTTCCACATTTCTGAAGCATGACGTAATGGGGGGGTGTTATCTCTTTTGTCGAAAATCAGCCGTTTTTGCTCGAACATTAAATGCCTCCAAATGGTATTTAATTAACTTCCCGAGCCCCTGGAAGCATGAAAATCACTTTAAACATGCTAATTTTAGCTCTAACACTGATGATCCACCTACAAATGTGAACTGACGTTCAAAAATAAAACATTTGAAAACGGACCATTTTCCACATTTCTGAAGCATGACGTAATGGGGGTGTGTTATCTCTTTTGTCGAAAATCAGCCGTTTTTGCTCGAACATTAAATGCCTCCAAATGGTATTTAATTAACTTCCCGGGGTGAAGAAACCCTTTTTGAGAACTCAGAGTGAGTAAATTGGCCATTTTCATGCACTTTTAACCATTCCATAAATCTTGTGTTTTGGGCCCCTGGAAGCATGAAAATCACTTTAAACATGCTAATTTTAGCTCTAACACTGATGATCCACCTACAAATGTGAACTGACGTTCAAAAATAAAACATTTGAAAACTGACCATTTTCCACATTTCTGAAGCATGACGTAATGGGGGGGTGTTATCTCTTTTGTCGAAAATCAGCCGTTTTTGCTCGAACATTAAATGCCTCCAAATGGTATTTAATTAACTTCCCGTGCCCCTGGAAGCATGAAAATCACTTTAAACATGCTAATTTTAGCTCTAACACTGATGATCCACCTACAAATGTGAACTGACGTTCAAAAATAAAACATTTGAAAACGGACCATTTTCCACATTTCTGAAGCATGACGTAATGGGGGGGTGTTATCTCTTTTGTCGAAAAACAGCCGTTTTTGCTCGAACATTAAATGCCTCCAAATGGTATTTAATTAACTTCCCGGGGTGAAGAAACCCTTTTTGAGAACTCAGAGTGAGTAAATTGGCCATTTTCATGCACTTTTAACCATTCCATAAATCTTGTGTTTTGGGCCCCTGGAAGCATGAAAATCACTTTAAACATGCTAATTTTAGCTCTAACACTGATGATCCACCTACAAATGTGAACTGACGTTCAAAAATAAAACATTTGAAAACGGACCATTTTCCACATTTCTGAAGCATGACGTAATGGGGGGGTGTTATCTCTTTTGTCGAAAATCAGCCGTTTTTGCTCGAACATTAAATGCCTCCAAATGGTATTTATTTCACTTCCCGGGGTGAAGAAACCCTTTTTGAGAACTCAGAGTGAGTAAATTGGCCATTTTTATGCACTTTTAACCATTCCATTAATCTTGTGTTTTGGGCCCCTGGAAGCATGAAAATCACTTTAAACATGCTAATTTTAGCTCTAACACTGATGATCCACCTACAAATGTGAACTGACGTTCAAAAATAAAACATTTGAAAACGGACCATTTTCCACATTTCTGAAGCATGACGTAATGGGGGGGTGTTATCTCTTTTGTCGAAAATCAGCCGTTTTTGCTCGAACATTAAATGCCTCCAAATGGTATTTAAATAACTTCCCGAGCCCCTGGAAGCATGAAAATCACTTTAAACATGCTAATTTTAGCTCTAACACTGATGATCCACCTACAAATGTGAACTGACGTTCAAAAATAAAACATTTGAAAACGGACCATTTTCCACATTTCTGAAGCATGACGTAATGGGGGGGTGTTATCTCTTTTGTCGAAAATCAGCCGTTTTTGCTCGAACATTAAATGCCTCCAAATGGTATTTATTTCACTTCCCGAGCCCCTGGAAGCATGAAAATCACTTTAAACATGCTAATTTTAGCTCTAACACTGATGATCCACCTACAAATGTGAACTGACGTTCAAAAATAAAACATTTGAAAACGGACCATTTTCCACATTTCTGAAGCATGACGTAATGGGGGGGTGTTATCTCTTTTGTCTAAAATCAGCCGTTTTTGCTCGAACATTAAATGCCTCCAAATGGTATTTAATTAACTTCCCGGGGTGAAGAAACCCTTTTTGAGAACTCAGAGTGAGTAAATTGGCCATTTTCATGCACTTTTAACCATTCCATAAATCTTGTGTTTTGGGCCCCTGGAAGCATGAAAATCACTTTAAACATGCTAATTTTAGCTCTAACACTGATGATCCACCTACAAATGTGAACTGACGTTCAAAAATAAAACATTTGAAAACGGACCATTTTCCACATTTCTGAAGCATGACGTAATGGGGGGGTGTTATCTCTTTTGTCGAAAATCAGCCGTTTTTGCTCGAACATTAAATGCCTCCAAATGGTATTTAATTAACTTCCCGAGCCCCTGGAAGCATGAAAATCACTTTAAACATGCTAATTTTAGCTCTAACACTGATGATCCACCTACAAATGTGAACTGACGTTCAAAAATAAAACATTTGAAAACGGACCTTTTTCCACCTTTCTGAAGCATGACGTAATGGGGGGGTGTTATCTCTTTTGTCGAAAATCAGCCGTTTTTGCTCGAACATTAAATGCCTCCAAATGGTATTTAATTAACTTCCCGAGCCCCTGGAAGCATGAAAATCACTTTAAACATGCTAATTTTAGCTCTTAACACTGATGATCCACCTACAAATGTGAACTGACGTTCAAAAATAAAACATTTGAAAACGGACCATTTTCCACATTTCTGAAGCATGACGTAATGGGGGGTGTTATCTCTTTTGTCGAAAATCAGCCGTTTTTGCTCGAACATTAAATGCCTCCAAATGGTATTTAATTAACTTCCCGGGGTGAAGAAACCCTTTTTGAGAACTCAGAGTGAGTAAATTGGCCATTTTCATGCACTTTTAACCATTCCATAAATCTTGTGTTTTGGGCCCCTGGAAGCATGAAAATCACTTTAAACATGCTAATTTTAGCTCTAACACTGATGATCCACCTACAAATGTGAACTGACGTTCAAAAATAAAACATTTGAAAACGGACCATTTTCCACATTTCTGAAGCATGACGTAATGGGGGGGTGTTATCTCTTTTGTCGAAAATCAGCCGTTTTTGCTCGAACATTAAATGCCTCCAAATGGTATTTAATTAACTTCCCGAGCCCCTGGAACCATGAAAATCACTTTAAACATGCTAATTTTAGCTCTAACACTGATGATCCACCTACAAATGTGAACTGACGTTCAAAAATAAAACATTTGAAAACGGACCATTTTCCACATTTCTGAAGCATGACGTAATGGGGGGGGTGTTATCTCTTTTGTCGAAAATCAGCAGTTTTTGCTCGAACATTAAATGCCTCCAAATGGTATTTAATTAACTTCCCGAGCCCCTGGAAGCATGAAAATCACTTTAAACATGCTAATTTTAGCTCTAACACTGATGATCCACCTACAAATGTGAACTGATGTTCAAAAATAAAACATTTGAAAACTGACCATTTTCCACATTTCTGAAGCATGACGTAATGGGGGGGTGTTATCTCTTTTGTCGAAAATCAGCCGTTTTTGCTCGAACATTAAATGCCTCCAAATGGTATTTAATTAACTTCCCGAGCCCCTGGAAGCATGAAAATCACTTTAAACATGCTAATTTTAGCTCTAACACTGATGATCCACCTACAAATGTGAACTGACGTTCAAAAATAAAACATTTGAAAACGGACCATTTTCCACATTTCTGAAGCATGACGTAATGGGGGTGTGTTATCTCTTTTGTCGAAAATCAGCCGTTTTTGCTCGAACATTAAATGCCTCCAAATGGTATTTAATTAACTTCCCGGGGTGAAGAAACCCTTTTTGAGAACTCAGAGTGAGTAAATTGGCCATTTTCATGCACTTTTAACCATTCCATAAATCTTGTGTTTTGGGCCCCTGGAAGCATGAAAATCACTTTAAACATGCTAATTTTAGCTCTAACACTGATGATCCACCTACAAATGTGAACTGACGTTCAAAAATAAAACATTTGAAAACTGACCATTTTCCACATTTCTGAAGCATGACGTAATGGGGGGGTGTTATCTCTTTTGTCGAAAATCAGCCGTTTTTGCTCGAACATTAAATGCCTCCAAATGGTATTTAATTAACTTCCCGTGCCCCTGGAAGCATGAAAATCACTTTAAACATGCTAATTTTAGCTCTAACACTGATGATCCACCTACAAATGTGAACTGACGTTCAAAAATAAAACATTTGAAAACGGACCATTTTCCACATTTCTGAAGCATGACGTAATGGGGGGGTGTTATCTCTTTTGTCGAAAAACAGCCGTTTTTGCTCGAACATTAAATGCCTCCAAATGGTATTTAATTAACTTCCCGGGGTGAAGAAACCCTTTTTGAGAACTCAGAGTGAGTAAATTGGCCATTTTCATGCACTTTTAACCATTCCATAAATCTTGTGTTTTGGGCCCCTGGAAGCATGAAAATCACTTTAAACATGCTAATTTTAGCTCTAACACTGATGATCCACCTACAAATGTGAACTGACGTTCAAAAATAAAACATTTGAAAACGGACCATTTTCCACATTTCTGAAGCATGACGTAATGGGGGGGTGTTATCTCTTTTGTCGAAAATCAGCCGTTTTTGCTCGAACATTAAATGCCTCCAAATGGTATTTATTTCACTTCCCGGGGTGAAGAAACCCTTTTTGAGAACTCAGAGTGAGTAAATTGGCCATTTTTATGCACTTTTAACCATTCCATTAATCTTGTGTTTTGGGCCCCTGGAAGCATGAAAATCACTTTAAACATGCTAATTTTAGCTCTAACACTGATGATCCACCTACAAATGTGAACTGACGTTCAAAAATAAAACATTTGAAAACGGACCATTTTCCACATTTCTGAAGCATGACGTAATGGGGGGGTGTTATCTCTTTTGTCGAAAATCAGCCGTTTTTGCTCGAACATTAAATGCCTCCAAATGGTATTTAAATAACTTCCCGAGCCCCTGGAAGCATGAAAATCACTTTAAACATGCTAATTTTAGCTCTAACACTGATGATCCACCTACAAATGTGAACTGACGTTCAAAAATAAAACATTTGAAAACGGACCATTTTCCACATTTCTGAAGCATGACGTAATGGGGGGGTGTTATCTCTTTTGTCGAAAATCAGCCGTTTTTGCTCGAACATTAAATGCCTCCAAATGGTATTTATTTCACTTCCCGAGCCCCTGGAAGCATGAAAATCACTTTAAACATGCTAATTTTAGCTCTAACACTGATGATCCACCTACAAATGTGAACTGACGTTCAAAAATAAAACATTTGAAAACGGACCATTTTCCACATTTCTGAAGCATGACGTAATGGGGGGGTGTTATCTCTTTTGTCGAAAATCAGCCGTTTTTGCTCGAACATTAAATGCCTCCAAATGGTATTTATTTCACTTCCCGAGCCCCTGGAAGCATGAAAATCACTTTAAACATGCTAATTTTAGCTCTAACACTGATGATCCACCTACAAATGTGAACTGACGTTCAAAAATTAAACATTTGAAAACGGACCATTTTCCACATTTCTGAAGCATGACGTAATGGGGGGGTGTTATCTCTTTTGTCGAAAATCAGCCGTTTTTGCTCGAACATTAAATGCCTCCAAATGGTATTTAATTAACTTCCCGAGCCCCTGGAAGCATGAAAATCACTTTAAACATGCTAATTTTAGCTCTAACACTGATGATCCACCTACAAATGTGAACTGACGTTCAAAAATAAAACATTTGAAAACGGACCATTTTCCACATTTCTGAAGCATGACGTAATGGGGGGGTGTTATCTCTTTTGTCGAAAATCAGCCGTTTTTGTTCGAACATTAAATGCCTCCAAATGGTATTTAATTAACTTCCCGAGCCCCTGGAAGCATGAAAATCACTTTAAACATGCTAATTTTAGCTCTAACACTGATGATCCACCTACAAATGTGAACTGACGTTCAAAAATAAAACATTTGAAAACGGACCATTTTCCACATTTCTGAAGCATGACGTAATGGGGGGGTGTTATCTCTTTTGTCTAAAATCAGCCGTTTTTGCTCGAACATTAAATGCCTCCAAATGGTATTTAATTAACTTCCCGGGGTGAAGAAACCCTTTTTGAGAACTCAGAGTGAGTAAATTGGCCATTTTCATGCACTTTTAACCATTCCATAAATCTTGTGTTTTGGGCCCCTGGAAGCATGAAAATCACTTTAAACATGCTAATTTTAGCTCTAACACTGATGATCCACCTACAAATGTGAACTGACGTTCAAAAATAAAACATTTGAAAACGGACCATTTTCCACATTTCTGAAGCATGACGTAATGGGGGGGTGTTATCTCTTTTGTCGAAAATCAGACGTTTTTGCTCGAACATTAAATGCCTCCAAATGGTATTTAATTAACTTCCCGAGCCCCTGGAAGCATGAAAATCACTTTAAACATGCTAATTTTAGCTCTAACACTGATGATCCACCTACAAATGTGAACTGACGTTCAAAAATAAAACATTTGAAAACGGACCATTTTCCACATTTCTGAAGCATGACGTAATGGGGGGGTGTTATCTCTTTTGTCGAAAATCAGCCGTTTTTGCTCGAACATTGAATGCCTCCAAATGGTATTTAATTAACTTCCCGAGCCCCTGGAAGCATGAAAATCACTTTAAACATGCTAATTTTAGCTCTAACACTGATGATCCACCTACAAATGTGAACTGACGTTCAAAAATAAAACATTTGAAAACAGACCATTTTCCACATTTCTGAAGCATGACGTAATGGGGGGGTGTTATCTCTTTTGTCGAAAATCAGCCGTTTTTGCTCGAACATTAAATGCCTCCAAATGGTATTTATTTCACTTCCCGGGGTGAAGAAACCCTTTTTGAGAACTCAGAGTGAGTAAATTGGCCATTTTCATGCACTTTTAACCATACCATTAATCTTGTGTTTTGGGCCCCTGGAAGCATGAAAATCACTTTAAACATGCTAATTTTAGCTCTAACACTGATGATCCACCTACAAATGTGAACTGACGTTCAAAAATAAAACATTTGAAAACGGACCATTTTCCACATTTCTGAAGCATGACGTAATGGGGGGGTGTTATCTCTTTTGTCGAAAATCAGCCGTTTTTGCTCGAACATTAAATGCCTCCAAATGGAATTTAATTAACTTCCCGAGCCCCTGGAAGCATGAAAATCACTTTAAACATGCTAATTTTAGCTCTAACACTGATGATCCACCTACAAATGTGAACTGACGTTCAAAAATAAAACATTTGAAAACGGACCATTTTCCACATTTCTGAAGCATGACGTAATGGGGGGGTGTTATCTCTTTTGTCGAAAATCAGCCGTTTTTGCTCGAACATTAAATGCCTCCAAATGGTATTTATTTCACTTCCCGAGCCCCTGGAAGCATGAAAATCACTTTAAACATGCTAATTTTAGCTCTAACACTGATGATCCACCTACAAATGTGAACTGACGTTCAAAAATAAAACATTTGAAAACGGACCATTTTCCACATTTCTGAAGCATGACGTAATGGGGGGGTGTTATCTCTTTTGTCGAAAATCAGCCGTTTTTGCTCGAACATTAAATGCCTCCAAATGGTATTTAATTAACTTCCCGAGCCCCTGGAAGCATGAAAATCACTTTAAACATGCTAATTTTAGCTCTAACACTGATGATCCACCTACAAATGTGAACTGACGTTCAAAAATAAAACATTTGAAAACGGACCATTTTCCACATTTCTGAAGCATGACGTAATGGGGGGGTGTTATCTCTTTTGTCGAAAATCAGCCGTTTTTGCTCGAACATTAAATGCCTCCAAATGGTATTTAATTAACTTCCCGAGCCCCTGGAAGCATGAAAATCACTTTAAACATGCTAATTTTAGCTCTAACACTGATGATCCACCTACAAATGTGAACTGACGTTCAAAAATAAAACATTTGAAAACGGACCATTTTCCACATTTCTGAAGCATGACGTAATGGGGGGGTGTTATCTCTTTTGTCGAAAATCAGCCGTTTTTGCTCGAACATTAAATGCCTCCAAATGGTATTTAATTAACTTCCCGAGCCCCTGGAAGCATGAAAATCACTTTAAACATGCTAATTTTAGCTCTAACACTGATGATCCACCTACAAATGTGAACTGACGTTCAAAAATAAAACATTTGAAAACGGACCCTTTTCCACATTTCTGAAGCATGACGTAATGGGGGGGTGTTATCTCTTTTGTCGAAAATCAGCCGTTTTTGCTCGAACATTAAATGCCTCCAAATGGTATTTATTTCACTTCCCGAGCCCCTGGAAGCATGAAAATCACTTTAAACATGCTAATTTTAGCTCTAACACTGATGATCCACCTACAAATGTGAACTGACGTTCAAAAATAAAACATTTGAAAACGGACCATTTTCCACATTTCTGAAGCATGACGTAATGGGGGGGTGTTATCTCTTTTGTCGAAAATCAGCCGTTTTTGCTCGAACATTAAATGCCTCCAAATGGTATTTAATTAACTTCCCGAGCCCCTGAAAGCATGAAAATCACTTTAAACATGCTAATTTTAGCTCTAACACTGATGATCCACCTACAAATGTGAACTGACGTTCAAAAATAAAACATTTGAAAACGGACCATTTTCCACATTTCTGAAGCATGACGTAATGGGGGGGTGTTATCTCTTTTGTCGAAAATCAGCCGTTTTTGCTCGAACATTAAATGCCTCCAAATGGTATTTAATTAACTTCCCGGGGTGAAGAAACCCTTTTTGAGAACTCAGAGTGAGTAAATTGGCCATTTTCATGCACTTTTAACCATTCCATAAATCTTGTGTTTTGGGCCCCTGGAAGCATGAAAATCACTTTAAACATGCTAATTTTATCTCTAACACTGATGATCCACCTACAAATGTGAACTGACGTTCAAAAATAAAACATTTGAAAACGGACCATTTTCCACATTTCTGAAGCATGACGTAATGGGGGGGTGTTATCTCTTTTGTCGAAAATCAGCCGTTTTTGCTCGAACATTAAATGCCTCCAAATGGTATTTAATTAACTTCCCGAGCCCCTGGAAGCATGAAAATCACTTTAAACATGCTAATTTTAGCTCTAACACTGATGATCCACCTACAAATGTGAACTGACGTTCAAAAATAAAACATTTGAAAACGGACCATTTTCCACATTTCTGAAGCATGACGTAATGGGGGGGTGTTATCTCTTTTGTCGAAAATCAGCCGTTTTTGCTCGAACATTAAATGCCTCCAAATGGTATTTAATTAACTTCCCGAGCCCCTGGAAGCATGAAAATCACTTTAAACATGCTAATTTTAGCTCTAACACTGATGATCCACCTACAAATGTGAACTGACGTTCAAAAATAAAACATTTGAAAACGGACCATTTTCCACATTTCTGAAGCATGACGTAATGGGGGGGTGTTATCTCTTTTGTCGAAAATCAGCCGTTTTTGCTCGAACATTAAATGCCTCCAAATGGTATTTAATTAACTTCCCGAGCCCCTGGAAGCATGAAAATCACTTTAAACATGCTAATTTTAGCTCTAACACTGATGATCCACCTACAAATGTGAACTGACGTTCAAAAATAAAACATTTGAAAACGGACCATTTTCCACATTTCTGAAGCATGACGTAATGGGGGGGTGTTATCTCTTTTGTCGAAAATCAGCCGTTTTTGCTCGAACATTAAATGCCTTCAAATGGTATTTAATTAACTTCCCGGGGTGAAGAAACCCTTTTTGAGAACTCAGAGTGAGTAAATTGCCCATTTTCATGCACTTTTAACCATTCCATAAATCTTGTGTTTTGGGCCCCTGGAAGCATGAAAATCACTTTAAACATGCTAATTTTAGCTCTAACACTGATGATCCACCTACAAATGTGAACTGACGTTCAAAAATAAAACATTTGAAAACGGACCATTTTCCACATTTCTGAAGCATGACGTAATGGGGGGGTGTTATCTCTTTTGTCGAAAATCAGCCGTTTTTGCTCGAACATTAAATGCCTCCAAATGGTATTTATTTCACTTCCCGGGGTGAAGAAACCCTTTTTGAGAACTCAGAGTGAGTAAATTGGCCATTTTCATGCACTTTTAACCATTCCATTAATCTTGTGTTTTGGGCCCCTGGAAGCATGAAAATCACTTTAAACATGCTAATTTTAGCTCTAACACTGATGATCCACCTACAAATGTGAACTGACGTTCAAAAATAAAACATTTGAAAACGGACCATTTTCCACATTTCTGAAGCATGACGTAATGGGGGGGGTGTTATCTCTTTTGTCGAAAATCAGCCGTTTTTGCTCGAACATTAAATGCCTCCAAATGGTATTTAATTAACTTCCCGAGCCCCTGGAAGCATGAAAATCACTTTAAACATGCTAATTTTAGCTCTAACACTGATGATCCACCTACAAATGTGAACTGACGTTCAAAAATAAAACATTTGAAAACGGACCATTTTCCACATTTCTGAAGCATGACGTAATGGGGGGGTGTTATCTCTTTTGTCGAAAATCAGCCGTTTTTGCTCGAACATTAAATGCCTCCAAATGGTATTTAATTAACTTCCCGGGGTGAAGAACCCCTTTTTGAGAACTCAGAGTGAGTAAATTGGCCATTTTCATGCACTTTTAACCATTCCATAAATCTTGTGTTTTGGGCCCCTGGAAGCATGAAAATCACTTTAAACATGCTAATTTTATCTCTAACACTGATGATCCACCTACAAATGTGAACTGACGTTCAAAAATAAAACATTTGAAAACGGACCATTTTCCACATTTCTGAAGCATGACGTAATGGGGGGGTGTTATCTCTTTTGTCGAAAATCAGCCGTTTTTGCTCGAACATTAAATGCCTCCAAATGGTATTTAATTAACTTCCCGAGCCCCTGGAAGCATGAAAATCACTTTAAACATGCTAATTTTAGCTCTAACACTGATGATCCACCTACAAATGCGAACAGACGTTCAAAAATAAAACATTTGAAAACGGACCATTTTCCACATTTCTGAAGCATGACGTAATGGGGGGGTGTTATCTCTTTTGTCGAAAATCAGCCGTTTTTGCTCGAACATTAAATGCCTCCAAATGGTATTTAATTAACTTCCCGAGCCCCTGGAAGCATGAAAATCACTTTAAACATGCTAATTTTAGCTCTAACACTGATGATCCACCTACAAATGTGAACTGACGTTCAAAAATAAAACATTTGAAAACGGACCATTTTCCACATTTCTGAAGCATGACGTAATGGGGGGGTGTTATCTCTTTTGTCGAAAATCAGCCGTTTTTGCTCGAACATTAAATGCCTCCAAATGGTATTTAATTAACTTCCCGAGCCCCTGGAAGCATGAAAATCACTTTAAACATGCTAATTTTAGCTCTAACACTGATGATCCACCTACAAATGTGAACTGACGTTCAAAAATAAAACATTTGAAAACGGACCATTTTCCACATTTCTGAAGCATGACGTAATGGGGGGGTGTTATCTCTTTTGTCGAAAATCAGCCGTTTTTGCTCGAACATTAAATGCCTCCAAATGGTATTTAATTAACTTCCCGGGGTGAAGAAACCCTTTTTGAGAACTCAGAGTGAGTAAATTGCCCATTTTCATGCACTTTTAACCATTCCATAAATCTTGTGTTTTGGGCCCCTGGAAGCATGAAAATCACTTTAAACATGCTAATTTTAGCTCTAACACTGATGATCCACCTACAAATGTGAACTGACGTTCAAAAATAAAACATTTGAAAACGGACCATTTTCCACATTTCTGAAGCATGACGTAATGGGGGGGTGTTATCTCTTTTGTCGAAAATCAGCCGTTTTTGCTCGAACATTAAATGCCTCCAAATGGTATTTAATTAACTTCCCGAGCCCCTGAAAGCATGAAAATCACTTTAAACATGCTAATTTTAGCTCTAACACTGATGATCCACCTACAAATGTGAACTGACGTTCAAAAATAAAACATTTGAAAACGGACCATTTTCCACATTTCTGAAGCATGACGTAATGGGGGGGTGTTATCTCTTTTGTCGAAAATCAGCCGTTTTTGCTCGAACATTAAATGCCTCCAAATGGTATTTAATTAACTTCCCGGGGTGAAGAAACCCTTTTTGAGAACTCAGAGTGAGTAAATTGGCCATTTTCATGCACTTTTAACCATTCCATAAATCTTGTGTTTTGGGCCCCTGGAAGCATGAAAATCACTTTAAACATGCTAATTTTATCTCTAACACTGATGATCCACCTACAAATGTGAACTGACGTTCAAAAATAAAACATTTGAAAACGGACCATTTTCCACATTTCTGAAGCATGACGTAATGGGGGGGTGTTATCTCTTTTGTCGAAAATCAGCCGTTTTTGCTCGAACATTAAATGCCTCCAAATGGTATTTAATTAACTTCCCGAGCCCCTGGAAGCATGAAAATCACTTTAAACATGCTAATTTTAGCTCTAACACTGATGATCCACCTACAAATGTGAACTGACGTTCAAAAATAAAACATTTGAAAACGGACCATTTTCCACATTTCTGAAGCATGACGTAATGGGGGGGTGTTATCTCTTTTGTCGAAAATCAGCCGTTTTTGCTCGAACAATAAATGCCTCCAAATGGTATTTAATTAACTTCCCGAGCCCCTGGAAGCATGAAAATCACTTTAAACATGCTAATTTTAGCTCTAACACTGATGATCCACCTACAAATGTGAACTGACGTTCAAAAATAAAACATTTGAAAACGGACCATTTTCCACATTTCTGAAGCATGACGTAATGGGGGGGTGTTATCTCTTTTGTCGAAAATCAGCCGTTTTTGCTCGAACATTAAATGCCTCCAAATGGTATTTAATTAACTTCCCGAGCCCCTGGAAGCATGAAAATCACTTTAAACATGCTAATTTTAGCTCTAACACTGATGATCCACCTACAAATGTGAACTGACGTTCAAAAATAAAACATTTGAAAACGGACCATTTTCCACATTTCTGAAGCATGACGTAATGGGGGGGTGTTATCTCTTTTGTCGAAAATCAGCCGTTTTTGCTCGAACATTAAATGCCTTCAAATGGTATTTAATTAACTTCCCGGGGTGAAGAAACCCTTTTTGAGAACTCAGAGTGAGTAAATTGCCCATTTTCATGCACTTTTAACCATTCCATAAATCTTGTGTTTTGGGCCCCTGGAAGCATGAAAATCACTTTAAACATGCTAATTTTAGCTCTAACACTGATGATCCACCTACAAATGTGAACTGACGTTCAAAAATAAAACATTTGAAAACGGACCATTTTCCACATTTCTGAAGCATGACGTAATGGGGGGGTGTTATCTCTTTTGTCGAAAATCAGCCGTTTTTGCTCGAACATTAAATGCCTCCAAATGGTATTTATTTCACTTCCCGGGGTGAAGAAACCCTTTTTGAGAACTCAGAGTGAGTAAATTGGCCATTTTCATGCACTTTTAACCATTCCATTAATCTTGTGTTTTGGGCCCCTGGAAGCATGAAAATCACTTTAAACATGCTAATTTTAGCTCTAACACTGATGATCCACCTACAAATGTGAACTGACGTTCAAAAATAAAACATTTGAAAACGGACCATTTTCCACATTTCTGAAGCATGACGTAATGGGGGGGTGTTATCTCTTTTGTCGAAAATCAGCCGTTTTTGCTCGAACATTAAATGCCTCCAAATGGTATTTAATTAACTTCCCGAGCCCCTGGAAGCATGAAAATCACTTTAAACATGCTAATTTTAGCTCTAACACTGATGATCCACCTACAAATGTGAACTGACGTTCAAAAATAAAACATTTGAAAACCGACCATTTTCCACATTTCTGAAGCATGACGTAATGGGGGGGTGTTATCTCTTTTGTCGAAAATCAGCCGTTTTTGCTCGAACATTAAATGCCTCCAAATGGTATTTAATTAACTTCCCGAGCCCCTGGAAGCATGAAAATCACTTTAAACATGCTAATTTTAGCTCTAACACTGATGATCCACCTACAAATGTGAACTGACGTTCAAAAATAAAACATTTGAAAACGGACCATTTTCCACATTTCTGAAGCATGACGTAATGGGGGGGTGTTATCTCTTTTGTCGAAAATCAGCCGTTTTTGCTCGAACATTAAATGCCTCCAAATGGTATTTAATTAACTTCCCGAGCCCCTGGAAGCATGAAAATCACTTTAAACATGCTAATTTTAGCTCTAACACTGATGATCCACCTACAAATGTGAACTGACGTTCAAAAATAAAACATTTGAAAACGGACCATTTTCCACATTTCTGAAGCATGACGTAATGGGGGGGTGTTATCTCTTTTGTCGAAAATCAGCCGTTTTTGCTCGAACATTAAATGCCTCCAAATGGTATTTAATTAACTTCCCGGGGTGAAGAAACCCTTTTTGAGAACTCAGAGTGAGTAAATTGGCCATTTTCATGCACTTTTAACCATTCCATAAATCTTGTGTTTTGGGCCCCTGGAAGCATGAAAATCACTTTAAACATGCTAATTTTAGCTCTAACACTGATGATCCACCTACAAATGTGAACTGACGTTCAAAAATAAAACATTTGAAAACGGACCATTTTCCACATTTCTGAAGCATGACGTAATGGGGGGGTGTTATCTCTTTTGTCGAAAATCAGCCGTTTTTGCTTGAACATTAAATGCCTCCAAATGGTATTTATTTCACTTCCCGGGGTGAAGAAACCCTTTTTGAGAACTCAGAGTGAGTAAATTGGCCATTTTCATGCACTTTTAACCATTCCATTAATCTTGTGTTTTGGGCCCCTGGAAGCATGAAAATCACTTTAAACATGCTAATTTTAGCTCTAACACCGATGATCCACCTACAAATGTGAACTGACGTTCAAAAATAAAACATTTGAAAACGGACCATTTTCCACATTTCTGAAGCATGACGTAATGGGGGGGTGTTATCTCTTTTGTCGAAAATCAGCCGTTTTTGCTCGAACATTAAATGCCTCCAAATGGTATTTAATTAACTTCCCGAGCCCCTGGAAGCATGAAAATCACTTTAAACATGCTAATTTTAGCTCTAACACTGATGATCCACCTACAAATGTGAACTGACGTTCAAAAATAAAACATTTGAAAACGGACCATTTTCCACATTTCTGAAGCATGACGTAATGGGGGGGTGTTATCTCTTTTGTCGAAAATCAGCCGTTTTTGCTCGAACATTAAATGCCTCCAAATGGTATTTAATTAACTTCCCGAGCCCCTGGAAGCATGAAAATCACTTTAAACATGCTAATTTTAGCTCTAACACTGATGATCCACCTACAAATGTGAACTGACGTTCAAAAATAAAACATTTGAAAACGGACCATTTTCCACATTTCTGAAGCATGACGTAATGGGGGGGTGTTATCTCTTTTGTCGAAAATCAGCCGTTTTTGCTCGAACATTAAATGCCTCCAAATGGTATTTAATTAACTTCCCGGGGTGAAGAAACCCTTTTTGAGAACTCAGAGTGAGTAAATTGGCCATTTTCATGCACTTTTAACCATTCCATAAACCTTGTGTTTTGGGCCCCTGGAAGCATGAAAATCACTTTAAACATGCTAATTTTAGCTCTAACACTGATGATCCACCTACAAATGTGAACTGACGTTCAAAAATAAAACATTTGAAAACGGACCATTTTCCACATTTCTGAAGCATGACGTAATGGGGGGGTGTTATCTCTTTTGTCGAAAATCAGCCGTTTTTGCTCGAACATTAAATGCCTCCAAATGGTATTTAATTAACTTCCCGAGCCCCTGGAAGCATGAAAATCACTTTAAACATGCTAATTTTAGCTCTAACACTGATGATCCACCTACAAATGTGAACTGACGTTCAAAAATAAAACATTTGAAAACGGACCATTTTCCACATTTCTCAAGCATGACGTAATGGGGGGGTGTTATCTCTTTTGTCGAAAATCAGCCGTTTTTGCTCGAACATTAAATGACTCCAAATGGTATTTAATTAACTTCCCGGGGTGAAGAAACCCTTTTTGAGAACTCAGAGTGAGTAAATTGGCCATTTTCATGCACTTTTAACCATTCCATAAATCTTGTGTTTTGGGCCCCTGGAAGCATGAAAATCACTTTAAACATGCTAATTTTAGCTCTAACACTGATGATCCACCTACAAATGTGAACTGACGTTCAAAAATAAAACATTTGAAAACGGACCATTTTCCACATTTCTGAAGCATGACGTAATGGGGGGGTGTTATCTCTTTTGTCGAAAATCAGCCGTTTTTGCTCGAACATTAAATGCCTCCAAATGGTATTTATTTCACTTCCCGGGGTGAAGAAACCCTTTTTGAGAACTCAGAGTGAGTAAATTGGCCATTTTCATGCACTTTTAACCATTCCATTAATCTTGTGTTTTGGGCCCCTGGAAGCATGAAAATCACTTTAAACATGCTAATTTTAGCTCTAACACTGATGATCCACCTACAAATGTGAACTGACGTTCAAAAATAAAACATTTGAAAACGGACCATTTTCCACATTTCTGAAGCATGACGTAATGGGGGGGTGTTATCTCTTTTGTCGAAAATCAGCCGTTTTTGCTCGAACATTAAATGCCTCCAAATGGTATTTAATTAACTTCCCGAGCCCCTGGAAGCATGAAAATCACTTTAAACATGCTAATTTTAGCTCTAACACTGATGATCCACCTACAAATGTGAACTGACGTTCAAAAATAAAACATTTGAAAACGGACCATTTTCCACATTTCTGAAGCATGACGTAATGGGGGGGGTGTTATCTCTTTTGTCGAAAATCAGCCGTTTTTGCTCGAACATTAAATGCCTCCAAATGGTATTTATTTCACTTCCCGAGCCCCTGGAAGCATGAAAATCACTTTAAACATGCTAATTTTAGCTCTAACACTGATGATCCACCTACAAATGTGAACTGACGTTAAAAAATAAAACATTTGAAAACGGACCATTTTCCACATTTCTGAAGCATGACGTAATGGGGGGGTGTTATCTCTTTTGTCGAAAATCAGCCGTTTTTGCTCGAACATTAAATGCCTCCAAATGGTATTTAATTAACTTCCCGGGGTGAAGAAACCCTTTTTGAGAACTCAGAGTGAGTAAATTGGCCATTTTCATGCACTTTTAACCATTCCATAAATCTTGTGTTTTGGGCCCCTGGAAGCATGAAAATCACTTTAAACATGCTAATTTTAGCTCTAACACTGATGATCCACCTACAAATGTGAACTGACGTTCAAAAATAAAACATTTGAAAACGGACCATTTTCCACATTTCTGAAGCATGACGTAATGGGGGGGTGTTATCTCTTTTGTCGAAAATCAGCCGTTTTTGCTCGAACATTAAATGCCTCCAAATGGTATTTATTTCACTTCCCGGGGTGAAGAAACCCTTTTTGAGAACTCAGAGTGAGTAAATTGGCCATTTTCATGCACTTTTAACCATTCCATTAATCTTGTGTTTTGGGCCCCTGGAAGCATGAAAATCACTTTAAACATGCTAATTTTAGCTCTAACACTGATGATCCACCTACAAATGTGAACTGACGTTCAAAAATAAAACATTTGAAAACGGACCATTTTCCACATTTCTGAAGCATGACGTAATGGGGGGGTGTTATCTCTTTTGTCGAAAATCAGCCGTTTTTGCTCGAACATTAAATGCCTCCAAATGGTATTTAATTAACTTCCCGAGCCCCTGGAAGCATGAAAATCACTTTAAACATGCTAATTTTAGCTCTAACACTGATGATCCACCTACAAATGTGAACTGACGTTCAAAAATAAAACATTTGAAAACGGACCATTTTCCACATTTCTGAAGCATGACGTAATGGGGGGGTGTTATCTCTTTTGTCGAAAATCAGCTGTTTTTGCTCGAACATTAAATGCCTCCAAATGGTATTTATTTCACTTCCCGAGCCCCTGGAAGCATGAAAATCACTTTAAACATGCTAATTTTAGCTCTAACACTGATGATCCACCTACAAATGTGAACTGACGTTCAAAAATAAAACATTTGAAAATGGACCATTTTCCACATTTCTGAAGCATGACGTAATGGGGGGGTGTTATCTCTTTTGTCGAAAATCAGCCGTTTTTGCTCGAACATTAAATGCCTCCAAATGGTATTTAATTAACTTCCCGAGCCCCTGGAAGCATGAAAATCACTTTAAACATGCTAATTTTAGCTCTAACACTGATGATCCACCTACAAATGTGAACTGACGTTCAAAAATAAAACATTTGAAAACGGACCATTTTCCACATTTCTGAAGCATGACGTAATGGGGGGGTGTTATCTCTTTTGTCGAAAATCAGCCGTTTTTGCTCGAACATTAAATGCCTCCAAATGGTATTTAATTAACTTCCCGAGCCCCTGGAAGCATGAAAATCACTTTAAACATGCTAATTTTAGCTCTAACACTGATGATCCACCTACAAATGTGAACTGACGTTCAAAAATAAAACATTTGAAAACGGACCATTTTCCACATTTCTGAAGCATGACGTAATGGGGGGGGTGTTATCTCTTTTGTCGAAAATCAGCCGTTTTTGCTCGAACATTAAATGCCTCCAAATGGTATTTAATTAACTTCCCGGGGTGAAGAAACCCTTTTTGAGAACTCAGAGTGAGTAAATTGGCCATTTTCATGCACTTTTAACCATTCCATAAATCTTGTGTTTTGGGCCCCTGGAAGCATGAAAATCACTTTAAACATGCTAATTTTAGCTCTAACACTGATGATCCACCTACAAATGTGAACTGACATTCAAAAATAAAACATTTGAAAACGGACCATTTTCCACATTTCTGAAGCATGACGTAATGGGGGGGTGTTATCTCTTTTGTCGAAAATCAGCCGTTTTTGCTCGAACATTAAATGCCTCCAAATGGTATTTAATTAACTTCCCGAGCCCCTGGAAGCATGAAAATCACTTTAAACATGCTAATTTTAGCTCTAACACTGATGATCCACCTACAAATGTGAACTGACGTTCAAAAATAAAACATTTGAAAACGGACCATTTTCCACATTTCTGAAGCATGACGTAATGGGGGGGTGTTATCTCTTTTGTCGAAAATCAGCCGTTTTTGCTCGAACATTAAATGCCTCCAAATGGTATTTAATTAACTTCCCGAGCCCCTGGAAGCATGAAAATCACTTTAAACATGCTAATTTTAGCTCTAACACTGATGATCCACCTACAAATGTGAACTGACGTTCAAAAATAAAACATTTGAAAACGGACCATTTTCCACATTTCTGAAGCATGACGTAATGGGGGGGTGTTATCTCTTTTGTCGAAAATCAGCCGTTTTTGCTCGAACATTAAATGCCTCCAAATGGTATTTAATTAACTTCCCGAGCCCCTGGAAGCATGAAAATCACTTTAAACATGCTAATTTTAGCTCTAACACTGATGATCCACCTACAAATGTGAACTGACGTTCAAAAATAAAACATTTGAAAACGGACCATTTTCCACATTTCTGAAGCATGACGTAATGGGGGGGTGTTATCTCTTTTGTCGAAAATCAGCCGTTTTTGCTCGAACATTAAATGCCTCCAAATGGTATTTAATTAACTTCCCGGGGTGAAGAAACCCTTTTTGAGAACTCAGAGTGAGTAAATTGGCCATTTTCATGCACTTTTAACCATTCCATAAATCTTGTGTTTTGGGCCCCTGGAAGCATGAAAATCACTTTAAACATGCTAATTTTAGCTCTAACACTGATGATCCACCTACAAATGTAAACTGACGTTCAAAAATAAAACATTTGAAAACGGACCATTTTCCACATTTCTGAAGCATGACGTAATGGGGGAGTGTTATCTCTTTTGTCGAAAATCAGCCGTTTTTGCTCGAACATTAAATGCCTCCAAATGGTATTTAATTAACTTCCCGAGCCCCTGGAAGCATGAAAATCACTTTAAACATGCTAATTTTAGCTCTAACACTGATGATCCACCTACAAATGTGAACTGACGTTCAAAAATAAAACATTTGAAAACGGACCATTTTCCACATTTCTGAAGCATGACGTAATGGGGGGGTGTTATCTCTTTTGTCGAAAATCAGCCGTTTTTGCTCGAACATTAAATGCCTCCAAATGGTATTTAATTAACTTCCCGGGGTGAAGAAACCCTTTTTGAGAACTCAGAGTGAGTAAATTGGCCATTTTCATGCACTTTTAACCATTCCATAAATCTTGTGTTTTGGGCCCCTGGAAGCATGAAAATCACTTTAAACATGCTAATTTTAGCTCTAACACTGATGATCCACCTACAAATGTGAACTGACGTTCAAAAATAAAACATTTGAAAACGGACCATTTTCCACATTTCTGAAGCATGACGTAATGGGGGGGTGTTATCTCTTTTGTCGAAAATCAGCTGTTTTTGCTCGAACATTAAATGCCTCCAAATGGTATTTAATTAACTTCCCGAGCCCCTGGAAGCATGAAAATCACTTTAAACATGCTAATTTTAGCTCTAACACTGATGATCCACCTACAAATGTGAACTGACGTTCAAAAATAAAACATTTGAAAACGGACCATTTTCCACATTTCTGAAGCATGACGTAATGGGGGGGTGTTATCTCTTTTGTCGAAAATCAGCCGTTTTTGCTCGAACATTAAATGCCTCCAAATGGTATTTAATTAACTTCCCGGGGTGAAGAAACCCTTTTTGAGAACTCAGAGTGAGTAAATTGGCCATTTTCATGCACTTTTAACCATTCCATAAATCTTGTGTTTTGGGCCCCTGGAAGCATGAAAATCACTTTAAACATGCTAATTTTAGCTCTAACACTGATGATCCACCTACAAATGTGAACTGACGTTCAAAAATAAAACATTTGAAAACGGACCATTTTCCACATTTCTGAAGCATGACGTAATGGGGGGGTGTTATCTCTTTTGTCGAAAATCAGCCGTTTTTGCTCGAACATTAAAGGCCTCCAAATGGTATTTAATTAACTTCCCGAGCCCCTGGAAGCATGAAAATCACTTTAAACATGCTAATTTTAGCTCTAACACTGATGATCCACCTACAAATGTGAACTGACGTTCAAAAATAAAACATTTGAAAACGGACCATTTTCCACATTTCTGAAGCATGACGTAATGGGGGGGTGTTATCTCTTTTGTCGAAAATCAGCCGTTTTTGCTCGAACATTAAATGCCTCCAAATGGTATTTAATTAACTTCCCGAGCCCCTGGAAGCATGAAAATCACTTTAAACATGCTAATTTTAGCTCTAACACTGATGATCCACCTACAAATGTGAACTGACGTTCAAAAATAAAACATTTGAAAACGGACCATTTTCCACATTTCTGAAGCATGACGTAATGGGGGGGTGTTATCTCTTTTGTCGAAAATCAGCCGTTTTTGCTCGAACATTAAATGCCTCCAAATGGTATTTAATTAACTTCCCGAGCCCCTGGAAGCATGAAAATCACTTTAAACATGCTAATTTTAGCTCTAACACTGATGATCCACCTACAAATGTGGAAAGGGGCGACCACTCGGTCCCCCCGAACGTATGGCAGAGTGCCTCGATCCCCCCGGGAAGACATTTTTGGGCGGGAGGCGCGTCTCGGCTGGTATGCCCGAAGCGGCGTAGCCGGGGCGCGCTTTTTCCCGCCCTTGAGTGGGCTGGCCTAGACACGGACGCCGCCGGCCACGCCCTCGGGGCAGGCAGGGGCGGGTTTACGCCCGCCCTGAAGATGGATAAAAAGAGACGCAAGACCAGAAGACATCCTCTTGTTCCTGTGCTCTGAAGCTGCACCTCCCCGCTGCACGTGAGCTCGAGACGGAACGAAGAGCCAATTTTGAGCGTTTTAATCGTTCTTGTTTGTTTTTCAGTTACTTTGTTGGAGAATGCCGAAGAAGGTTGAAAAGCGCATGAATACCGACCAGATGCTGCGTGTTCTCATGAAGGAGATGTCCGAGCTAAGGAAGCGGGTGGACAAGAATGAGGAAAGGGGCCCAAAACGTCCTTTGGCGGGAGCAGCCCCGGGAGGGAAAAACAAGAGGCCCAGGAGGGGGGCAGCGGGAGAGGAGATCCCCGGTCCCAGTGCTCCGCTCGAGGCTCCAACTCCCGTGCCAGAGGAGGGGAATCCGATCACCCCCGTGTCCGAGGATGATATGCCGCCCGAGTTGGCAGCACAATTGGCAGCGTGGTTGGGGAAAGGTAACGAGGGCGCCACGGCTGTCGAAGCGCAGGAGCTGATTAAGCAATTGCGTGAGAAACGGGAAGCAGCCAAGGTGCCCGTGCCGGCTGCAGTGGGGGACAAGGCACCAGGGATGGTTGCGACCACAGAGGCAGCGTCAGGTGCAGGTAAGCGGCCATTGCCGATCGCGAGGGATGAGTCAACACCCTCTCGGAGGGAAAAGTTGGGGCAACATGTTCCTTTGGCAATTAAGGAAAAGATTTGGGCGGGGGAATATGTGAACATTTTTTCGTTACTGGTTGATCATTATGAGGTGGAGCATGTAAAGAGTCAGAAGGACCTAATGCATCCGAGTGTTTGGCGCGCAAAAATGGCCGCCTTTAAAGTGAATGAGAATATCGCCAATTGGGGCAATGCCTGGGGAATCTTTACATCAATCCTGGGGGAACGTAGGCCTGAGTTGCTTTCCGAGTTCCCAATCTACCAATCACGAATCATGGGGTACTCGACATCGCACCAGGGGAATCATTGGTTTTGTTACGACAATATGTTCAGAAAGGAAAAGGAGCATAATAAAAGTTTAACCTGGGATTGTTATGATGCCTTGACTTGGGATAAAATGAAGGAGTCAGGGATGTTAAAAATGCCGTTGGTGGGAAGTAATGTGGGTGAATCCTCCCGACAATATGCGGGGACGCCCTTTCGATCAGGTTCGGGGGCCGACTATCACTCGAAACCTACCGGCAATACCGGAAGAAAGGGTTTCTGTTTTAATTACAACAGAGGAAAATGTACGAGACCGCAGGGATCGTGTAAATTCAAACATGTATGTAGTGGTTGTGGGTCGTCCCATCCTGAGGCCTCGTGCAGAGCCAGAACGGGTGATAACGGGGGGAGAGGAGGCGCCAAACAGGTCTAATATAGTCCGAGGGGCGCCTTTACCCACTCCCGTTGATACCCTGGCAATGATCCCTTGGCTCAGTGATTACCCGGATCGTACTTCTGCTGGGGTGCTGCGAAACGGTTTTTCGTATGGTTTCCGCATCCCGGTAGGGGACTTTCAGGGTGTGGATAAGTGTAAAAACCAACTTTCCGTCCTGCAGCATACAGCCGTAGTACAGGATAAGATCCGAAAAGAGGTGACTCGAGGTCGGGTCGCTGGCCCGTTTAGTGTACCCCCAGTTCAGAATTTTGTTTGTTCTCCCTTAGGGGTAGTCCCCAAGAAAGACCCTGGAGAGTTCCGACTAATTCATAACTTATCAGCTCCACGAGGTCTTTCCGTAAATGAGGCAATCGATCCAGAAGTGTGTTCGGTGCGGTACGCATCCTTCGATGAGGCCGTAGCCATTTTGAATCGCCTGGGGCCCGGGGCGCTGATGGCGAAGTCAGATATCGAGTCAGCTTTCTGATTGCTCCCGGTACACCCAGACGACCAGCGTCTCCTAGGTTTCATGTTTCAGGGTTGTTATTACATGGATAGGTGTATGCCAATGGGGTGTTCTATATCCTGTGCTTATTTCGAGAAATTCAGTTGTTTTTTACAATGGGTCTTCACAAAGAGAACGGGTTTCCAAGATGTAATGCACTACCTTGATGATTTCTTATTTCTGGGGGCAGCCGGGGGTCTTGAATGTGGCCGGGCCTTGGCCGAATTTTGTGTGTTGATGAAACAGTTAGGCGTGCCATTGGCGCCGGGTAAAACAGTGGGTCCCACGACTTGCCTCGAGTTTCTGGGGATCGAGTTGGACTCCATTGAGGGGTGTTTCCGTTTGCCAGCCGAGAAAGTGTTGAAGTTCAGGGCTGCGCTGCAACTGTGTATAAATACATCAAAAGTTACGCTGCAACAATTACAGCAGGTGGTGGGACAGTTGAATTTTGCCCTGAGGGTAATACCAATGGCCCGCCCCTTTTCCCGTTCAATTGCCCAAGCGATGGTCGGCCTTAAAAAAGGCCATCATCGCACGAGACTATCGGCCGAGATCCGCCAGGACATGCGTATTTGGTTAGCATTCTTGGTGGATTTCAATGGTAGAATCGTCTGGAATAAACCAGCCGTGTCTTCTGAGGAGCTGGGGCTATGGACAGATTCGGCGGGAAGCATAGGTTTTGGCGCCATCTTCGGCACAAAATGGTCGGCACAAAGATGGCCGACTTGGTGGCATGAGAAGGGTCCGACGAGTAATATTGCTTTCCTCGAACTGTTTCCCATCTTGGTGGCCTTGAGAACATGGCCCGATGGGTTCAAAAATCACTCGGTCATATTTTGGTCGGACAATATGACTGTGGTCGAGTGCATCAATAGTCAGGCAGCACGTTGTAAACTGATCTTAAGACTGCTTAAAGAAATTGTTTTACTGTGTATGCAATTGAACGTGCTATTCAGAGCAAAACACGTGCCAGGGGTGATGAATCAGGCAGCTGACGCACTGTCTCGTTTTCAAATGCAGGCTTTTTCGGGTTTCCTTCCCTCAGCGGACCCGGAGCCGGCACCCTTTACCGAAGCTCTCTGGTCTCTCGGTGCCCCGAACTTCGTCACCTCGTGGGAGAGAGTCTAGCACCAAGGACGAGGAAGGCATATGAAGGGGCGTTTCGGGCCTATTTAGCCTTTTTGGGGAGTGATAGAGAGCGGTTTTGGGGTCATGAGGAATGGGTGGTGAATTTCCTGATGTCTTTACGTAGGGCTGGGAAATCGGTGGCTACGGCCCAGAGGCATCGTGCTGCCATTTCCTTTGTTGCCAGAGCACACGCTATCCAGGACCCAACAGCGTCTTTCGTTGTACAGAAAGCGCTGCGTGGGTGGCAACGCCTTGAGGGTCGCAGAGTAGATGAAAGGCGCCCGATAGGTTTGGATAGATTGTCCCAGTTGTTGGCTACACTTCCGGCCACATGTTCATCTCAGTTCGAGGCAGTGCTGTTCCGAGCCGCGTTTACGCTAGCATTTCACGGAGCAATGCGGGTAAGCGAGCTAGTTGCAAGGAACAAACTGGATGTGGCGGGGGGTTTGTGCCAGGAACACGTCCAGATCAGGGGAGAAACAATGACTGTTTCCTTTGTAAGGTCTAAGACTGATCAAGATGGGATGGGTGACTGCGTCATCATACGCAGGATTCCTGGGTCCTCCATATGTCCGGTAAAGTGTTTAGAGGAGTACCTAGCACGAAGGATGGCATCATGGGGGGGACTTTGTTAAGACACGCGGACGCCACCCCACTGACGAAATTTCAGTTTCAGCGGGTGCTTGCGATGTCAGTTGCCGCTGCGGGCTTGAACCCGGGCGAATTTGGGACCCATTCCTTTCGGATAGGGGCTGCTACGGAAGCTACAGCCAGGGGTCTTAATGTTGAGCAAGTGAAACGAATGGGGCGTTGGTCCTCCAATTGTTATAAAAGATATGTGCGGTTGCACATGTTGTGAAGCTGTAATTATGTACTCTGTACTCACGCTTCTTGTTTTTGTTTGGTTTCAGTTACGCAAGCCTACGAGGCGGGGCGGACTATGCAGTCGACCTTACACCGGGTCAGCGGTCAGACATCACCGGCTGTGGAAAAGGAGGTGTGGGTCGTGGGCCACTCATACGTGAGGCGTGCCACGGACGTATTCAAAGCAGGTGACATGATTCACGTTGCTGGGGAATACGGGTACAGGATGTCCTTCTACGGAAGGGGCGGTCTCTGTATTGACCAGTTTCAAACATTTTTTGAGGGTTTGTTAGGGCGGACAAGGTCACCGCCGTCTATAGTTATAGTGCATGTTGGGGGCAATGATTTGGTCACCATCGGTAGACGACTACTCCTGGAGGCAATGCTTTCCACTGTAAGTTGGTTGGCGAGGAGAGTTCTGGGGTGCACGATTGCATGGTCCCATTTGATTCCACGAAAAGTGTGGCGGGGGGCTATCTCTATACCTGCTTTGAATCACTCTGTTAGAAAGCTTAACAATAAAGTGAGTAGGTTGTTCCGTTCCAGGACATTGCATTCTATTTCTCATAACTGTATTAATGATGACAGGATGTATTCGGGGGATGGTGTGCATTTATCTTGGGTAGGGAATGAGTTGTTCTTAGGAGATCTCTTAGCATGGTTGAAATCTTTGAAACATGACCTTTAGGTAGGAGTTTTGTGGGGGGTCCGGATAGCCGGTCAACTATCCGGCCTGTGGCGGTAAGGTCATGATCGGTGAGCACTAATTGGAAGATCCCTATGAGTGGGCGTCACCCAACACGGATGGGAGCGCTCGGGGGAGGTGGCCTTTGGCCCCTCAACGGGGAGGCGGTCCCTTCTAAGGATGGGTCGCCGGAAGAAGAGGAAAGGCGGTCAAGGCCCCTTCCTGTGTAGGAGGGGTTACAGCCCCCTCCTGGGGAATTTCCCGGGGCCAGTGACATCTGCGACGGCAGATGCGGTAAGTTGTGTGGGGTTGGGGGGAGGTCTACGATACCTTCTAGATACCTCACACGAGTCTTCGAACGACCTTTAACTGGCGTCGAGTTGATAAGTGCCCCCGTCAAGACAAGGGAAATTGTAGTAGTTGCACGTGAGTACGCCTCAGTGCTGTCGCCCCTCCCAAGTGGGGGGGGTATGTCTGGTTAGGGATCTTGACACCGGTTACGACCTTGCCGTTGGCCCTTAAACGTTAGGATGTACAATTTCAATGTTTCAAGTAAATGTTTTGTAGGATGTTAGATCGGCTAGGAGAACCTCTGTATTAGAGAATCTGTTAAGGTTAGCCAAACATCGCAGTGTGGTATGAAATTGTACATTAATGTTTAATTGTTTTTTTTAATTTTGTTTTTAATAAATACGGCCGGGAGGGTCACTCCCTCCCACTTCCAAAAACTTCAAGAACTGTTTCCGGTTTCCCTCATTTGGGGATTGTGTTGAGAGGGGGTGGCGGGTATCTCAGCCATATGGAAAGGGGCGACCACTCGGTCCCCCCGAACGTATGGCAGAGTGCCTCGATCCCCCCGGGAAGACATTTTTGGGCAGGAGGCGCGTCTCGGCTGGTATGCCCGAAGCGGCGTAGCCGGGGCGCGCTTTTTCCCGCCCTTGAGTGGGCTGGCCTAGACACGGACGCCGCCGGCCACGCCCTCGGGGCAGGCAGGGGCGGGTTTACGCCCGCCCTGAAGATGGATAAAAAGAGACGCAAGACCAGAAGACATCCTCTTGTTCCTGTGCTCTGAAGCTGCACCTCCCCGCTGCACGTGAGCTCGAGACGGAACGAAGAGCCAATTTTGACCCACCCACCAGCCCCTGAGGACAGCTAATTGTTTTAATAAAGTTGATCAGTTATTCTATTTCGTTTTCAGGTTGTTTTGGTGTTATGTTGATATTTAATGTGTAATAAAGATTGGTATAATGTTACAAGTTGGTGATTAAAGAATGTCGGATTTAAGGTCCATTTAGACACAGGTTTTTCGGTCATAGTGGCCAATGTAGTTTCGTTTAGTTAACACTTGTCGTATTTATTTCGGTCAGGCGGTAGGCGGTAAGGTCATGATCGGTGAGCACTAATTGGAAGATCCCTATGAGTGGGCGTCACCCAACACGGATGGGAGCGCTCGGGGGAGGTGGCCTTTGGCCCCTCAACGGGGAGGCGGTCCCTTCTAAGGATGGGTCGCCGGAAGAAGAGGAAAGGCGGTCAAGGCCCCTTTCTGTGTAGGAGGGGTTACAGCCCCCTCCTGGGGAATTTCCCGGGGCCAGTGACATCTGCGACGGCAGATGCGGTAAGTTGTGTGGGGTTGGGGGGAGGTCTACGATACCTTCTAGATACCTCACACGAGTCTTCGAACGACCTTTAACTGGCGTCGAGTTGATAAGTGCCCCCGTCAAGACAAGGGAAATTGTAGTAGTTGCACGTGAGTACGCCTCAGTGCTGTCGCCCCTCCCAAGTGGGGGGGGTATGTCTGGTTAGGGATCTTGACACCGGTTACGACCTTGCCGTTGGCCCTTAAACGTTAGGATGTACAATTTCAATGTTTCAAGTAAATGTTTTGTAGGATGTTAGATCGGCTAGGAGAACCTCTGTATTAGAGAATCTGTTAAGGTTAGCCAAACATCGCAGTGTGGTATGAAATTGTACATTAATGTTTAATTGTTTTTTTTAATTTTGTTTTTAATAAATACGGCCGGGAGGGTCACTCCCTCCCACTTCCAAAAACTTCAAGAACTGTTTCCGGTTTCCCTCATTTGGGGATTGTGTTGAGAGGGGGTGGCGGGTATCTCAGCCATATGAACTGACGTTCAAAAATAAAACATTTGAAAACGGACCATTTTCCACATTTCTGAAGCATGACGTAATGGGGGGGTGTTATCTCTTTTGTCGAAAATCAGCCGTTTTTGCTCGAACATTAAATGCCTCCAAATGGTATTTATTTCACTTCCCGAGCCCCTGGAAGCATGAAAATCACTTTAAACATGCTAATTTTAGCTCTAACACTGATGATCCACCTACAAATGTGAACTGACGTTCAAAAATAAAACATTTGAAAACGGACCATTTTCCACATTTCTGAAGCATGACGTAATGGGGGGGTGTTATCTCTTTTGTCGAAAATCAGCCGTTTTTGCTCGAACATTAAATGCCTCCAAATGGTATTTAATTAACTTCCCGAGCCCCTGGAAGCATGAACATCACTTTAAACATGCTAATTTTAGCTCTAACACTGATGATCCACCTACAAATGTGAACTGACGTTCAAAAATAAAACATTTGAAAACGGACCATTTTCCACATTTCTGAAGCATGACGTAATGGGGGGGTGTTATCTCTTTTGTCGAAAATCAGCTGTTTTTGTTCGAACATTAAATGCCTCCAAATGGTATTTAATTAACTTCCCGAGCCCCTGGAAGCATGAAAATCACTTTAAACATGCTAATTTTAGCTCTAACACTGATGATCCACCTACAAATGTGAACTGACGTTCAAAAATAAAACATTTGAAAACGGACCATTTTCCACATTTCTGAAGCATGACGTAATGGGGGGGTGTTATCTCTTTTGTCGAAAATCAGCCGTTTTTGCTCGAACATTAAATGCCCCAAATGGTATTTAATTAACTTCCCGGGGTGAAGAAACCCTTTTTGAGAACTCAGAGTGAGTAAATTGGCCATTTTCATGCACTTTTAACCATTCCATAAATCTTGTGTTTTGGGCCCCTGGAAGCATGAAAATCACTTTAAACATGCTAATTTTAGCTCTAACATTGATGATCCACCTACAAATGTGAACTGACGTTCAAAAATAAAACATTTGAAAACGGACCATTTTCCACATTTCTGAAGCATGACGTAATGGGGGGGTGTTATCTCTTTTGTCGAAAATCAGCCGTTTTTGCTCGAACATTAAATGCCTCCAAATGGTATTTAATTAACTTCCCGAGCCCCTGGAAGCATGAAAATCACTTTAAACATGCTAATTTTAGCTCTAACACTGATGATCCACCTACAAATGTGAACTGACGTTCAAAAATAAAACATTTGAAAACGGACCATTTTCCACATTTCTGAAGCATGACGTAATGGGGGGGTGTTATCTCTTTTGTCGAAAATCAGCCGTTTTTGCTCGAACATTAAATGCCTCCAAATGGTATTTAATTAACTTCCCGAGCCCCTGGAAGCATGAAAATCACTTTAAACATGCTAATTTTAGCTCTAACACTGATGATCCACCTACAAATGTGAACTGACGTTCAAAAATAAAACATTTGAAAACGGACCATTTTCCACATTTCTGAAGCATGACGTAATGGGGGGGTGTTATCTCTTTTGTCGAAAATCAGCCGTTTTTGCTCGAACATTAAATGCCTCCAAATGGTATTTAATTAACTTCCCGAGCCCCTGGAAGCATGAAAATCACTTTAAACATGCTAATTTTAGCTCTAACACTGATAATCCACCTACAAATGTGAACTGACATTCAAAAATAAAACATTTGAAAATGGACCATTTTCCACATTTCTGAAGCATGACGTAATGGGGGGGTGTTATCTCTTTTGTCGAAAATCAGCCGTTTTTGCTCGAACATTAAATGCCTCCAAATGGTATTTAATTAACTTCCCGGGGTGAAGAAACCCTTTTTGAGAACTCAGAGTGAGTAAATTGGCCATTTTCATGCACTTTTAACCATTCCATAAATCTTGTGTTTTGGGCCCCTGGAAGCATGAAAATCACTTTAAACATGCTAATTTTAGCTCTAACACTGATGATCCACCTACAAATGTGAACTGACGTTCAAAAATAAAACATTTGAAAACGGACCATTTTCCACATTTCTGAAGCATGACGTAATGGGGGGGGTGTTATCTCTTTTGTCGAAAATCAGCCGTTTTTGCTCGAACATTAAATGCCTCCAAATGGTATTTAATTAACTTCCCGAGCCCCTGGAAGCATGAAAATCACTTTAAACATGCTAATTTTAGCTCTAACACTGATGATCCACCTACAAATGTGAACTGACGTTCAAAAATAAAACATTTGAAAACGGACCATTTTCCACATTTCTGAAGCATGACGTAATGGGGGGGTGTTATCTCTTTTGTCGAAAATCAGCCGTTTTTGCTCGAACATTAAATGCCTCCAAATGGTATTTAATTAACTTCCCGGGGTGAAGAAACCCTTTTTGAGAACTCAGAGTGAGTAAATTGGCCATTTTCATGCACTTTTAACCATTCCATAAATCTTGTGTTTTGGGCCCCTGGAAGCATGAAAATCACTTTAAACATGCTAATTTTAGCTCTAACACTGATGATCCACCTACAAATGTGAACTGACGTTCAAAAATAAAACATTTGAAAACGGACCATTTTCCACATTTCTGAAGCATGACGTAATGGGGGGGTGTTATCTCTTGTCGAAAATCAGTCGTTTTTGCTCGAACATTAAATGCCTCCAAATGGTATTTAATTAACTTCCCGAGCCCCTGGAAGCATGAAAATCACTTTAAACATGCTAATTTTAGCTCTAACACTGATGATCCACCTACAAATGTGAACTGACGTTCAAAAATAAAACATTTGAAAACGGACCATTTTCCACATTTCTGAAGCATGACGTAATGGGGGGGGTGTTATCTCTTTTGTCGAAAATCAGCCGTTTTTGCTCGAACATTAAATGCCTCCAAATGGTATTTAATTAACTTCCCGAGCCCCTGGAAGCATGAAAATCACTTTAAACATGCTAATTTTAGCTCTAACACTGATGATCCACCTACAAATGTGAACTGACGTTCAAAAATAAAACATTTGAAAACGGACCATTTTCCACATTTCTGAAGCATGACGTAATGGGGGGGTGTTATCTCTTTTGTCGAAAATCAGCCGTTTTTGCTCGAACATTAAATGCCTCCAAATGGTATTTAATTAACTTCCCGGGGTGAAGAAACCCTTTTTGAGAACTCAGAGTGAGTAAATTGGCCATTTTCATGCACTTTTAACCATTCCATAAATCTTGTGTTTTGGGCCCCTGGAAGCATGAAAATCACTTTAAACATGCTAATTTTAGCTCTAACACTGATGATCCACCTACAAATGTGAACTGACGTTCAAAAATAAAACATTTGAAAACGGACCATTTTCCACATTTCTGAAGCATGACGTAATGGGGGGGTGTTATCTCTTTTGTCGAAAATCAGCCGTTTTTGCTCGAACATTAAATGCCTCCAAATGGTATTTAATTAACTTCCCGAGCCCCTGGAAGCATGAAAATCACTTTAAACATGCTAATTTTAGCTCTAACACTGATGATCCACCTACAAATGTGAACTGACATTCAAAAATAAAACATTTGAAAACGGACCATTTTCCACATTTCTGAAGCATGACGTAATGGGGGGGTGTTATCTCTTTTGTCGAAAATCAGCCGTTTTTGCTCGAACATCAAATGCCTCCAAATGGTATTTAATTAACTTCCCGAGGTGAAGAAACCCTTTTTGAGAACTCAGAGTATTGACTGTGATTCTAGTAGCGCTGGCGCTTGGTAGCAAGCAGGACTGCTACAAGTGTTTTCTTCTTGTATTCCTGCTAGCCATTTTTTTAGCCTGATTAGGAAGCGTTTTTTAGAGTGTACTGCTTTTAAAACTGTACTAGTGTAATTTACTTACTTGCCTGCTTGTATTCCTGCTAGCCATTATTTTAGCCTGATTAGGAAAGCGTTTTTAGAGTGTACTGCTTTTAAAACTGTACTAGTGTAATTTACTTACTTGCTGTGCTCGCTCACTCCCCGGTCCACCGCAGCTACCTGTGCTGTTTGTTTGTGGAGGGAGGCAAGCGGCACAACTTCCTGGTTGCTCCATCGGAGGCGGCCATATTTGGTGGGTTGACGCGCTAGTCTCCCACTCCGCCCTGATCACAAAAGGGCTGGTTACAAGCGCGCTCGAGTATTGACTGTGATTCTAGTAGCGCTGGCGCTTGGTAGCAAGCAGGACTGCTACAAGTGTTTTCTTCTTGTATTCCTGCTAGCCATTATTTTAGCCTGATTAGGAAGCGTTTTTTAGAGTGTACTGCTTTTAAAACTGTACTAGTGTAATTTATTTACTTGCCTGCTTGTATTCCTGCTAGCCATTATTTTAGCCTGATTAGGAAAGCGTTTTTAGAGTGTACTGCTTTTAAAACTGTACTAGTGTAATTTACTTACTTGCTGTGCTCGCTCACTCCCCGGTCCACCGCAGCTACCTGTGCTGTTTGTTTGTGGAGGGAGGCAAGCGGCACAACTTCCTGGTTGCTCCATCGGAGGCGGCCATATTTGGTGGGTTGACGCGCTAGTCTCCCACTCCGCCTAACCTACTTAGCTCTCAATTACTCGCGCAGCGGTGACGCGCAGCGGTAGCGCCGTAGACGCGCCGGAGAGGCGCCAGAGAGAAGCCAGTCTGCGCCAGTCCGCGTCCTGTCGCTCCGGCGGTCCGGCAGGTAGACTGGTTTGCCATGACTCTCCCCTCCTACACTTATGATGTCCCCTCATTGCTTGCCTTACGCCCTCCCTTACGCTCTCACTGTGCCCATTTGTTTCATCCGTCTGATATCAATTATCTCTGTAGGAACTGTAATTGGAATCCCTCTATCCTAAATATAGGTATCCCACACCCTTCTCCAGCTCTGGAATGGAGATTGTATCTCCTAAATTGCAGGTCCGTATGTAAACACCACACGGAATTACATACAATGATTGAAGAGCTCAACCCCCACGCACTTTTCCTAACGGAAACTTGGCTTCACTTAGACAACGATCCAGCGATTGGGTGGGCCATTCCCCAGGGCTTTACGCTCAAGAGGCTGGACCGTCAGACTGGGAGGGGCGGGGGACTGGCTATTGTCTATCGAGACAATTATAAATGCCGTATTACCCCTACCACCTCACCTACCTGCGAAAGTGTTCATTTTTCGTTAGAATTCTCCCCTACTACCACCTTTTCAGGAATATTAGCCTATCGCCCTCCAGGTGCTTTAAAAAACTCCATCGCTCAAATAACCGATCTTGCTGCTAGCATTGTGCTGTCTTCACCCAACTTCACTCTACTGGGGGACCTTAATCTGCATCTTGATGACCCCCACAATACAGCAGCCAATACGCTCCGCTCTAACCTTTCAGCACTGGATCTTCATCAAAAAGGATATCATATAACCCACAATAGAGGCCATCTTCTGGATCACATTTATAGCAACAGCGACGATCTTACAGTGCTAACCCCGATTCCGTTACCATGGACCGACCACTTTTTGGTTCCTTTTATCTGGCATACATATTCTCCCATCCCCACTTGTCATCTTGCTAAACAGCGAGGTAGGAAGTGGTCTTCACTCCCCCTCACTGAATGGGAAACTGCACTGGCCAGAGACCCCCCGAGAAAAGCCCCGAATGCCAATATCGCTGCCAATAATTTCGATAGCTGGATCTCTTCCTCTCTGGACATGGTCCTCCCTGTGCGAGTTACCAATGTCACTAAAAGACTGAGTCCTGCTCCTTGGTTCACTCCTAACCTTAAATCGAGGAAACAACTCTGTCGGAAATATGAAAGAGCCTGGAGACAAGATTACTCCCAAGACAAGAAAACTAGTTATAGAGCGGCCATCAGGCTCTATAAACGGGAGCAAAAAACAGCACAAGCCTCTTATTACGGCAGCAAAATCGAGGCTGCCGCTAATGCCCCAAGGGAAATCTTCAAAATCGTTAAAACCCTTACCTCTCCCCCTACTGAATGTCCCTCCGTGGAGGGTGCCCAGGATCGCTGTATCAACCTGGCGAACTTTTTCTCCCAAAAGATTCAGACTATATACTGTTCTTTTGGAGAAGTCGATAGCACCCCGGACCCCTCTTCCCCTACTTTCCTGTCCACTGCTACTCCTTGCCAGCTAAATACCATTCCTCTTTTAGATATGCCTACTCTGGACAGACTTATTTCTCAAATTACCTCTGGTTCACCCAGTGACTCAGCATCCCCCCAGACCCTTCTGAAGGTAGTGGACATAATCCGCCCGGTCATACTGGACGTCCTCAACACCTCCATCACCACAAAATCCGTACCCTCGTCATGGAAGTGTGCAATGGTGAGGGCTCTGTTGAAGAAGCCCAACCTGGACCAGGACAACCTGGCGAACTATCGCCCTATCTCTTTGCTCCCTTGGCTGAGTAAACTATTGGAGAGGCACGTGAACAACATCTTGATGAGCCATTTGGAATCAAATGGGCTCCTGCGTGCCTCCCAAACAGGGTTCCGCCCTCGACATGGAACCGAAACCGCTCTCCTAGCGGTAACGGAGGAAGCTAGAACTGTGTTGGACCAGGGTGGAAAGGTCCCCATTATCTTATTAGATCTAAGTGCTGCGTTCGACACAGTCAACCATGTCACGCTTTTACAACGCCTGGCGGACATGGGTGTGTCGGGCGCAGCCTTAGAATGGCTGACATCCTTCCTGGCTGACCTCTTCTTTCAGGTCTTCGAGGGCGAGGTGACATCCCCTAAACACCCTCTCAGATGTGGGGTTCCTCAGGGCTCCTCCCTGAGCCCCACTCTGTTTAATGTCTACATGGAGCCCCTAGACAGGATAGTCCATCCCTTTGGTGTGCGTATTGTCACCTACGCAGACGATACCCAACTGGTGGTCTCCTTAGACCACCAGGAGGGATCGTCCAGCACCTTAGGCTCCTGTCTGGAGGCGGTTTCCAGATGGATGCAATCCTCATGTTTAAAACTCAACGGGGAGAAGACAGACGTCATCTTGCTGGGCAATTCCTCTCCCTCGGGTTTTGCATCCTCCTGGCCTCCATGTTTAGGCCCACCCCCCACGCCCAAACCTCAAATAAAAAGCCTAGGGATTTGGCTTGATACCGACCTGAACTTTTCGGTACAAGCTACGAAGACTGCGGCCACCTGTTTTGGGTTGATGAGGATGCTACGGAGGGTGCTCCCTCTGCTCCCATTTCAGGCAAGGAGGATCCTGATCCAGGCCCTTATACTATCTCGCCTGGATAACGGGAATGTCCTCTATATGGGAGCTCCTGCCTATACCATCCACAGGCTCCAAGTCGCCCAAAACAGTGCAGCCCGTCTACTCTACAACCTTCCCCGTTGGCAGTCAGCGAGGAATGCTTTGAGGGAACTTCACTGGCTTCCTATAGCTGGAAGAATACAATTTAAGGCCATGTGTATTTTACACAAGGCCTTCCATCGCACCGGCCCTGCAATTCTTCAGTCCCTGGTCACTCCCTATGCTCCATCTCGTTCTCTTCGGTCCCGCTCCTCTCAGTTGGCTACTCCCATCAGAGTCAAGAAGGCTCGATGGGGTGGCCGCTCCTTCTCACACACTGCGGCAAGGCTATAGAACACCCTCCCTCTGCCTCTGCGGGAAACTTTAAACCATCTCTCCTTTAGGAAAACTTTAAAAACACACTTGTATACTACATTCTGTTGACCTGGCCTGAGCCCTTGCTAACTGAATTTCTGTCACTAGCGCTACGAGGCCTCCGGGTAGATAGCGCTATACAAGTACTGCTTCATTCATTCATTCATTCATTCAGAGTGAGTAAATTGGCCATTTTCATGCACTTTTAACCATTCCATAAATCTTGTGTTTTGGGCCCCTGGAAGCATGAAAATCACTTTAAACATGCTAATTTTAGCTCTAACACTGATGATCCACCTACAAATGTGAACTGACGTTCAAAAATAAAACATTTGAAAACGGACCATTTTCCACATTTCTGAAGCATGACGTAATAGGGGGGTGTTTTCTCTTTTGTCGAAAATCAGCCGTTTTTGCTCGAACATTAAATGCCTCCAAATGGTATTTATTTCACTTCCCGGGGTGAAGAAACCCTTTTTGAGAACTCAGAGTGAGTAAATTGGCCATTTTCATGCACTTTTAACCATTCCATTAATCTTGTGTTTTGGGCCCCTGGAAGCATGAAAATCACTTTAAACATGCTAATTTTAGCTCTAACACTGATGATCCACCTACAAATGTGAACTGACGTTCAAAAATAAAACATTTGAAAACGGACCATTTTCCACATTTCTGAAGCATGACGTAATGGGGGGGTGTTATCTCTTTTGTCGAAAATCAGCCGTTTTTGCTCGAACATTAAATGCCTCCAAATGGTATTTAATTAACTTCCCGAGCCCCTGGAAGCATGAAAATCACTTTAAACATGCTAATTTTAGCTCTAACACTGATGATCCACCTACAAATGTGAACTGACGTTCAAAAATAAAACATTTGAAAACGGACCATTTTCCACATTTCTGAAGCATGACGTAATGGGGGGGTGTTATCTCTTTTGTCGAAAATCAGCCGTTTTTGCTCGAACATTAAATGCCTCCAAATGGTATTTAATTAACTTCCCGAGCCCCTGGAAGCATGAAAATCACTTTAAACATGCTAATTTTAGCTCTAACACTGATGATCCACCTACAAATGTGAACTGACGTTCATAAATAAAACATTTGAAAACGGACCATTTTCCACATTTCTGAAGCATGACGTAATGGGGGGGTGTTATCTCTTTTGTCGAAAATCAGCCGTTTTTGCTCGAACATTAAATGCCTCCAAATGGTATTTATTTCACTTCCCGAGCCCCTGGAAGCATAAAAATCACTTTAAACATGCTAATTTTAGCTCTAACACTGATGATCCACCTACAAATGTGAACTGACGGTCAAAAATAAAACATTTGAAAACGGACCATTTTCCACATTTCTGAAGCATGACGTAATGGGGGGGTGTTATCTCTTTTGTCGAAAATCAGCCGTTTTTGCTCGAACATTAAATGCCTCCAAATGGTATTTAATTAACTTCCCGAGCCCCTGGAAGCATGAAAATCACTTTAAACATGCTAATTTTAGCTCTAACACTGATGATCCACCTACAAATGTGAACTGACGTTCAAAAATAAAACATTTGAAAACGGACCATTTTCCACATTTCTGAAGCATGACGTAATGGGGGGGTGTTATCTCTTTTGTCGAAAATCAGCCGTTTTTGCTCGAACATTAAATGCCTCCAAATGGTATTTAATTAACTTCCCGGGGTGAAGAAACCCTTTTTGAGAACTCAGAGTGAGTAAATTGGCCATTTTCATGCACTTTTAACCATTCCATAAATCTTGTGTTTTGGGCCCCTGGAAGCATGAAAATCACTTTAAACATGCTAATTTTAGCTCTTACACTGATGATCCACCTACAAATGTGAACTGACGTTCAAAAATAAAACATTTGAAAACGGACCATTTTCCACATTTCTGAAGCATGACGTAATGGGGGGGTAATATCTCTTTTGTCGAAAATCAGCCGTTTTTGCTCGAACATTAAATGCCTCCAAATGGTATTTAATTAACTTCCCGAGCCCCTGGAAGCATGAAAATCACTTTAAACATGCTAATTTTAGCTCTAACACTGATGATCCACCTACAAATGTGAACTGACGTTCAAAAATAAAACATTTGAAAACGGACCATTTTCCACATTTCTGAAGCATGACGTAATGGGGGGGTGTTATCTCTTTTGTCGAAAATCAGCCGTTTTTGCTCGAACATTAAATGCCTCCAAATGGTATTTATTTCACTTCCCGAGCCCCTGGAAGCATGAAAATCACTTTAAACATGCTAATTTTAGCTCTAACACTGATGATCCACCTACAAATGTGAACTGACGTTCAAAAATAAAACATTTGAAAACGGACCATTTTCCACATTTCTGAAGCATGACGTAATGGGGGGGTGTTATCTCTTTTGTCGAAAATCAGCCGTTTTTGCTCGAACATTAAATGCCTCCAAATGGTATTTAATTAACTTCCCGAGCCCCTGGAAGCATGAAAATCACTTTAAACATGCTAATTTTAGCTCTAACACTGATGATCCACCTACAAATGTGAACTGACGTTCAAAAATAAAACATTTGAAAACGGACCATTTTCCACATTTCTGAAGCATGACGTAATGGGGGGGTGTTATCTCTTTTGTCGAAAATCAGCCGTTTTTGCTCGAACATTAAATGCCTCCAAATGGTATTTATTTCACTTCCCGAGCCCCTGGAACCATAAAAATCACTTTAAACATGCTAATTTTAGCTCTAACACTGATGATCCACCTACAAATGTGAACTGACGGTCAAAAATAAAACATTTGAAAACGGACCATTTTCCACATTTCTGAAGCATGACGTAATGGGGGGGTGTTATCTCTTTTGTCGAAAATCAGCCGTTTTTGCTCGAACATTAAATGCCTCCAAATGGTATTTAATTAACTTCCCGAGCCCCTGGAAGCATGAAAATCACTTTAAACATGCTAATTTTAGCTCTAACACTGATGATCCACCTACAAATGTGAACTGACGTTCAAAAATAAAACATTTGAAAACGGACCATTTTCCACATTTCTGAAGCATGACGTAATGGGGGGGTGTTATCTCTTTTGTCGAAAATCAGCCGTTTTTGCTCGAACATTAAATGCCTCCAAATGGTATTTAATTAACTTCCCGGGGTGAAGAAACCCTTTTTGAGAACTCAGAGTGAGTAAATTGGCCATTTTCATGCACTTTTAACCATTCCATAAATCTTGTGTTTTGGGCCCCTGGAAGCATGAAAATCACTTTAAACATGCTAATTTTAGCTCTAACACTGATGATCCACCTACAAATGTGAACTGACGTTCAAAAATAAAACATTTGAAAACGGACCATTTTCCACATTTCTGAAGCATGACGTAATGGGGGGGTGTTATCTCTTTTGTCGAAAATCAGCCGTTTTTGCTCGAACATTAAATGCCTCCAAATGGTATTTAATTAACTTCCCGAGCCCCTGGAAGCATGAAAATCACTTTAAACATGCTAATTTTAGCTCTAACACTGATGATCCACCTACAAATGTGAACTGACGTTCAAAAATAAAACATTTGAAAACGGACCATTTTCCACATTTCTGAAGCATGACGTAATGGGGGGGTGTTATCTCTTTTGTCGAAAATCAGCCGTTTTTGCTCGAACATTAAATGCCTCCAAATGGTATTTAATTAACTTCCCGAGCCCCTGGAAGCATGAAAATCACTTTAAACATGCTAATTTTAGCTCTAACACTGATGATCCACCTACAAATGTGAACTGACGTTCAAAAATAAAACATTTGAAAACGGACCATTTTCCACATTTCTGAAGCATGACGTAATGGGGGGGTGTTATCTCTTTTGTCGAAAATCAGCCGTTTTTGCTCGAACATTAAATGCCTCCAAATGGTATTTAATTAACTTCCCGAGCCCCTGGAAGCATGAAAATCACTTTAAACATGCTAATTTTAGCTCTAACACTGATGATCCACCTACAAATGTGAACTGACGTTCAAAAATAAAACATTTGAAAACGGACCATTTTCCACATTTCTGAAGCATGACGTAATGGGGGGGTGTTATCTCTTTTGTCGAAAATCAGCCGTTTTTGCTCGAACATTAAATGCCTCCAAATGGTATTTAATTAACTTCCCGAGCCCCTGGAAGCATGAAAATCACTTTAAACATGCTAATTTTAGCTCTAACACTGATGATCCACCTACAAATGTGAACTGACGTTCAAAAATAAAACATTTGAAAACGGACCATTTTCCACATTTCTGAAGCATGACGTAATGGGGGGGTGTTATCTCTTTTGTCGAAAATCAGCCGTTTTTGCTCGAACATTAAATGCCTCCAAATGGTATTTATTTCACTTCCCGAGCCCCTGGAAGCATAAAAATCACTTTAAACATGCTAATTTTAGCTCTAACACTGATGATCCACCTACAAATGTGAACTGACGGTCAAAAATAAAACATTTGAAAACAGACCATTTTCCACATTTCTGAAGCATGACGTAATGGGGGGGTGTTATCTCTTTTGTCGAAAATCAGCCGTTTTTGCTCGAACATTAAATGCCTCCAAATGGTATTTAATTAACTTCCCGAGCCCCTGGAAGCATGAAAATCACTTTAAACATGCTAATTTTAGCTCTAACACTGATGATCCACCTACAAATGTGAACTGACGTTCAAAAATAAAACATTTGAAAACGGACCATTTTCCACATTTCTGAAGCATGACGTAATGGGGGTGTTATCTCTTTTGTCGAAAATCAGCCGTTTTTGCTCGAACATTAAATGCCTCCAAATGGTATTTAATTAACTTCCCGGGGTGAAGAAACCCTTTTTGAGAACTCAGAGTGAGTAAATTGGCCATTTTCATGCACTTTTAACCATTCCATAAATCTTGTGTTTTGGGCCCCTGGAAGCATGAAAATCACTTTAAACATGCTAATTTTAGCTCTAACACTGATGATCCACCTACAAATGTGAACTGACGTTCAAAAATAAAACATTTGAAAACGGACCATTTTCCACATTTCTGAAGCATGACGTAATGGGGGGGTGTTATCTCTTTTGTCGAAAATCAGCTGTTTTTGCTCGAACATTAAATGCCTCCAAATGGTATTTAATTAACTTCCCGAGCCCCTGGAAGCATGAAAATCACTTTAAACATGCTAATTTTAGCTCTAACACTGATGATCCACCTACAAATGTGAACTGACGTTCAAAAATAAAACATTTGAAAACGGACCATTTTCCACATTTCTGAAGCATGACGTAATGGGGGGGTGTTATCTCTTTTGTCGAAAATCAGCCGTTTTTGCTCGAACATTAAATGCCTCCAAATGGTATTTATTTCACTTCCCGAGCCCCTGGAAGCATGAAAATCACTTTAAACATGCTAATTTTAGCTCTAACACTGATGATCCACCTACAAATGTGAACTGACGTTCAAAAATAAAACATTTGAAAACGGACCATTTTCCACATTTCTGAAGCATGACGTAATGGGGGGGTGTTATCTCTTTTGTCGAAAATCAGCCGTTTTTGCTCGAACATTAAATGCCTCCAAATGGTATTTAATTAACTTCCCGAGCCCCTGGAAGCATGAAAATCACTTTAAACATGCTAATTTTAGCTCTAACACTGATGATCCACCTACAAATGTGAACTGACGTTCAAAAATAAAACATTTGAAAATGGACCATTTTCCACATTTCTGAAGCATGACGTAATGGGGGGGTGTTATCTCTTTTGTCAAAAATCAGCCGTTTTTGCTCGAACATTAAATGCCTCCAAATGGTATTTAATTAACTTCCCGAGCCCCTGGAAGCATGAAAATCACTTTAAACATGCTAATTTTAGCTCTAACACTGATGATCCACCTACAAATGTGAACTGACGTTCAAAAATAAAACATTTGAAAACGGACCATTTTCCACATTTCTGAAGCATGACGTAATGGGGGGGTGTTATCTCTTTTGTCGAAAATCAGCCGTTTTTGCTCGAACATTAAATGCCTCCAAATGGTATTTAATTAACTTCCCGAGCCCCTGGAAGCATGAAAATCACTTTAAACATGCTAATTTTAGCTCTAACACTGATGATCCACCTACAAATGTGAACTGACGTTCAAAAATAAAACATTTGAAAACGGACCATTTTCCACATTTCTGAAGCATGACGTAATGGGGGGGTGTTATCTCTTTTGTCAAAAATCAGCCGTTTTTGCTCGAACATTAAATGCCTCCAAATGGTATTTAATTAACTTCCCGAGCCCCTGGAAGCATGAAAATCACTTTAAACATGCTAATTTTAGCTCTAACACTGATGATCCACCTACAAATGTGAACTGACGTTCAAAAATAAAACATTTGAAAACGGACCATTTTCCACATTTCTGAAGCATGACGTAATGGGGGGGTGTTATCTCTTTTGTCGGAAATCAGCCGTTTTTGCTCGAACATTAAATGCCTCCAAATGGTATTTATTTCACTTCCCGAGCCCCTGGAAGCATGAAAATCACGTTAAACATGCTAATTTTAGCTCTAACACTGATGATCCACCTACAAATGTGAACTGACGTTCAAAAATAAAACATTTGAAAACGGACCATTTTCCACATTTCTGAAGCATGACGTAATGGGGGGGTGTTATCTCTTTTGTCGAAAATCAGGCGTTTTTGCTCGAACATTAAATGCCTCCAAATGGTATTTAATTAACTTCCCGGGGTGAAGAAACCCTTTTTGAGAACTCAGAGTGAGTAAATTGGCCATTTTCATGCACTTTTAACCATTCCATAAATCTTGTGTTTTGGGCCCCTGGAAGCATGAAAATCACTTTAAACATGCTAATTTTAGCTCTAACACTGATGATCCACCTACAAATGTAAACTGACGTTCAAAAATAAAACATTTGAAAACGGACCATTTTCCACATTTCTGAAGCATGACGTAATGGGGGGGTGTTATCTCTTTTGTCGAAAATCAGCTGTTTTTGCTCGAACATTAAATGCCTCCAAATGGTATTTAATTAAATTCCCGAGCCCCTGGAAGCATGAAAATCACTTTAAACATGCTAATTTTAGCTCTAACACTGATGATCCACCTACAAATGTGAACTGACGTTCAAAAATAAAACAATTGAAAACGGACCATTTTCCACATTTCTGAAGCATGACGTAATGGGGGGTGTTATCTCTTTTGTCGAAAATCAGCCGTTTTTGCTCGAACATTAAATGCCTCCAAATGGTATTTATTTCACTTCCCGAGCCCCTGGAAGCATGAAAATCACTTTAAACATGCTAATTTTAGCTCTAACACTGATGATCCACCTACAAATGTGAACTGACGTTCAAAAATAAAACATTTGAAAACGGACCATTTTCCACATTTCTGGAGCATGACGTAATGGGGGGGTGTTATCTCTTTTGTCGAAGATCAGCCGTTTTTGCTCGAACATTAAATGCCTCCAAATGGTATTTATTTCACTTCCCGAGCCCCTGGAAGCATGAAAATCACTTTAAACATGCTAATTTTAGCTCTAACACTGATGATCCACCTACAAATGTGAACTGACGTTCAAAAATAAAACATTTGAAAACGGACCATTTTCCACATTTCTGAAGCATGACGTAATGGGGGGGTGTTATCTCTTTTGTCGAAAATCAGCCGTTTTTGCTCGAACATTAAATGCCTCCAAATGGTATTTATTTCACTTCCCGAGCCCCTGGAAGCATGAAAATCACTTTAAACATGCTAATTTTAGCTCTAACACTGATGATCCACCTACAAATGTGAACTGACGTTCAAAAATAAAACATTTGAAAACGGACCATTTTCCACATTTCTGAAGCATGACATAATGGGGGGGTGTTATCTCTTTTGTCGAAAATCAGCCGTTTTTGCTCGAACATTAAATGCCTCCAAATGGTATTTAATTAACTTCCCGGGGTGAAGAAACCCTTTTTGAGAACTCAGAGTGAGTAAATTGGCCATTTTCATGCACTTTTAACCATTCCATAAATCTTGTGTTTTGGGCCTCTGGAAGCATGAAAATCACTTTAAACATGCTAATTTTAGCTCTAACACTGATGATCCACCTACAAATGTGAACCGACGTTCAAAAATAAAACATTTGAAAACGGACCATTTTCCACATTTCTGAAGCATGACGTAATGGGGGGGTGTTATCTCTTTTGTCGAAAATCAGCCGTTTTTGCTCGAACATTAAATGCCTCCAAATGGTATTTAATTAACTTCCCGAGCCCCTGGAAGCATGAAAATCCCTTTAAACATGCTAATTTTAGCTCTAACACTGATGATCCACCTACAAATGTGAACTGACGTTCAAAAATAAAACATTTGAAAACGGACCATTTTCCACATTTCTGAAGCATGACGTAATGGGGGGGTGTTATCTCTTTTGTCGAAAATCAGCCGTTTTTGCTCGAACATTAAATGCCTCCAAATGGTATTTATTTCACTTCCCGGGGTGAAGAAACCCTTTTTGAGAACTCAGAGTGAGTAAATTGGCCATTTTCATGCACTTTTAACCATTCCATAAATCTTGTGTTTTGGGCCCCTGGAAGCATGAAAATCACTTTAAACATGCTAATTTTAGCTCTAACACTGATGATCCACCTACAAATGTGAACTGACGTTCAAAAATAAAACATTTGAAAACGGACCATTTTCCACATTTCTGAAGCATGACGTAATGGGGGGGTGTTATCTCTTTTGTCGAAAATCAGCCGTTTTTGCTCGAACATTAAATGCCTCCAAATGGTATTTAATTAACTTCCCGAGCCCCTGGAAGCATGAAAATCACTTTAAACATGCTAATTTTAGCTCTAACACTGATGATCCATCTACAAATGTGAACTGACGTTCAAAAATAAAACATTTGAAAACGGACCATTTTCCACATTTCTGAAGCATGACGTAATGGGGGGGTGTTATCTCTTTTGTCGAAAATCAGCCGTTTTTGCTCGAACATTAAATGCCTCCAAATGGTATTTAATTAACTTCCCGAGCCCCTGGAAGCATGAAAATCACTTTAAACATGCTAATTTTAGCTCTAACACTGATGATCCACCTACAAATGTGAACTGACGTTCAAAAATAAAACATTTGAAAACTGACCATTTTCCACATTTCTGAAGCATGACGTAATGGGGGGGTGTTATCTCTTTTGTCGAAAATCAGCCGTTTTTGCTCGAACATTAAATGCCTCCAAATGGTATTTAATTAACTTCCCGGGGTGAAGAAACCCTTTTTGAGAACTCAGAGTGAGTAAATTGGCCATTTTCATGCACTTTTAACCATTCCATAAATCTTGTGTTTTGGGCCCCTGGAAGCATGAAAATCACTTTAAACATGCTAATTTTAGCTCTAACACTGATGATCCACCTACAAATGTGAACTGACGTTCAAAAATAAAACATTTGAAAACGGACCATTTTCCACATTTCTGAAGCATGACGTAATGGGGGGGGTGTTATCTCTTTTGTCGAAAATCAGCCGTTTTTGCTCGAACATTAAATGCCTCCAAATGGTATTTAATTAACTTCCCGAGCCCCTGGAAGCATGAAAATCACTTTAAACATGCTAATTTTAGCTCTAACACTGATGATCCACCTACAAATGTGAACTGACGTTCAAAAATAAAACATTTGAAAACGGACCATTTTCCACATTTCTGAAGCATGACGTAATGGGGGGGTGTTATCTCTTTTGTCGAAAATCAGCCGTTTTTGCTCGAACATTAAATGCCTCCAAATGGTATTTATTTCACTTCCCGGGGTGAAGAAACCCTTTTTGAGAACTCAGAGTGAGTAAATTGGCCATTTTCATGCACTTTTAACCATTCCATAAATCTTGTGTTTTGGGCCCCTGGAAGCATGAAAATCACTTTAAACATGCTAATTTTAGCTCTAACACTGATGATCCACCTACAAATGTGAACTGACGTTCAAAAATAAAACATTTGAAAACGGACCATTTTCCACATTTCTGAAGCATGACGTAATGGGGGGGTGTTATCTCTTTTGTCGAAAATCAGCCGTTTTTGCTCGAACATTAAATGCCTCCAAATGGTATTTAATTAACTTCCCGGGGTGAAGAAACCCTTTTTGAGAACTCAGAGTGAGTAAATTGGCCATTTTCATGCACTTTTAACCATTCCATAAATCTTGTGTTTCGGGCCCCTGGAAGCATGAAAATCACTTTAAACATGCTAATTTTAGCTCTAACACTGATGATCCACCTACAAATGTGAACTGACGTTCAAAAATAAAACATTTGAAAACGGACCATTTTCCACATTTCTGAAGCATGACGTAATGGGGGGGTGTTATCTCTTTTGTCGAAAATCAGCCGTTTTTGCTCGAACATTAAATGCCTCCAAATGGTATTTATTTCACTTCCCGGGGTGAAGAAACCCTTTTTGAGAACTCAGAGTGAGTAAATTGGCCATTTTCATGCACTTTTAACCATTCCATTAATCTTGTGTTTTGGGCCCCTGGAAGCATGAAAATCACTTTAAACATGCTAATTTTAGCTCTAACACTGATGATCCACCTACAAATGTGAACTGACGTTCAAAAATAAAACATTTGAAAACGGACCATTTTCCACATTTCTGAAGCATGACGTAATGGGGGGTGTTATCTCTTTTGTCGAAAATCAGCCGTTTTTGCTCGAACATTAAATGCCTCCAAATGGTATTTAATTAACTTCCCGAGCCCCTGGAAGCATGAAAATCACTTTAAACATGCTAATTTTAGCTCTAACACTGATGATCCACCTACAAATGTGAACTGACGTTCAAAAATAAAACATTTGAAAACGGACCATTTTCCACATTTCTGAAGCATGACGTAATGGGGGGGGGTGTTATCTCTTTTGTCGAAAATCAGCCGTTTTTGCTCGAACATTAAATGCCTCCAAATGGTATTTAATTAACTTCCCGGGGTGAAGAAACCCTTTTTGAGAACTCAGAGTGAGTAAATTGGCCATTTTCATGCACTTTTAACCATTCCATAAATCTTGTGTTTTGGGCCCCTGGAAGCATGAAAATCACTTTAAACATGCTAATTTTAGCTCTAACACTGATGATCCACCTACAAATGTGAACTGACGTTCAAAAATAAAACATTTGAAAACGGACCATTTTCCACATTTCTGAAGCATGACGTAATGGGGGGGTGTTATCTCTTTTGTCGAAAATCAGCCGTTTTTGTTCGAACATTAAATGCCTCCAAATGGTATTTATTTCACTTCCCGGGGTGAAGAAACCCTTTTTGAGAACTCAGAGTGAGTAAATTGGCCATTTTCATGCACTTTTAACCATTCCATTAATCTTGTGTTTTGGGCCCCTGGAAGCATGAAAATCACTTTAAACATGCTAATTTTAGCTCTAACACTGATGATCCACCTACAAATGTGAACTGACGTTCAAAAATAAAACATTTGAAAACGGACCATTTTCCACATTTCTGAAGCATGACGTAATGGGGGGTGTTATCTCTTTTGTCGAAAATCAGCCGTTTTTGCTCGAACATTAAATGCCTCCAAATGGTATTTAATTAACTTCCCGAGCCCCTGGAAGCATGAAAATCACTTTAAACATGCTAATTTTAGCTCTAACACTGATGATCCACCTACAAATGTGAACTGACGTTCAAAAATAAAACATTTGAAAACGGACCATTTTCCACATTTCTGAAGCATGACGTAATGGGGGGGTGTTATCTCTTTTGTCGAAAATCAGCCGTTTTTGCTCGAACATTAAATGCCTCCAAATGGTATTTAATTAACTTCCCGGGGTGAAGAAACCCTTTTTGAGAACTCAGAGTGAGTAAATTGGCCATTTTCATGCACTTTTAACCATTCCATAAATCTTGTGTTTTGGGCCCCTGGAAGCATGAAAATCACTTTAAACATGCTAATTTTAGCTCTAACACTGATGATCCACCTACAAATGTGAACTGACGTTCAAAAATAAAACATTTGAAAACGGACCATTTTCCACATTTCTGAAGCATGACGTAATGGGGGGGTGTTATCTCTTTTGTCGAAAATCAGCCGTTTTTGCTCGAACATTAAATGCCTCCAAATGGTATTTAATTAACTTCCCGAGCCCCTGGAAGCATGAAAATCACTTTAAACATGCTAATTTTAGCTCTAACACTGATGATCCACCTACAAATGTGAACTGACGTTCAAAAATAAAACATTTGAAAACGGACCATTTTCCACATTTCTGAAGCATGACGTAATGGGGGGGTGTTATCTCTTTTGTCGAAAATCAGCCGTTTTTGCTCGAACATTAAATGCCCCAAATGGTATTTAATTAACTTCCCGGGGTGAAGAAACCCTTTTTGAGAACTCAGAGTGAGTAAATTGGCCATTTTCATGCACTTTTAACCATTCCATAAATCTTGTGTTTTGGGCCCCTGGAAGCATGAAAATCACTTTAAACATGCTAATTTTAGCTCTAACATTGATGATCCACCTACAAATGTGAACTGACGTTCAAAAATAAAACATTTGAAAACGGACCATTTTCCACATTTCTGAAGCATGACGTAATGGGGGGGTGTTATCTCTTTTGTCGAAAATCAGCCGTTTTTGCTCGAACATTAAATGCCTCCAAATGGTATTTAATTAACTTCCCGAGCCCCTGGAAGCATGAAAATCACTTTAAACATGCTAATTTTAGCTCTAACACTGATGATCCACCTACAAATGTGAACTGACGTTCAAAAATAAAACATTTGAAAACGGACCATTTTCCACATTTCTGAAGCATGACGTAATGGGGGGGTGTTATCTCTTTTGTCGAAAATCAGCCGTTTTTGCTCGAACATTAAATGCCTCCAAATGGTATTTAATTAACTTCCCGAGCCCCTGGAAGCATGAAAATCACTTTAAACATGCTAATTTTAGCTCTAACACTGATGATCCACCTACAAATGTGAACTGACGTTCAAAAATAAAACATTTGAAAACGGACCATTTTCCACATTTCTGAAGCATGACGTAATGGGGGGGTGTTATCTCTTTTGTCGAAAATCAGCCGTTTTTGCTCGAACATTAAATGCCTCCAAATGGTATTTAATTAACTTCCCGAGCCCCTGGAAGCATGAAAATCACTTTAAACATGCTAATTTTAGCTCTAACACTGATAATCCACCTACAAATGTGAACTGACATTCAAAAATAAAACATTTGAAAATGGACCATTTTCCACATTTCTGAAGCATGACGTAATGGGGGGGTGTTATCTCTTTTGTCGAAAATCAGCCGTTTTTGCTCGAACATTAAATGCCTCCAAATGGTATTTAATTAACTTCCCGGGGTGAAGAAACCCTTTTTGAGAACTCAGAGTGAGTAAATTGGCCATTTTCATGCACTTTTAACCATTCCATAAATCTTGTGTTTTGGGCCCCTGGAAGCATGAAAATCACTTTAAACATGCTAATTTTAGCTCTAACACTGATGATCCACCTACAAATGTGAACTGACGTTCAAAAATAAAACATTTGAAAACGGACCATTTTCCACATTTCTGAAGCATGACGTAATGGGGGGGGTGTTATCTCTTTTGTCGAAAATCAGCCGTTTTTGCTCGAACATTAAATGCCTCCAAATGGTATTTAATTAACTTCCCGAGCCCCTGGAAGCATGAAAATCACTTTAAACATGCTAATTTTAGCTCTAACACTGATGATCCACCTACAAATGTGAACTGACGTTCAAAAATAAAACATTTGAAAACGGACCATTTTCCACATTTCTGAAGCATGACGTAATGGGGGGGTGTTATCTCTTTTGTCGAAAATCAGCCGTTTTTGCTCGAACATTAAATGCCTCCAAATGGTATTTAATTAACTTCCCGGGGTGAAGAAACCCTTTTTGAGAACTCAGAGTGAGTAAATTGGCCATTTTCATGCACTTTTAACCATTCCATAAATCTTGTGTTTTGGGCCCCTGGAAGCATGAAAATCACTTTAAACATGCTAATTTTAGCTCTAACACTGATGATCCACCTACAAATGTGAACTGACGTTCAAAAATAAAACATTTGAAAACGGACCATTTTCCACATTTCTGAAGCATGACGTAATGGGGGGGTGTTATCTCTTGTCGAAAATCAGTCGTTTTTGCTCGAACATTAAATGCCTCCAAATGGTATTTAATTAACTTCCCGAGCCCCTGGAAGCATGAAAATCACTTTAAACATGCTAATTTTAGCTCTAACACTGATGATCCACCTACAAATGTGAACTGACGTTCAAAAATAAAACATTTGAAAACGGACCATTTTCCACATTTCTGAAGCATGACGTAATGGGGGGGGTGTTATCTCTTTTGTCGAAAATCAGCCGTTTTTGCTCGAACATTAAATGCCTCCAAATGGTATTTAATTAACTTCCCGAGCCCCTGGAAGCATGAAAATCACTTTAAACATGCTAATTTTAGCTCTAACACTGATGATCCACCTACAAATGTGAACTGACGTTCAAAAATAAAACATTTGAAAACGGACCATTTTCCACATTTCTGAAGCATGACGTAATGGGGGGGTGTTATCTCTTTTGTCGAAAATCAGCCGTTTTTGCTCGAACATTAAATGCCTCCAAATGGTATTTAATTAACTTCCCGGGGTGAAGAAACCCTTTTTGAGAACTCAGAGTGAGTAAATTGGCCATTTTCATGCACTTTTAACCATTCCATAAATCTTGTGTTTTGGGCCCCTGGAAGCATGAAAATCACTTTAAACATGCTAATTTTAGCTCTAACACTGATGATCCACCTACAAATGTGAACTGACGTTCAAAAATAAAACATTTGAAAACGGACCATTTTCCACATTTCTGAAGCATGACGTAATGGGGGGGTGTTATCTCTTTTGTCGAAAATCAGCCGTTTTTGCTCGAACATTAAATGCCTCCAAATGGTATTTAATTAACTTCCCGAGCCCCTGGAAGCATGAAAATCACTTTAAACATGCTAATTTTAGCTCTAACACTGATGATCCACCTACAAATGTGAACTGACGTTCAAAAATAAAACATTTGAAAACGGACCATTTTCCACATTTCTGAAGCATGACGTAATGGGGGGGTGTTATCTCTTTTGTCGAAAATCAGCCGTTTTTGCTCGAACATCAAATGCCTCCAAATGGTATTTAATTAACTTCCCGAGGTGAAGAAACCCTTTTTGAGAACTCAGAGTATTGACTGTGATTCTAGTAGCGCTGGCGCTTGGTAGCAAGCAGGACTGCTACAAGTGTTTTCTTCTTGTATTCCTGCTAGCCATTTTTTTAGCCTGATTAGGAAGCGTTTTTTAGAGTGTACTGCTTTTAAAACTGTACTAGTGTAATTTACTTACTTGCCTGCTTGTATTCCTGCTAGCCATTATTTTAGCCTGATTAGGAAAGCGTTTTTAGAGTGTACTGCTTTTAAAACTGTACTAGTGTAATTTACTTACTTGCTGTGCTCGCTCACTCCCCGGTCCACCGCAGCTACCTGTGCTGTTTGTTTGTGGAGGGAGGCAAGCGGCACAACTTCCTGGTTGCTCCATCGGAGGCGGCCATATTTGGTGGGTTGACGCGCTAGTCTCCCACTCCGCCCTGATCACAAAAGGGCTGGTTACAAGTGTGCTCGAGTATTGACTGTGATTCTAGTAGCGCTGGCGCTTGGTAGCAAGCAGGACTGCTACAAGTGTTTTCTTCTTGTATTCCTGCTAGCCATTATTTTAGCCTGATTAGGAAGCGTTTTTTAGAGTGTACTGCTTTTAAAACTGTACTAGTGTAATTTATTTACTTGCCTGCTTGTATTCCTGCTAGCCATTATTTTAGCCTGATTAGGAAAGCGTTTTTAGAGTGTACTGCTTTTAAAACTGTACTAGTGTAATTTACTTACTTGCTGTGCTCGCTCACTCCCCGGTCCACCGCAGCTACCTGTGCTGTTTGTTTGTGGAGGGAGGCAAGCGGCACAACTTCCTGGTTGCTCCATCGGAGGCGGCCATATTTGGTGGGTTGACGCGCTAGTCTCCCACTCCGCCTAACCTACTTAGCTCTCAATTACTCGCGCAGCGGTGACGCGCAGCGGTAGCGCCGTAGACGCGCCGGAGAGGCGCCAGAGAGAAGCCAGTCTGCGCCAGTCCGCGTCCTGTCGCTCCGGCGGTCCGGCAGGTAGACTGGTTTGCCATGACTCTCCCCTCCTACACTTATGATGTCCCCTCATTGCTTGCCTTACGCCCTCCCTTACGCTCTCACTGTGCCCATTTGTTTCATCCGTCTGATATCAATTATCTCTGTAGGAACTGTAATTGGAATCCCTCTATCCTAAATATAGGTATCCCACACCCTTCTCCAGCTCTGGAATGGAGATTGTATCTCCTAAATTGCAGGTCCGTATGTAAACACCACACGGAATTACATACAATGATTGAAGAGCTCAACCCCCACGCACTTTTCCTAACGGAAACTTGGCTTCACTTAGACAACGATCCAGCGATTGGGTGGGCCATTCCCCAGGGCTTTACGCTCAAGAGGCTGGACCGTCAGACTGGGAGGGGCGGGGGACTGGCTATTGTCTATCGAGACAATTATAAATGCCGTATTACCCCTACCACCTCACCTACCTGCGAAAGTGTTCATTTTTTGTTAGAATTCTCCCCTACTACCACCTTTTCAGGAATATTAGCCTATCGCCCTCCAGGTGCTTTAAAAAACTCCATCGCTCAAATAACCGATCTTGCTGCTAGCATTGTGCTGTCTTCACCCAACTTCACTCTACTGGGGGACCTTAATCTGCATCTTGATGACCCCCACAATACAGCAGCCAATACGCTCCGCTCTAACCTTTCAGCACTGGATCTTCATCAAAAAGGATTTCATATAACCCACAATAGAGGCCATCTTCTGGATCACATTTATAGCAACAGCGACGATCTTACAGTGCTAACCCCGATTCCGTTACCATGGACCGACCACTTTTTGGTTCCTTTTATCTGGCATACATATTCTCCCATCCCCACTTGTCATCTTGCTAAACAGCGAGGTAGGAAGTGGTCTTCACTCCCCCTCACTGAATGGGAAACTGCACTGGCCAGAGACCCCCCGAGAAAAGCCCTGAATGCCAATATCGCTGCCAATAATTTCGATAGCTGGATCTCTTCCTCTCTGGACATGGTCCTCCCTGTGCGAGTTACCAATGTCACTAAAAGACTGAGTCCTGCTCCTTGGTTCACTCCTAACCTTAAATCGAGGAAACAACTCTGTCGGAAATATGAAAG